>NC_140210.1:54889851-54902351 GCF_951802725.1 Rutilus rutilus
TCTCCAAAATCTACTTCTTCAGTTTTTAATAGAAAAAGTTGCTTACTATACCCCAACCTCCCTGCCTTCTGTAGAAGCAACCTTGCAGTTTCATGCCATCTCAACCCATTCCCATATAACAATCTCTGTGCAGATTTTAATCTAAAGGTCACAATCCGTGAAGATAAATCAACAAGTCCCTGACCCCCCTCACAAAGAGGAAGATAAAGGGCTGCAGCTCTAATCCAATGACAGCCTGACCAAAAAAAATCTAAAATTTTCCTCTGTAAACTTTGAATCAATGCTTTTGGTGGATTTAAAACCATGAATTTATGCCAAAGCATAGAAGCCACCAAATTATTCATTTCTAGAACACGACCTCTGTATGACATCTGGGGCAGCAACCATTTCCACTTGGACATTTTTGCACACACCTTCTCCATTATTCCCTCCCAGTTCTTTTCTTGATATTGTTGTGTGCCAAGGAAAATACCCAACACTTTTAATCCATTTTTTCCCCATTTTAAACCTCCAGGTAAACAAGGCAGATTTTCCTCTTCCCACTTTCCCACTTGCAAAGCTTCACTTTTATCCCAATTGACTTTTGAAGAAGAAGCCTTCTCATAACACTTCAAAGCCTTTACAGTTGTACATATATCATCATCATTTTTGATGAATATATTAATGTCATCAGCATATGCTGATACAACTAAAGGGGAGTCAAAATTACAGTTTGGTAACCTAAAACCATTCAAGTTATTCCTAAGAAAGCATAAAAGTGGTTCAATAGCCAGTGAATAAAGCTGTCCTGAAATAGGACAACCTTGCCTTATTCCTCTTTCCACTGGTATTGGTTGACTAAGTCCCCTCCCCACTTTAACCATACATGAAGCTCCGTTATAAAGGAGACTTATTCAGGCTATAAATCTCTCTCCAAAACCAAAAGCTTTTAAAACAGAAAACAAAAACCTATGATCAATTCTGTCAAATGCTTTCTCTTGATCCAGGGATAAAAGTCCGACATTCTGATCGTACACTTTGCACACATCTAATACATCTCTAATTAAAAATAAATTGTCCATTATAGTCCGATCTGGGATACAATAGGTCTGATCCATGTGCACAAGTAAACCAATATAAGGCTTCAGCCTATTAGACAGAGCTCTGGAAAGCACTTTATATTCAGTACATAAAACCGCAACAGGTCTCCAGTTCTTAAGATGAGATAAATCTCCTTTTTTAGAAAGTAATGTTAGCACAGCTCTTCTACAGGAGGTTGGAAGTAAGCTTTGTTCAAAAGAGCTCATCAGGACCTCATGAACGTCAGGTCCTATAGTCCCCCAGAAATGCTGAAAAAAGTCTATGCTGAGTCCATCTATTCCAGGTGAGCGCCCTGAGGTCAGCTGATTAACTGCTATGGTGAGTTCCTCCAAGCTTAGTCCTTTATCCAGCTCAGTTTGTTCAATTCTTCTAAGCTTAGGCAGACCTTCTAAGAGTTCTTGTACACATTCCTCATCACATTGTTCTTTGCCATACAACTCTGTGTAAAAAGACGTGGCACATCTTCTCATTTCACCTCCATCTGTTGTTATATGCCCATCTGGACATCTCAGACATGTCATGCACTGATCTTTCACACTACTTTTTTCCAAGTTAAAGAAAAAAGTACTTGAGGCATCCATGTCTTTTACAGTTTTTCTCGATTGCTTAAACACTATAACCAGGCTTTTGAACTAAAATTTCAAAACCATAATGCCATTTATCAAAAAGCACACCCATTTCACTAAACTATAAACACTATTCCCTGTTTTGACACATGAGTCAAATTTGTTGAACTGTCACTGCAAAACTCTACACTCAAATCTCTTCATTTCTCATTGCCTACACCATGTTGTCATATATAAAGCACTAGCACTCAATATTGTTCACTCAAGTCAGCACAGCTTCAGCTCAGTTAGCACACAATTACCCAGGTGGAAACACTAAGAGTCAAAATTTAACACACATCAATCAGATCCTTCAATAGATAGATAAAGGGGCCCAAATCAGTTTATTGAGTTTTGGAACAATGGATCCAGAAAGACATGAAGGAAGAGATCGAGGAGGGATAAGGAGGAGGAGGAGGACGACGATGAAGGGCAAGAAGACAAGCAGTCTCAGATGAAATTCAAGCCACTCTAGTTGCACGTCTTTGTCAGTGGTATGACTATGAGGGAGGCTGGGCTATGAGTAAGGCCAAATTTGAGTCGCTTTACTGTCGCCTCGAGAGCCTTCAGGGAGGAGTCTGGTGGCAAACAAAATTCTATCACTGAATAAAAGACAAACATTTCCAATAGTCTTTGATGAGGTTTATTTTCTTGCAAGAAAAGGCCAGCAGTCGTACAGTCACACAGAGTGGCTGCAGAGTGTGACAGCGAAGGTTGGCCATCCTTCATCCTTTATAGTCTTGACTCACAGAATGTTATCTTTCTAGGCAAATGATGGTATTTCAACCATACGTGGAACATTCTTAGACGTGTTCATCATATTGTCTCCTTGAGTGGATCGAGGCCCTCCTGTCACCTACTAACACTCTTTACCATTCCAATACAATTCCACATAGAATAAGGTTTTGTGTGTGCTCTTTTACTGTCATATGATGGTCACACACATCTTACTGTAAGTAAATACTGTAAAAAAAAATTAGAGGAGAGAGTAAAAAAAATATATAATTTTGTTTTTGTGTGTGTGTGTTGTACTGTGTAGTACATGAATGAATAAAAATGTGCCAGTGTATCCATTGGTTGTGTCTTTTGTGTTCATCATGTGAAAAGGTTTGTGATGGGGGGAACCACAAGTAACATAACTTACCAGTTTTGGAAATGTTGTTTTGAATTTATTGCACCAGTGTGTTAGACTATGTTGTAGTGTGGGTGTTTTTGAGGGCTTGTGTGTCCAGTGTGAGGGCAAAGTTTGGTTTTTCAGCGAGAGTGAATGGTTTTGAGTGTAGAGCTTCATTTTGACCTGAAAATAGGATGTTTGGGGAATTGGGTGAGACGTTATGGATTTGTGTTTACTGTTTTGAGAATACGAGGCATAGTTTCAAGAAATGTGTTTAAGCAATCGAGAAAAACTGTAATTGAATGTATCTTGACCTCACGAGGGCCCCTTTTACTTTTTCTTGCAGCAAGGAACTCAGCTCCACTCTTTTTGTTTTCAATGCATTGTTACTTTCGGCATCCCCACCATTTAGAAGGTCATTTTCAATCTTTCTTATGACCTCCTCAACCTCCTTTATGGCCTGTTTCAACACAACAGAAGAAAAAGAAGTATATTGTTGACAGAAACCACAGGTGGACTTCCCACCACTTATTTAAAGACTCAAAAGATAATTGTTTTTCTTTCCACTTCTGCCATAGAATTTTAAAATTCCCACAGAATGTTTCATCTTGGAGCAATTTATTATTAACATGCCACTGAGATCTATTAAAGGCAGGGTAGGTAGGATTTATTAAAAATTAAAGATCCAAATTTGTTAAAACTTTCTATATATATCAATACATAATTAAAATGTAAGAACTCTGAAAAAAAGAGTATAAAAATCAAGTGACTCTAGACCGTTTAATCTGTATTAAACACAGCTCATTATTTCGATTCGGGACGAATCAAAGGATTGGCTTAGGCGACTGTCACTCTCTCGCAACCATGGCAACCACCCTTTTGCCACACAGCACCTACCCACTTGCGCACGACCGTTTGATTTGAGGAGTGCGAGAGGCACGGAACCTGATCACACCTCCGTCCAGTAGATGGCGGTAATGCACTATGTTTGCAAGCTGCCAATAAAATCTATCGAAGAAGAAGAAGGCACTGAACCTAGGAATACCAAAACAATGGCAGAGAAAGAGCAATCTAAATTTACAGTACCGGCATATGCAGTTAGTGAAGGCAAACCAGGCAAAAAAATGCCCCTTCCCCTCCGCTTGTCTCAGGTAAATAATGCGTCCTCTAGCTCAGCGGTCGGAGTCGCGCGTTCATGTGTTTTGGGGACGTGGCTTTGGAAGAAGCACAGAAATGAGGGGGTGGAGTGAATGGAAATAATGAGATGTCTTTAAAACAGTCGTGAGAGGTCTACAGACACTCGATTTTGATACTTTCTTTTTCAGAGTACTTACATTTTAATTATGTATTGATATGTACATAAAGTTTAAACAAATTTGAAAAATAAAATTTTTAGACCATTTCTACCTACCCTGCCTTTAACTTCTTGCTTCAAAAAAATAGTTACAGTAATAAGGTGATGATCAGAAAATCCAACTGGTCTAATTACACTATCAGTTAACTTTGATCGAAGTCCTTGCGACAGATAAAACCTATCTAACCTTGCTGCACTCACTCTTCCATCTAAGATTTTGACCCATGTATATTGCCTTTCATTTGGAAATTTAATTCTCCATGCATCTATTAGATCAAACTGAACCAATAAACTTTTTAAATTCCTACTAGATTGTAAATGGGGCTCCTCACTAAGCCTGTCATTGTTAAAATCAACAGTACAATTCCAATCCCCACCTAGAATAAGATAGTCAAAATCATTTAACTCAAGAGCTTTCTTTATATTATTGAAAATTTGTATTCTTTCAGTCCCGATATTAGGGGCATAAATATTAATAAAACAATAAATTTAACCCTCTATGTTAGCTTTAACCATTTGACCTCGACCTTTAACTAAATCACAGGAACTTACTGTCACGGTTGTTGAATGCATTGTTTCCTTCTTGCCTCGTGTCGTTGTTGTTTATGTGTGAGTGGGCGTTGTCCCGCTCACGTGTCTGTCAGCGCTCCAGCTGATCATCATCATCATCAATCACTGTTCACAGCTGCTATTCATTTCCATTCCCTACATATACTCACACCATTCTCTGTTCCAGTGTCGGATTGTTTGTTGAGGTCCTGTGTTTGCCGTGTCTGTGTTTCCCGTGGAGTTGCCGTGTCTTTGTTCGCCTGCCGTGTCTTCCTGCCGTTCCTGTTCTTTGTCATTGGACTCACCGCACTCCAGCACCGGGATCGGGATTCATCACCGTCACAGCACCAGCGCACCACAGACCATCAAGTCCCTGCACGAGCCTGAGTCGCCGCCCTTCGTTGTTCCGAACTGTTTGTCTGACCCTTTTGAGCTTAATAAACACTTTTGAGAACCTGCAACTGTTTCCAGTTTTGTCCGATCATGACAGAACAATCCGACCAATCCATGGAAGCAGCAGGTGCCGCCGCCGCAACAATGGATGACTTTGTTCGTGCAAGTATTCAAAGGATGGACGCTCAGGACCGTCATCAAGGGGAAGCGGCGCGCGCGATTCAGGCTCTCGTCACGCAGGTGTCCGAGCTGACCCAGCGTTTTCAACAGCTGCAACCTCCCGCTGCGCCAGCCGCACCGCCCGTCCCTCCCACACCACCGATGCCCGCCTCCCAGTCGGAACCTCGCCTTCCGACTCCTGAGCCATACTCTGGTGAGCCTAACTTTTGCCGGCCGTTTTTGACTCGATGCGGCATGCATTTTGCACTCCAGCCCCGGACATTTGAGAGAGAGGAGACGAAGGTGGCATTCGTACTCACTCTACTGACTGGGAGAGCGGCACTATGGGGGACGGCGGTGTGGGAGAATCAAGAACCATGCTGTTCCTCGTTCCAGGCGCTCTCTTCGGAGATGAGAAGAGTTTTCGACCGCGCGGTCGCGGGAAGAGAGGCTGCCAGGGTCTTGTCTGATCTACGCCAGGGAGAACGATCTGTTTCAGATTATGCCATTGAGTTCAAGACCCTGGCGGCCGAGTGTCGCTGGAACGAGGAAGCGCAGTGGGATAGGTTCCTGCATGGGCTGGCCGACCGCGTCCAGAGGGAGATCTACGCCCTGGACCTACCCCCCTCACTGAATGGACTCATCGATCTGGCGCTGAGGGTGGACGCCCGACTAGCCCGGGTCGGACCACGCGCTCCACCCAGCCTGCCTCGTGGGGGGGTGGAACATCAGTGGTCCAGTGGCATGGACGCGGCCGGTCCCTCCGATCCCGAGCCCATGCAGGTGGGTCGAGCTCGACTTTCCCGGGAGGAGAGGGAGAGGCGGAGATCCCTTGGCCTTTGCCTGTACTGCGGGAGAGCGGGACACTTTGCTAACAACTGCCCGGTAAAAGGTCAAGCCCGATAGTAAGTATGAGGCTACTATCGGGTGGGATCTCCGCCGAAAAGTCCTCATCCACATCCACCATCCTCCCGGGAAGACTTAGATGGTCTGTCCACGATCATCACTGCACCGCACTGGTGGACTCTGGGGCCGAAGGTAATTTTATGGATCGCACCTTTGCACTACAGTTTCAAGTCCCACTCAGAACACTTCCCCAGTTCTTTTTTGTGGGGAAGAAGGATGGATCGCTGCGACCTTGTATTGATTACCGGGGGCTGAACAACATCACGGTAAAGAATACTTATCCTTTGCCGCTGATGTCTTCAGCCTTCGAGAGGTTGCAGGGAGCATCCATCTTCACAAAGCTGGACTTGCGTAATGCTTATCATTTGGTCCGTATCAGGAAGGGGGATGAATGGAAGACTGCCTTTAACACCCCTAGGGGGCACTTTGAATACTTGGTCATGCCCTTCGGTTTGTCCAACAGTCCCGCAGTCTTCCAGGCACTCGTCAATGACGTGCTGCGAGACATGATCGATCAGTTTATTTATGTCTACCTGGATGACATTCTGATTTTCTCCTCGTCTCTCCAGGAACACGTGCAGCACGTCCGACGAGTACTCCAGAGGTTGCTAGAGAATGGGCTTTTTGTCAAGGCGGAGAAATGCGCTTTTCATGCACAGTCGGTTCCTTTCTTAGGACACATCGTGTCGGCTGAGGGTATGCGTATGGATCCTGACAAAGTTAAGGCTGTGGTAGAGTGGCCAAACCCAGATTCCCGTAAGGCCCTACAGAGGTTTCTGGGGTTCGCCAATTTCTACCGGCGTTTTATTCGCAACTTTAGCCAACTAGCCGCACCTCTGACTGCCTTGACCTCCCCCAGAACTGCGTTCAGGTGGTCGGAAGCAGCCGAGACTGCTTTTTCCAACCTCAAGAGCCGCTTTGTTTCGGCTCCCATCTTAATCGCCCCTGATTCCTCACGTCAGTTTGTGGTGGAGGTCGACGCGTCAGAGGTGGGGGTAGGCGCAGTTCTTTCACAACGCTCACCCTCAGACAACAAGATGCATCCATGCGCGTTTTTATCCCATCGCTTATCACCAGCTGAACAAAATTACGACATTGGCAACAGGGAGTTGTTGGCGGTCAAGTTAGCCTTGGAAGAATGGCGTCATTGGTTAGAGGGGTCCGGGGTACCCTTTATTGTCTGGACGGATCATAAGAATCTGGAGTACATTAGATCCGCTAAAAGGTTGAACTCCAGGCAGGCGCGGTGGGCACTTTTTTTCGGCCGTTTTGATTTTACCCTCTCGTATCGTCCGGGTTCCAAAAACATCAAACCCGATTCTTTGTCGCGTATTTTTGATCGATCCGAACACGCACCTACTCCCGAGCGTATTTTTCCTGAGACCCTAATTATCTCTACGCTCACTTGGGAGGTCGAATCGAGAGTCAAGAAGGCTCTAGAAGGGGTAACGCCCCCGATCCGGTGCCCACCGAACCGCTTATTTGTGCCGGAGGAACTACGTCCAGACGTTATTCGGTGGGGCCATTGTTCTAGTCTAGCCTGTCATCCAGGAGTTAGTCGCACCCTCTATTTGGTCAAACAACGATTCTGGTGGCCGCTTATGGCTCGCGACGTTCACGATTTTGTTTTGGCTTGCTCAGTTTGTGCTATTGGTAAGTCGTCTAATCGACCCCCAGATGGGTTACTCCAACCGCTGTCGGTGCCTTCGAGACCCTGGTCCCATATCGCTCTAGATTTTGTTACCGCCCTCCCACCCTCCCAGGGTAACACGGTAGTTTTAACCGTGGTGGACCGATTCTCGAAGGCAGCCCACTTTGTTCCCTTGCCCAAATTACCCTCAGCCAAGGAGACAGCGGTTGCAGTCGTTAATCACGTCTTTCGGTTACATGGCCTCCCGACAGACGTGGTTTCCGACAGGGGTCCCCAATTTGTGTCCAAATTTTGGCGAGAGTTTTGTAAGTTACTGGGGGCGACGGTCAGTCTGTCTTCCGGGTTTCACCCTCAGAGCAATGGTCAAACTGAGAGAGCCAACCAAGACCTGGAGAGAACCTTGCGATGTACGGCTGCCAGGAATCCTTCCTCCTGGAGTCAGCAACTGCCTATGGTGGAGTACGCCCACAATTCGTTGCCAGTGTCAGCTACGGGCCTATCTCCTTTTGAGTGTAGTATAGGATACCAGCCACCGGTCTTTCCCAGTCTGGAATCCGAAGTCGCGGTCCCCTCCGCTCACGCCTTTGTCCAGAGGTGTCACCGCACATGGACAAGAGCCCGTGAGACTCTCCTCCGTGTGCGGGCGCGCATCAAGGCCAAGGCCGATCGCCACCGGTCTAGGCCTCCCGTATACGTCGTCGGTTCCAAAGTGTGGCTTTCTACTAAGAACATTCCGCTCCGCTCCGTATCCAATAAACTGGCTCCTAAATTCATTGGCCGTTTTCTGTCACCAAAATTGTTAGTCCGGTGGCAGTCCGCCTCAACCTCCCTCCAGTGTACAGGAGAATTCATCCGGTATTCCACGTGTCCAAAATTAAACCCGTTTTTTTTTCCCGCATTAATCCGCCTGCCCCGGTTCCCCCACCGCCGCGACTCGTAGATGGGGAACCATCCTATTCGGTCCGTCGCATTATGGACTCTAGGCGGAGGGGACGCGGATTCCAGTACCTGGTGGACTGGGAAGGTTACCAGCAGCCATATCACCCTGTAGCCCAAGACTGGTTGCCCACTGAAGCTAAGCAGGGCTGAGCCTGGTTAGTACCTGGATGGGAGACCTCCTGGGAAAACTAGGTTGCTGCTGGAAGAGGTGTTAGCGAGGCCAGCAGGGGGTGCTCACCCTGTGGTCTGTGTGGGACCTAATGCCCCAGTATAGTGACGGGGACACTATACTGCCAAAAGAGCACCGTCCTTCGGATGAGACGTAAAACCGAGGTCCTGACTCTCTGTGGTCATTAAAAATCCCAGGATGTCCTTCGAAAAAGAGTAGGGGTGTAACCCCGACATCCTGGCCAAATCTGCCCCTTGGCCTCTGTCCATCATGGCCTCCTAATCATCCCCATACACTGATTGGCTTCATCACTGTCTCCTCTCCACCAGTAAGCTGGTGTGTGGTGGGCGTTCTGGCGCAATATGGCTGCCGTCGCATCATCCAAGTGGATGCTGCACATTGGTGGTGGTTGAGGAGATTCCCCCCTTCCATATGTAAAGCGCTTTGAGGTCTCAGAAAAAGCGCTATATAAATGTAACGAATTAATTATTATTGTTACGGTCCGGAGGAGAGAAGTTGGGTTCCGGCTCGTGACATCCTGGATCACTCTCTTATCGATGATTACAATCGACAGGTAAGGGAGTCTGGGAATGCCGTGAGGCGTTCCTAGAGGAGGGGGTACTGTCACGGTTGTTGAATGCATTGTTTCCTTCTTGCCTCGTGTCGTTGTTGTTTATGTGTGAGTGGGCGTTGTCCCGCTCACGTGTCTGTCAGCGCTCCAGCTGATCATCATCATCATCAATCACTGTTCACAGCTGCTATTCATTTCCATTCCCTACATATACTCACACCATTCTCTGTTCCAGTGTCGGATTGTTTGTTGAGGTCCTGTGTTTGCCGTGTCTGTGTTTCCCGTGGAGTTGCCGTGTCTTTGTTCGCCTGCCGTGTCTTCCTGCCGTTCCTGTTCTTTGTCATTGGACTCACCGCACTCCAGCACCGGGATCGGGATTCATCACCGTCACAGCACCAGCGCACCACAGACCATCAAGTCCCTGCACGAGCCTGAGTCGCCGCCCTTCGTTGTTCCGAACTGTTTGTCTGACCCTTTTGAGCTTAATAAACACTTTTGAGAACCTGCAACTGTTTCCAGTTTTGTCCGATCATGACACTTACTACATTAATTTTTGAATTACTAGAAAATAGTATTGCTACCCCTCCACTCACATTACATGATTTAGAAAAATTTGACCACCCCAAGATAAACCCCAATCAACTTCATCTTTTATTGTGCTATGGGTTTCTTGTAAAAAGATTACATCTAGTTTGTTTATTTTTTCTACCTCTTTAACCATTTCTCTCTTCTGTCTATCTCTCCCGCCATTCATATTTAAAGAGCCCACTCTTAAACTCCCCATAGAAAAAAAGGAAGAGAGGGACAGACAGAGAATAAAAATATACAAAGAGTGCAACATGATCAAGGCTGACATCACTTATTTTTTACTAAGGCTTTTTTCCCTTTTCTAGTTTTATTAGATTTTGAAAACTTTTTACAGTTTTTCTCGATTGTTTACACACATTTTCTGGTACTTGAGACACAATGACCACAACATGTAACTCATTCACCAACCCCCTGAACCAATTCTGCTAAACTACAAGCACAATTCCTGCTTTACACTCAAACTGCAGTTCTAAAACACAGCTTTTTCAAAACACTACACACAATTCTCTGCTTTTGGCACAATTTTCATGCAGAAAATCTCTTGTTTTCACAATGAACACACTGCCATTCAAATATGCACACTGACTCATCACATGGGCAAACACCCGTCACACAGTTTTACAATTAGCAATCAGAGCTTTAGCATAAAAGGGCAACAGGTGAGCTCTTCAATGGAGCAATGGATGCCAACATTGGATTTTTTTTTTTTTTTTTTTACTGTAACTGTATACAGTCAATTCTTCTGTTGTTTTGTATGTAGACCACTGTATGTACAACTTTGTGTTGGTTGGGATGTACACTGTGTACATTGTTTTTGTGGGAAAAATAAAATATATTTGTTACCGTGTATTTGTGTGTTCTGAGTATAAAAACAATATTCTCAAATATTTTACAACACACTTGTGTATGTACTGTCTGTCGTAAGTGTAACATTGAACAAAAAAAGGCCTAAGTCATTATGATGAATGGAGAAGAAGTGTTTTCCATTCATCATAGTGTTTTACATTGAGCACATCTGTGTTCAACTGGTTCTTATAAATGTCTATTCATATGATGGTTTGTGTGTGTCATTTGAAAACAAAATACCATTTTGAGAAGAAATAACATTGTTTTGAATGTAAAGTTTAATTTTGCAGGAGAATTGAGGGGTTTTGCCCATTGTGTGTGTGTTTTTGGATTTGTGTGTAGAGTTCTGAGAATATGAGGCATGCTTTCAGAAAATGTGTGTAAACAATCGAGAAAAACTGTAAGTGCCGTGACATGTTTTCTCAACTGATACCGCTTCCGTTCATCCAACAAATCAAAACCAAGAATCTTTTGTAACATTACCACCGACCTAATGAATTTTTCTGTGTCATCAAAATGATCATCAACCTTAACTGACTGTCCAAACGTTTCATCCAGGAAATTATTAATTTCCTCCAAAGAATACAAATCTTTCACTCTATTTGACCCATCAAATTCTTCACCATCTGACTCATCCTGTTCCATCTCTTCAGCATCACTTTCCACCTGGCTTCCAACATTCAACGAAGTAAACACTTCCTTCTCCTTAGATGCGACTAGAGCATTCTGTTCAATAGGCACACTTTCACCCGTGGCTTCAATTTCACTGATTTGTTCCCCTGTATTTTCTACATTTTTTGAAAGTACCACAGCGCTCTCGACAGAAGTTGATTGCTCCGAGGATCCATCATCTCCCCTACCATCTCGATTTGTCTCAATATTTTCATTAACTACACTATGCATTCGATCTCCCTGAGTAGTAGACGTACTACTAGAAGTTGAAGCAACTTGCCTATCAACTTCATGCACTTGTTCAATATGAATCTCTGCGCGTTCAGCTTGTTCTCTGTGCGGGCACGCAAGACGCTTGTGTCCCACATCGCCACATTCAAAACATTTCATGCTCCCTGAATTGGCATACACAGTATAATATCCTCCTCCATGCTTTATCTTAAAAGATATATCCAAAGACTGTGTTGGAGAATCTAAGAACATGAACACTTGCCTGCGAAGTGAGATTACATGTTTTAAACGCGCATCTTTGCACCCAAGCGTTACCGTCTTAAAACCACTTGCAAACTTTCCAAACCTACGCAATTCTTGTTCAATCAACTCATTCGAAATAAAAGGCGGTACACCTGAGACAACTACTCTTGTAGACGGCACTGATAACGGCGAAACTTGAACAAACAAATCATTGATAAACACCCCGCTTTCAATCAAATCATGAACCAACCGTTCATCTTTCAAAAAAACAACTGCAGCTTTGTTCATTCTAGACGCGTGAGATATATTATCAAAACCTACCTGTTCACCCACTGCAAGCAAAGCCTCTTCCATCGTAACACCGGGATCAGTAACAAACCGAACCCCGTGTCCAATGGACAGCGGCGGCGTCACAGAGGACGCCATACCC
>NC_140210.1:54904851-55204851 GCF_951802725.1 Rutilus rutilus
ATTTTAGTTTGAATGGGAAAGACGAGGTGTAGGCTATTCACCCTGCTTAGGGGGATGCGATCAAAGCCTGGAGTGGAGCAAAAGCATGTTCCTCTCTCCACTCTAAGCGTTCTTTTATCACTCCGCTCATGATCCACTCCGGGTTTTCCAGTCCCGCTCACGGAAAAACTGCTCCATGTTCACTCATTTTTAAGAAAGTTACAGAAAACAACTTCTACAAACAATTTTAATTTGCCAACATTTGATAATAATAAATAAAAGTGCATGACGTGCAAATCAGATAACAATCAAGTGCAATATAAACATGTTTTGTCAGGGCATCACTCCCGAACCAGCATCAACACTCCATTTTCAACATCTGCTTATATTAACTTACTCCTTCACACCACAGACACGTCTTTTTGCCTTCTGTGTCTGACGTGATTTAACTTCTCCCCAGTTGTTCCATGAAAACATGCAAAGCACGGCCTGCGGTGTAAGATACGACCGGATTTTTGTGAAATAGGCCTATCGCGGGGTTTGCAGCTTTTCAATGATGTCGCGTAATTACGTCACTTCATAACGTTCCCATGGCAACAGGGGAAATGGCTGCGCTTGTGTGAAGTAAACCCAACATTTGTCAACTTTCTGCTAAGATATATATGTGACTTTTTGCAACGAAAATGCGGGGATTATGAAATCATGCAAGCCCGCATATTTTGCACGCGGAAATCTGCAATTTATGCGGCAAAAGTGCGGCGTATTTAAAAAAATGCGCCCCCCCGCATAAATATGCGGACTTTGGCTGATTATGCATGGAATCATGCGATCGCATAATCGCGTTTTTCTGGAGGGACTGATATATTCTGAAAATGCATGCTCAATATATAAAAAGCTTTGCTTAATCTTATAATTTTGCATTCTCGTCATACCGGCAATAAACATCAGACTGTCATGCATTAAACCTAATGATTATTTGTGTTTCAGTCACATCAGCGAGGACGTCATCGAAACCAACCACGACAGCTTCAGTTTACACCAGTAAACCAGCGACTGAAGATAGTGCATCCATCAGACCCGTCACATCTGTGTTTCCTTTATCATCCTCAACAACATCATCTTCAGTGTTATTGGATTCCTCATCATCTAATAATGCATTGTCATCTCAAACTAAATCAGGTATGATGAGTTCAGGTGCTTAAAGTTTTGAATGCCTGTCCATGGACGTTTTTTCTCAAGTTTCCTTAAAAATAGGACATTTAAAGTCATATTCACATAGTTTTGTTGTCTTTTTTTCCAGGTTTTACCATGTTCATCATGTTGGTGGTCATAGGGATCATAGGGATCCTGACAGGCTGTGGATTCTCACTCTTCATGTACTTCAGATGGAGACAAACGAAAGAAGGTAACCGTATTTCTCACGAATCATTTATATTGCCTCTCATTTTCATAGTCAAACTAGACTTCAGTGTCACAAGACAAAGGTCATTAATACATTTTTCCACAAAACAATACATCTGTTGTCACAAAACAGGAAAGCAGCCCAGAGATATCGTTCAAGGCCCAACCGAGCATCTGCCCAACAGAGATATGAAACCAAATAGAGAAGTGAGTTTCATCATGCATCTGTTTGAGTTTGATCTTTATCTTTTATTTGTGGGTTCTTATCTAACCATTTGTTTGTGCTCTTCTCTTCTCTTCTCTTCTCTTCTCTGCTCTTCTCTTCTCTTCTCTTCTCTTCTCTTCTCTTCTCTTCTCTTCTCTTCTCTTCTCTTCTCTTCTGTCAGGCCACTCATACTGTCTCTGATTATGATGAGATCGGGAACACACTTGATCATCCTGACTACAGTTCGGTCTTTCCTGTGTTTGATGAGCACGACACCTCCGTTTATGCTTTAGCACAATTACCCAGCAGCCCCTCTGATAATCTCAACTACTCCACCGTCAAGTTTACAGCTACACGTCTCTCAGACAGGACTTCTGACGGCCAGGACACATCTGACTACGCCACCGTTAGACCATAAAACACTATGGACATTCATGGACATCAGTCAAACCTGAATCACGCCAAACTTAAAGGTGCAGTCTGTAAGAATTACAACTAGTGGTTGAAATAGGTACTGCAGTCGAATTCATAATATCTGAGATCGTGGTTTCTCCCGCCTCCACAGAGGCCCTGTCCCAAATGGCACACTCCGGACTTGTGGACTTCCTCAGAGTCCACACTTTGGTGCCGTCATGTAGGACTTCAACCACTGGTCGATGACCATAATGTTTGTATAAACTGTAGGTAACAACTGGTAAAATGTACATCTAGGTCATAAAAAAATTAATATTTTCTTCTCAGCCATGTCAACAATTGTCCGTGAGCGAAATCTCCTCCCATCCGTTGTCTGATTGGCCTTTCGCAAGGATTCCTGGGTAGTTAAAGTGTGTGGAGCCTGCATCTATGCAGAAGACCGCTTCAAGGGTACAAAGGGGGCGCTGCTGAGCACACTTCAGCGCGTTAAAATGCTGAATGGGACGGCCTACGGACTCGTAGACTCCAAAACACTGTGGACATTCATGGACATCAGGTTGATTAACAGTCAAACCTGAATCACGCCAAAATTAAAGGTGCAGTCTGTAAGAATTACAACTAGTGGTCGAAATAAGTACTGCAGTCGAATTCATAATATCGGAGATCGTTGTTTCTCCCGCCTCCACAGACTCGACGGCGCTCACACGGGTTGCCAGATTGAGCACACGCAACAGGAACGAGCGCAATGGAAACGGGCAAATTGGCCACGTAAAGTTTCACAGACCAAAACAAAAACAAACATTCCAGCCTGGAAACACACATTTCTAAGTATAATAACTGGCTGTAGAAGTGTTTTTCAGAGAAACGAGTATGTGAACTTAGCATGTTTCCTCAATATATGCAAACATATGATGGTGTTGTTATGCTTTAGTAGAGTGAAAAAGTTACATACAGCACCTCTTAGAATGAAACTCCTTGAAATCTGTTTCCTTGGCATTATTTTGGATAAATCATCAGAGATATAAGATTGTTTGACATATGCTTGGTTACATTTATTTATTTATTTTTTCATATCTATAAGTCCTTATAGACCAATTTCGAGCCGACGTCACAGTTACGTCACGGCGCTAGCTGGTGGCAAAACAAAGGGAAAATTGGAGGCGAACAATACAAACCAGCACAGATTCGGCTACATAATAAGGAGCTTAAATTATTATTATTGTTATAAAATGTCATCTTGTTGTGTTGTTGGGTTCTAGAATCGACGGAGTACAGGCTCCAATTTGAAATTGTATCGCATAATGTTTTCTAAATGATTGTGATTATTTGTGAATCATCTATGATTGTATACATTATTTTGATTGATTGTGACTAGACTTATTGAAGAACCTGGTAAGAAAGTGTAATCAAATACATAGTTAAAAAATGAATATGCTGTATCTGGAATTTTTATTTCTAGAAAATATTCACATCATTAAAATTGCACCGTAATGTCACTCTTTACACTGTCGTCTTCTGTCTGGCCTTGGCACTGGCTAGGCAGAACTGCGGAACTGCGGACCAACTGAAAAGGGGTCTTATTACAGAACAATAAACCAAACAAAATACATAGTGAAGGATTAAATAAGTGCAGAAAGGAAATGTTGTAGTGCATTAATGAAAGTAAAAATAAAAATCATAACAAAAAGCTTTGTCGTTCAAGAGTTTAATAAACTTGCTTAATGGTTACTTGCATGATGTTCTGATTGTGCATGCTTTGACAGGTTTTACAAGAAAGACCCAAATACTGTTGACTGCTGTGTTTTTGCATGGTTTCAGGGCTTCAAACTGTATGTGCCGCACAATGTAACTTTGCATATTAACAAATCTGTTTTTCTCTTTCTTTTTCTGTTTGAGTATTTGTGTTGCAGTAAGATGACAGCCAAAACTGCTCCTGGCACATGGGTGCTACTGAAAAACAAGGTTGGATATAAAGAAGTCTGCTAAAGTTGGGACTGCTAAAGTGTCAAACCCTTAATAACCTCATGCTTCTCTTTTTTTTTTTTTTTTTTTTTTAGGATATCCCCCAACAGATTGGTGGTATATAGACTGTGGAGTCTGCATGTTGATGGTGAGACATTATGTTTTGATATAAGTAAACCAATGATTGTGAGGTGGGGTTTTTTAGTTTTTTTTTTTTAAGTTGTTAAATAAGGAACAAGGAAGCATTTTTTTTTTTTTTTGACGTTTACAGAGATAATGTTCCAAATTTTTTGCTGTTTTCCAGTATGCTCTACATCTTGTCTTGGGAGCACCCTTTGATTTTACATCTGTAAGTGATTTCCAGTTCAAGTAATTGACCTTTATGATATTGCAGCAGTTGATATAACAAGATTTCTCTATTTTAGTCTTCCAGTGCGACTTTCCAAACATACAGAGATGGTGGGCTCTTATTCTTCACGGAGAACTTTGGGGTTTTCTCTGAAAGGTAGATCCTGGACATTTACTCCAGCACACCGTTACATTTGCACCCTCTTCTGATCAATTTTAAATGAACCAAGATATGTATATTCCAGTGCAGAAACCCTACAAGAGTCCCTTCCAAGTGAAGAACAAGTTACGCTTAGCAGCAGTGAGGCATGTCTCAAATATAAACACACGAATATCTGAGTGTGTGTGTGTGTATATATATATATGGGGCATGATTTCCCGAGTTAAGTGGTTGGGCTGGGCATTTTAATGTCATCAGTTGTGCGGGCTATAAAGGCCATTGTCGAATGCACCTAGGCAGAGCGTCATTTCCCGGATGTGGTGTGGTTTCCGCTGTTGCGATCGAACGTGACTCTGGTCAGAGAACGTCTTATAGGAAGAGAATTGGCACTCTCTGGTTACTTCTGGTTTCTGGACTGGTTGCAGTAACACGTCTCTGTCCATGCGGGGGCGCTCGCAGGACGAGTGCAGAATGAATGGAGATCTATGGCAGTATACAACAACAACTCAACCTGTAAGAAATCGAAAGGACATAAGTACTCGTTCATTCAACTTTCGACCTAGCCTGGTTAAAACCAGACCATTCTCAGTAGTAACTGAGTTATGGTCTGGCAAAGCTTCTTTAATAACTCATTTCCAAAGGGACGTCGCTCAAATGCCTCTGGGCACAATTGGATAGACCTAAAACTCCTAAAACCAATCAGAGCGATCATCATCGTGTAAAGCCATATGCTGCGTCCCAATTCGCCTAAGTTACACTACGCCATAAAAGTATGTACTCTTTTTGTGAAGAAAAGGTATTTACTTATGAATGTGTAGCAAAAAAGTAGGCAAGCTTTGGGACATACTACTTCGTCATCTTTATCGGACGGATCTGTCGCGTGCGTCCTGTCACGTAAACTGCCCTGTCAATCATCTTGTCACAGTTAAAATCCTCTATTAAATCTAATTTAATTTCCTACCGTTTCGGAGAGAAATGTAGTAGCACGTTCATCTGCCAGTGGGTCTTTCATGGAGACTGTCCTCATGTGTTTGCAATTTGAATATAATAATGCATTTAAAAGTTGGTGCGCTTCACCAACGGACGTCGCTCAAATGCCTCTGGGCGCAATTGGATAGACCTAAAACCAATCAGAGCGATCGTCATCGTGTAAAGCCCGCCTCAACGTTTCTGATTGGTGCCGCGATTTTGACGGCATGGAAATGGGCTTGAATGAGCTCTTTGCCAGACTACTTGCAGAGCAAATCTAAATTTGCCGGAAGTTGTCTGGGTTTTCCCAGGCTACTTTCGACCTATAACCCATGTTGAACTTGCAAAACCTACAATCAAATCTGAGATTTCTCAACGGCAATCGGGTGAAAAAGACAAATTTAGCCTTCTAGCCTCACAGACTCCCATTCATTTTGCACTCATGGGCGATTGCCCCCAGTGGAACTCTGGTGGAACTACAACCAAAATTCGGTACAATAGGACTTAATAGGGAGTGCGAAGGCTCTCCGTAGACGGGCTCTGCTCTGGTTTGGTTCGGTAAAGGAGAGCGGCTGTGTTTATGGTCGTTTCCGCGTTTGCCGTTTTGTCACAGCTGCTCTAATCGGCTGATGGCTGTGAGTTTGTATCTGTCCTCCTCCAGGTAGGCTATGCGTTTAACTTATTATATCCGCTTATCAGCCGTGGAAGTGGTGCGAGTCGCAATTTGTGTTTTATTTCAGTTGATGTGTTGTGTACGGGTGACGGCTGTTGCAAATAGGCTGAGTAATTACACCTACAGCTACATCCCGGTTCCCGCAGTTGTCATTTGGTAAGTTTACAGTTTTTCTTGTTTTCTTTATAGATTATTGGATGTTAATTGTATGTTTCTTGCGCCGATTGCATGGTGAATAACATCCTTACAGTTGCAGCACCGCTGTCTCGTCCTATGGTCGATTCGCATTGAGTCTGTGTGTTTGTTCTGGGTCTCGGTGGTGTTTGACCCGTGCCAACGAACTGAGTCTTTGTGTATATGTTTTGTTTCAACAAAAGGCCTTGAGTGTCTTTATTTTGTGTGGCACTTGTCTATTTAATTCAAATCAGGTATTTTCCGTATCAGTTATTTTGCTTTTTTTTTTTTTTTTTTTTTTTATCGTGGTTTTGTAAATCTTTAGTATTGATTTCTTCTTGTGTATTGTAATTTAGTTTCCATATTAATGTGAAATTGAGTTATTTGAATTTATTTAAGCTGATTGAATTTTTCCTTCTTTGTCTCAATTTAAATTGAGTTTACTGGTTTCGTTAATTGATTTATTTTGGTTGATAATATTGTGAAACATTTGTTTGTACATTTGTATTGTGTTTACAATAGTTACAATAATTACAAATAAGCTTTTCTTTACAGTTGTGTAATTGGTACAATATATTGTATTAACGTGTGTGTGTGTGTGTATTGAGTTCTTTTTGTCTAGGAGCTGCAGGCCTTCTTGACCAGGGCGACCATTCCTCTATAGATGGTGGTGGTGTTTCTTCATTGTGTTCCTGGGCATCGAGAGGATTCTACCTCACAGGAGAGGTGGAGATAGAGATAGAAAATTATTGCAAAGGGAGGCTTTTTGGATCTTTGAACTTAAATCTTTATTTCCTGAGGGTATGAATGAAGAACTTGAATTTTCTTGTTTTTTTGTAAAAAAAAAAAAAAAAAAAAAAAATATTTAATGTGTCTGTAATGCTGTATCATTCTATGTATGGAATTCTACTTGTGATAATTGAGGTTCTAAGATAATTGTATTCAGCTGATTGTCCTTAATTGCTGACTTGCTTAAAAAGGGTGAATGTTGTTTGCTAAATGAGCACTGAAGATAGCAATGTGCTGAAACGTTTGCTTGCTGGTGTCTACTCTGTTTTTAACTCACTTTGCACTTTTTTGCACGATACAATTTATAAAATAAAAATATTTTTGTAGACTGTCAGTCTTGAGTGGATCAGTGTGCGGCCAGCCACCCTTTTTGTTCAAGCATTATTTTTCACCATCATGATCAGGAAGTAACTCTGATAACGCCTCCTTCAGGTCGAACGCGGAATAAAAATAGTCCAGTCATTTTAAGCCAAAATGGGGGTCAACCTTGAACAAATTGCAACAGAAGCAAACTCAACTGATTTTGTATCCTCTGTATGTCCTGAGTAAGGAAAACAAAATCCCTGAAGAATCACATTAGGGGAAAGTTTCGAAAAAGACCCAAATATAGTCTATTCATTCTCTTTCTTACGTGAATTGGGTAAAAATGTAACCTTTAGATATCACCATGAGCTTACATCAAGACAAACAAAAAATGTATTACAAGTTTTTTTAAATTGTTTGTTAACATGGACAAATGGTGCGTAATCTAATTATGTATGTGCTAATTTGCATAAATACCACAACAGATCTAAACATTGGGTCTAGCCAGGCGAAAATGTCTTGTTGAATCTTGTTGACACATAACAGTAAAATACTAGATGTTAAGGTCTGAATGGAGGCCATTTAGGCGACCCATGAGCATTAATACATAGAGGCAGGAAGAAGTACTTTAGAAACCAGCCTTTATTAATGTTTAAGAGACTGGGTTTGGGGCTGGGTCTGTGGGACTGTTGCATAATCAGTGCCCATCCGACTGAATGGCCCAATGTGAAATACCCTGATATCTACAACTATTTGATCAAATCACCAGGCAACAGCATCATTTCACCTACGATCAAAACACACACTGTTACTAAAATAATGGGACAAGTTAGCTTTTAGAAAGCTATATTAGCTATGTGTGCAAGTAGCTGTAGCATGGGCCAGTTGGTAGCCTATTCGTCCAAAAGCTTTCTATGTTAGATAAATGCTATTATTTTGAACGATGGCTTGTTGTAAAAAGAAAAGAGGTGTATGACATTAAAAGTATTTTTAGAATTAAATTGTACATAAATAGGTTAACCAAAACAAATGTGTTTATGTCTGAGAACATAGGCTACGTACCTGCAGACACTGAAATGACATACACTGTGTTGCCTGTATCCACTTTTGTCTCCTTAAAGGCTGGCTTTTACGGTTCGGAAGCTTATAACAATTTATTTCTGGGTTATTTAGCTTGTTTGCTGTACACCTTGTCACACAGCAGCTTTTAGGCATTTTTCTGTCTTTTGTTATAAGTCATAAATGACAAGGAGGCAGCCTCTCGCAATGCAAAGTCAATGGAGACGGTTGGATTGAACTGCTTCTGTTCTTATGTAACGGGTATTAATTATTTATAAAACTTATGTTTTATTTGAAATTCACACAAAATCCAAATTTTTCTGCCACATATGTATGTAAGAAAAGAAAAGAAAATTTATTTTTTATGTCTTTATGAGTTTTGCGTTCGTCGCAGTTGTGACGTCATTGGAAGCTCCGGTTGCTTATTTGTCTCGCGAGAGTTGGCGACTCTGGTCATTAAATTAAGGTGTTTAAAAGATTACCTGATCATTTATCGAAATATGCAGCAGAAATGATGGCATTTTTGTTTGCATTACAGTGGATAGAGGAAGTCAAACCCATGACAATGCTAATTTGTTCAGATTCAAGTGCTGCTCTGATTAGTCTCAAAAGTGCAACGTCAACATGTAGGGAGGATATTATGTATGAAATTTTGTTATCTTTATATAGAGTAAGTAGTCCAGGGATTGATGTTCAGTTTTTATGGGTCCCAGCCAGTGGTGGAATGTAACGAAGTAAAAATACTTCGTTACTTTACTTAAGTACATTTTTCACGTATCTGTACTTTACTTAAGTAGAATCAGTAGTGCATACTTTTGACTTTTACTTCGTTACTTTTTGCAGCAATTATTATACTTTCTACTCCACTACATTTCTACAACGTTTCGTTACATTTTCGTTACATTTTCTGATCAGTTTTTCCCCTTGCCAAAACAGGGATTGAAAAAAATCTCCATGTTTTCGGTGCTGACGCGTTCATGTAACATGCAACTGTGGCGCTGCCAATAAAGCTGTCACAAAGAACTGGCAAAAGTAATGATTATGAATATGTAAAATATAACAAGGAGACATTTTAATTGATGCTGACGCGCGATCTTTGCAGTGAACGCGCCAGAGAGAAATGCACATTTCATACGGATTACATGCAGAAAACAGTCTGTTTTCTTTCGTTTTGAATTGTTCTGTTTAAAAGTACACATTTCAAGTTTTCTAAATATATATATCTATATATATATATATTCACGCGGGCGCGTGAACTGGTGAAACTCATGAACCGAAACTCAGGTCTGTACTTGTTTCACAGACCTGAGTTTCGGTTCATGAGTTTCACCAGTTCACGCGCCCGCGCCTCCGTGTCCTGATCTATTTTCTGCTATATTTACTTATTTATTAAATCCATGAAACATGAATGAAATATTGATTAAAATTAAGATACAATTAATACGAAACGAAATTCACTTTAAAGAAGGGCTTTTGAGGTCTCTGTGAACGTTTTAAAGCAGTATTTTAGTGCTGCTTTCAGAGCGCTCACATGCGTAATGGAGAACTGACACGTCCGTAACATTGTTTTTTCCTCATAAATGTGAACACAAAAATAAAATGAATATGATATGGTCTGTGATATGTTCTTCATCCGGTGGGTATTACTTTTGGTTTGCACAGTGAAATTCACAGAATTACAAAAAAATATTTTGCCACCTAAAAGTTAAAGATTTTTTTTGTGTCACGTCCGTTACGGATTTATATTTCCCTCATATTAAAATATAAAACGCATGTGTCTGTAGTAGACTAGTATTTTTCTAATGTCTGGACTTCTTTATTAAGGGAGTATGGATATATAAACAGTTTCAATTGGTATTTGAGAATTTACATTTCAAGTTTTTACTGCAATTGTCACGACCATAACGCTGGGATTGCCCAATTTTAAAGAATTTATCCAGGTCTACGTATTGTATAATGTTAACTTCAAATAAGGGGTGTGTCGTGATTCTGCCTTCTCGCACTCACACCGCGACACAGGTTCGTGGATCCGAGTGTCGCGATTTCGGTTTCATATTGCATATTGTTACAGCCCTAATTATTAGAATATAGACATTAAGAGAATAAATTGTTATGAAAGTACTTTTACTTTTAATACTTAAAGTACATTTAAAATCAGGTACTTTTTACTTTTTACTTAAGTAGGGTTTTCATTGTGGTACTTTTACTTTTACTAAAGTAAATATGTCTCTGGTTATTTGTACTTTTACTTAAGTACTGAGATTCAGTACTTCCTCCACCACTGGTCCCAGCACACATTGGCATACAAGGGAATGAGATGGCAGATCATTTAGCTAAAAATCGGGTTGAAAGTAAATCAGGTAGAGGAGGCAGTACCAGTTAGTAAAGTAGAGATCAAATCATATGTTCGGAGCAAAATTAAGTTACAGTGGCAGAGTTTATGGGATAAGGGAAATAAAGGAAGACATTTATAGGATACAGCAGAAAAAGTGGGGGAAGAAAAGTCAATGGGGAAGAACAGGAGAGAACAGTGTCAATTTAGCAGAATTTGACTATAGGTCACACTAAGTTAAATGCATCTCTACATCTTATAGGAAAACATATATCTGGAAATTGTGAGACATGTGCTGTTTGAATGCACTAAATACTCAACTCAAAGACTGGCTTTAAGGAATGGACTGGAACATAGCCACTAGACTTAAGAAGGGAAAAGCTTACAATGATGTACTGGGTTAATTTGCAGGGTTGTAATAATATGAGTCATCGCACACGAACAATTTTAAATGACAGTTGGGAAAAGAGTAATGGGAACAGTTTTGGATGGAAAGATTTGATAGATATTAACTTTATGACGAAATTAAGTTAGATCAATAATTAATTTAGAAATAATAAGAATATGGCAACAAAGATGGGAAAGTATAGCAGTAGGCTTAATATTATAGTGGTATTATAGTATTGTAAAATCAGTAGGGAAAAAAGAATTGTGCTATGGAAGACATAGAAAGGAAGAAGTAATGATTTCTAGACTGAGGATGAGTCATACAGGGTTAAACTCAACACTGGCATTAATGGGAAAGCATGGAAATGGTATGTGTGATGAATGTGGTGTGGTTTTTAAGTGTAGTAAATATGAAGAACAGCGTAGCGGTCTTTTTTTAGTAATATAAAGAACAGACCAGTGAGTATAATGGACCTATTGGGAAAGGGTTTGAGTGATAGACAGAGGTTTAAGGACGTGATAGTATTTTTAGAGCTTACAGGACTAGATCACCGGATCTAGAGCCTGAGGAGACGGAGCATGTAGCTCTGATCATCCTGGAGGTTGAGGAGATCAGTGTGGAAGCTGGAGGAGCTGAACACGCAGCGTCAGCTGAAGCTTGGGCTCTGATCCTCTGGGATGTTAAAGGTTGTTTTTTTTTCAGATCCATTACTCATGTGCGCAAGGTATACAGTACTGTAGGTGGCGGTAATACTCCTAAGGAGTGAACGGCCAAGAAACGGAAAGAAGAAGAAGAAGAAGAACTCTGGTCATGATCGAGGCCCTGTCCCAAATGGTGCACTTCATGCGGACTTTCGGTCTCGTGGACTTAAATTGCGCGTGCTCGCTGAGTCTACGAGTCCGTAGTCCGTCCCATTCAGCATCTTACCGCTCTGAAGTGTGCTCAGCAGCGCCCCCTTTGTGCCCTTGAAGCGGTCTTCCGTGAAGCCCACACAGAAGCAGGCTCCACACACTTTAACTACCCAGGGATCCTTGCGAAAGGCCAATCAGACAACGGATGGGAGGAGATTTCACTCACGGATAATTGTTGACATGACTAAGAAGAAAATATTACGGTTTTTATGACCTAAATGTACATTTTACCAGTTGTTACCTACAGTTTATACAAACATTATGGTCATCGACCAGTGGTTGATGTCTCAAACATAATAATAGCGCGTTGAATAATACGATCTCATTATGATTCATTAAATAAATAGAACCGAATGTCAGGGCTTTACTGAGTCATATGTAAACATAGTATGAATATTGAAACCTGTAAATTGAAAAAAATATGTTTAAATTATGGTTTAAAATTGTAATCTTAGTTCAAATGGAACATTATGTACAACATACATCATTTAAATAAGCATGATATATCTATTGTCTAATGGTAATGCCCAGGTGATATGCACAATATCAAAATATAGAACTGTAAAAGCCGGCTGTGTAGTGGACATGGAGATTAGACGTCGGAGCGCAAAAATATGATTTCTCCTGGTCAACAACAACCAGGCCGTTATTTCCGGCGTGCCGATCGAGTCTGTCCCAAAAATACCTCTCAATGCGCCCTCGTGGACTCGCGCCAAGGGCCCTATAGGTCTGCACTACATGACGTCACCAAAGTGTGGACTCTGAGGAAGTCCACAAGTCCGGAGTGTGCCATTTGGGACAGGGCCCAAGTAGGGATAACTGCAGGCTGGAGCAATGGGCGTGCCAAAAGGTAGGATATGGGGCGTGCCATAAGGTCTTTATAATTGGATGCGAAAGCTTCCGCATAAGCGAGCCATAAACTTAATCACCACTGGCCAACAAATAATTATACAAGACCAAATACTTTTCTTTCACTGTTAAAATAGCGATGATGATATTGAGTTACCTTTGGAAACTTCTGCATTACGCGGGTTACATGACGTCATCACCACCGCGACTTTGTTTACGGCTTATGGTGGATCAGTCATTCAAATAAATCATAAAAAACTAGTTAAAATTATTATTTTAAAGATAAAAATGTCTCTTGACACTATTAGAGTCACACTCTTCATCATTTGCAAATAATCTGTTTTAGCTGGGGTTTTTTTTTACCATTGTATCGGTTACACATATCAAAAATACATTATACAGTTAGTAATTTGTACTGTTTTGAACTGATTTCCAATATAGTTTTTTGTACTTTCATTTAAAGTGCATCCAAACTAAAAACAATGTTTTGCTGGATAAAAACAAATATGTTTGATAAAACACTCACCACATAATAAATAGAGGAGTAAAAACTGTTTAATAACCTTCTGTTAAGTGACATTAACCAATTTAGCAAAACAGACACCGTTTTATTCACAAAACATTTATTCAGTTGTCATTTTTCAACAGTTTATTTTTTGAAGCGTCAATTCAATTTCTGTCATCAAAAGCTTGTGTACAAAAGTCAAAACACAAAGAAAACTCATTCCTTCACTCATTCTGTAGTAGCAGTCCATTGAACAGAAGCCATCTAACTCTTTGTCTGAATAGAACACAGTAAAGACCCCGTTCTGTCCATTGCCGCAATATCCAGTGGTGTTTTTGTGGATGAATCCACAGGCTGGTCACACCTGGTAAGCTCAAACTCCACCCTGTATTCCTCCCTCACATCCGGATTGACAGACTTCCAGTCAACGATACCTACAAAAACTGAATTAATGCAATAATCTTTATAAAATATATTAGCTTAACTTGTGTACAAAAACAACATGCATCACATTAAGTGTAATTGTGACTGTCAAAAGATTTGGTAACTAACCAGAATTGTATTAAAGGAGTCATAATGTTGTGTTACCTTGGATACCCAAATGCTCTATTATAGTATTTTAGGCACTTCTAAAAAAGAAAAGTGGAAAAAAAATCAACACAGAGCCCCTCAGACCCTTATTTCTAAAGGCATTATTGTCTCGCGAGATCTGATGCGATGTTTTGGCTGTCGTGGACGGTCATTATAATAATGCAAATGAGGGGCGCGTTGATTGGTTGCAGGAATGTATTTTACTACTTCCAAGCGGTACAAAAACATAGACAAAATACTGCAATAGCTCAATAAATGTGACGGTACTTATTGTTAGTGAAATTGTAATCACAACCAAAGAAAAAAGAAAAAATACACCATTGCCAGATACATTCTTACAGAAGCCCCACTAACTGAAAGCTATTTTCAAACTGCATGCTTTGCATGAGTTTGGCTAATAATGTTTAGTGGTATATTGTTTTCATACTTGCATTTAAACAGTTTTAGCCACTGAGCATGGACTCCTGTACCGTCACTACTGTAGCTGCTAGTGTAAAACAAAGTCGAAAGATGTGGCTAGCATTCGTAGAGTCCATTCCCCGTGTTTACCTCGAAGGTAACGTTACATACAATAGCCGCATTAGCTGTTAGCTGCTATTTGTTAACCACAGTAGAGCAATAAAAACACAGTCTTACCTTTTAAATTTCTGGCAAGTCCCTGATGGTTGGGATGGCACCTTTTCCCAAACGGAGCTTCGAGGCCAAGTTCGCCTGATACTGCCCCAAATTTGTAAAAGATTCCGGTGTAAAATGTTTAGCACACACACCTAACGATACGCCACTTGAAAAAGTTGTTGGGACAGCGTCATTAAAAATGAATTTCCTCCACTGTTCCCTGATAGTTTCGTCCGTTTTTGGTAGATAAAACACATTTGCATGTTGTTTGTGGCAGTCACCCACAGAGCATCTCAGGTGTGCACTCGGTTTCTCCATCTTTCTCGAGTCGACTAAACTGAATCTGAGGGGGAGAGGGGGAGAGGGGGAGAGGGGGAGAGGGGCGGGCTTCCCGCGGCATAGGTTTGCAGTGTCCATATTTGGTATATCCTCCCCCGTCTTGACGTCAAGAAGGGGAAGAAATCAAAATCTCGTTTTTTCGTGCGCGTGCACGTGGCCTATTTTACAAACCCCGAGGTAAACAAACGCTTCACTTTTAAATATCGGCTTCCCGGCCAGTGTACAATCATTATGCAATCATAACATACATTGATTCTCGTGGAAAAGTGAAATTTCTACATTATGACTCCTTTAAGTTTAGTGACAACGTGTTACAATGTTTAATGGTACAATGACTGGTTGGCTACTTGTTTGTATTACAAATTTCACGATTTCAATTCAATTCTTGGGATTTGATTCCAATCTTGATTCAATAATGACTCATTTGGATAAATATTAGGTACTACATGTTAATTTTTCTCAAGAAAAAAAAAAATCTCACATAATGCTGTAAACATACAGAGAGCATTAAATATAATGCCATTTTCATTATAATAACAATTATTTAATGACACAGAGTAAAAAATATAATACATTTGTAAAATAGTGCACAAAATTAGTACATTTCATAAAAGTAATACATATACATACTGTCCAGCCTGGCAAAGTGAGTTTTTTTTTTTTTTAGAAAACCTGTATGGTTACGGTATCATTAAACTTTTTGCACACTAGTGACAGAGTGTGAAAGGCTTTGTCTCCTTCTTCATATCATAAGGAAACTTTATAAATGAGAGAGAGAGAGAGAGAGAGAGAGAGAGAGAGATTTACAAAGTGCTAAATGTCATCACTTTAAATTTCTATTAGAATTAGAAATTACCCTGAGCCTTCAAGTAGCAGTACACACCACCAAAGACGCTGACTGGACCATCTTTGGAGCTGTGGCACTACACTGTTTGGCTGTCTGTTTCACTACTTTGCACATATTTATGTGCTTTATAAAATTGGACTTATTTATTATTGTTTTTGAGCAGTGGCAGCAGTGAAAGCGCTTGTTTTTTCTGTATTCCAAGTGGCAGTCAAATATGATACAATCTATGAGAGTCATAAATAACAAACACAATTTTAAACAGGAAAATTCATATATAAAGCAAAACAAGTTTGACATAAGTTTCCAATTATGATACGTAACATCCCCATTCACGTTATCATCTATAACCTTAACACATTATCTCTAAGGTAACAGGCATGCATATCACAAGTGAACTTATACTTGCCTTCATGATGAACAGCGCAAAGTCTGTGGCTTTGCAAATGACAATGTACTGTATCTTGTGTATTTTACATGGTCTAAAAACACTGATTGCACAAATACAAATCGCCGACTCTGTAATAGGCCTATGTGTCTGTCAACAGCAATGAAATAATTACCAAAGGAACGCAAAGCAATTAAATAATTAACAATTAACGCAAAGAAAACAACTAATTATGATATCGGATATATGCATTAACACCGCCATTAATTCTTAAGGGAATTATGTTGTTGTTGTTTTTTAGCTAAAGGAAATGACGTAGAAGTATGGTTACTGCTGATTGGCCAAAGCAGTTGACAGGAGGACACTCCTTCCACCAATGAGAAACCTTTTGACACGCCCCCTACCTTTCGACACGCCCATTACTCCAAGCTGCAGCTAGCTACCCCTGTCTCGTCATGATTGGGGCGCTCTCGCTTCAGTTCGAGCGGGAGGTCTGATCGGTATGTATTGTGTGCGCTCCAAAAGAGTTTTATAAGTGAAAACAATCACTAATTAAGCTAAAATGTAAACGAGTATGCACAAGTATGTGATCTTCCCTCTTAAAGCGGTTTTTCCTGCATAAGTTTAACCGAGTGAATGCAGTAGTTATCACGTTGTGTTGTTACGTTAGTGTTAAAGTTGGCCTGTGAAGTGTGTCTGCTGATATCTTTTCTATGTTCGCATGTTTGACAGGAGAAGGCTGATTAAACATGCTCTACATTGAATGCAACAAATAATTACTGCATCTTTCAACTCATGCAGGAATGGTTATGAATTGTTTTTGTGTGTTCAACCAAATTGATTATATAACGTTAAAATGCTGGAATGTGGGTGATTTGAAGATGTATATCATATGAGCTTGGTTAGTGTCAATGTATATTTGGAGATATATATAAATATGTATTGTATTATTTCGCTGACTGTTGATACACCGGATGTGATATTAATTATTACTATTTTCTTTATCATTTTTATTACTGTAGCAGCTAAATGAGATGTGCATTGTGAGCTCGCTTGCTTCAGTCGAGGAGAAAGCTGATTAAACATGCACTACATTGAATGCAACAAATAATTACTGCATTTTTCAACTCATGCAGATGAAGAACATCTGAACCAGCAATTCGACTCCCGTTTTTATTCATCACACAACGCAGAGGAGTAGCCGAGTCGTAGTAACAGACACGCGAGCCCAAACCGGCTACACTTACATCCTTATAACTTGTTGATTGTAGCTATTCAACAGTGAAGTTATGGGCTTTGTTTGGGATTATTAAAAGTGGGTACTCCATGAGTTTATACAATTATTATTATTATTATTAATTTTAAGATGCCAGTGATTTAATTATGTAAATGTAGAGCAAACTACCAAGCAAGTCTCTGATCATATGTCTCGTCTGATCTTATACAAGACCTGAGTAGACAAGATGGCGTCCGCTCCAGAGCAGCTTCAGGAAGCAAAGAGGCTGAAAAGAGTTACGGCTGATGAACTGAAGAGGGAAGACACCAGTGACGCTGTAGATGAGCTGAAGAAGTTTCGTGGATCAGATGAAGCTGTGAAGAGGAACCAAGCTGAACAGAGGAATGGTAATGAAGTAGTGATGCACCGATGTGAAAATTGTGGCCGATACCGATAACCAATATTAATATTGCTGTTATGGCCGATACCGATATTTACCGATGTCGATATCTCTGTATAGACAAACACATTTTTATAATAATCAAATAAACAGCTAATTTCCAAAACACTTTTTTTTTTTTTTACTTTAGAAATGACTGATATTGGGCGAAAATGCAAAATATGTCAGATTTTCAGAAGAAAAAAATTATATTTATATAAAAATACATTTTTATAAAGGATACAAGTGTGTCCTGAATTCACACTATGAATAAGGATGAGAATGCAGTGAACGGGTCGACGACACGCATTATATTGCATTGCATATAATGTGTGCTGGTCAACTTGTCTAAAATGAAGAAACCCATAGAAAAAAAAAAACATAGGAGCATTGTGTACAATTACGATAGGCTACTTTATTATTCCAATATCCAAATATGATACTAAATCCCACAGGGAAAAGGGCTTTTATTTGTGTCGTGCTGTCTTTGCATTTGAACATTTCACATTTTAAACAGGACGGGCATTAGCTGAATAAAGGTTAGCCAATACAAACATATTTATAGAAAACAGTTGACAATGAATAGACAGGAGTCCAATAATAGCATAACGAATCACTTATTCTAAAAATAATATCAAGTATAAGTTAGACGAATCCGACATATAATGAGGGCTGTGTTAACAGTAAAATGTCCGTCATATAACGAATTTTAAAAACACGGATGGATGATAATAAAATGCTTTCTGACGTTTTGACAGAAAAACAAAACAAGCAAGAACAAAATTTTATTTATTTTACAATTATCTTCTCTCTCTCTGTGTGCGCGCGTCCGTGTTTGTGAGAGAGAGCTCGCGCAGCACTGATACAACGGTAGGCTACTTTTTAATCTGTAACAAACGCGCTAGTTTTCATACAAAATAAATATGTAACATAATTAGGTACTTTAGTTATTATTAACACAATAACGTAACACATGCAGGCTACGTTTCTCAACACTGAGAATGAATAAATAAACGCTGTTTCTCCAGACTCGGGCTTATCGGTAATCCACACATCACAAGTGCTGTCACTTTTGAGAAAAATCTAATTCGAACGGGTATCAAATATCAAGCAATGTATTCGAATGTTACGGACGGGACAGTTCTCCGTTACGGACGTGAGCGCTCTGAAAGCGGCACTTAAAAACTGCTTTCAAACTTTCACAGAGACCTCAAACAGACTTTAAATTTAATTTCGTTTTGTATTGATTGTATCTTAATTTTAATCAATGTTTCATCAACCACTTGCCTGGATTTAATAAAAAAGAAGTAAATATAGTAGAAAATATTTAATCACGACATGGAGGCGCCAGCACATGAACCTGGAGCTCGTCTCATAAATGAACCGAAACTCAGCGTATAAGGTAGCCTACTTGCCTCACAGACCTGAGACATATAGAAATATTTACTTTTAAACAAAACAATCTGTCTGTTCACATCGGCCCTAATTTGACATCGGAACGATACCGATGTGCAAAAATATGACCGTATCGGCCGATATTATATCGGCGGCCGATATATCGTGCACCACTATAATGAAGTAAATGTCATTAATGTTAAAGCTGTAATGTAAGAAAGTGTGTAAATCTCAGTTTCTATCCCTGCAGTCAATGTTAATCTGAAAGCTGAAGCAGGTGCAAATGCATTTTTGCCAGTAATCTTTGGAAACAACGTCGGTGGCTCAGTGACCTTCAACCCAGCTATTGGTAAGATTATAGCACTAATGCTGTTAACATGTCACTATGAAATTGCAAATAGTTTGTAAGCTTTGAATAAATATGCTTTGTAGGGGTGTAAAGAGACCCTCATGTCACGATTCGATACATATCACGATACTGAACTCACGATACCATATTATTGCGATTCTCCAAGACATATGATAAAAGGTTAACAAAAAATGTGCTGTTGATTAAAATGCTAAATTTGGTTTTACATTGTGTATGTAAATGAACAGGCTTGGACTTGGTGCTGGAAACCCAAAGCACGGACCATAGAGACAACAGAATAACAATATTCATGATTCTGAAGCTGAAAATACAGAATTATTTTAGACAAATATACTTGCACTCTGTCACTCGCAAGATTTGGCATTATCAGGACCCACAAATATCCCCCATTGCATTATTATACATTATATTAAACATTATATATAGTAGTTTAATTTTACTGACACTAAAACAGTCATTCTTATTGTGGGTGAACTGTCCACAATACACATTGTCACTATCCACCACGATACATATTGTTGCATTTTTGTATTGCGATATATTGTGACACGATATATTGTTACACCCCTAATGCTTTGTTACCACTTTAATAGCTAAACGATTTGTGTGTAATGGATGTGCATTTTTTTTCTGGCGTTGTTTTCTGATGCTTGCTGCCATCCTCAAAGGACAACAAAATCCAGCAGAGAGACAGACCTCTGAAAAACAAGGTACAAAAACAATAGCCACATTTTTATTCTGGTTATAAATTTGACTTGAATGTTCTTTCTTCTACGGGCATTTAGTTTGATGTGTGTTTTCCTGACTTCAGTTCAGCGGTCTGAGCCGGAGGACAGAAGAAATGCGGAGGATCAGCCCATCCAGTCCGACTGGAAGAGACCACACCGCATTACTCCTAGCCCCCAAGAGTTTAAGGACAGAATTCTCAGAGAAAACACAAATAATGCAAGTATCTGTTTCTATACTTTTGTGAAAACAGTGCATTCAGGGATCGCTAGTCCAGCTTTCGTAGGGCCACCGTCCTGCAGAGTTTAAGTCCATCAGCAGCTGAAGCAGAAAGAGTTCAGGATTAATGAGGATTTCAGGCAGGAACTGTCACAATAGCAGTGAATAAAGTCCACAGAAGAAGGTCAGATGAAGATTAATTCAAAATAAAAGTATTGAATCAAACAAACTCATCATCCACAGGTAACGTAACAGTGTGTTCTAGTACAAACTCCAAACACAAATTATATAACCAACAACTAGAGAAATGAGGAACTTATATATACAGATAATGAACTAAAACGACTAGCAGGTGCGATGATTAAATGAGTTACCATAGCAACAAATGAAAGAGAGAAACATGAACAAAGAACACAGGAAATGATGAAATTCAAACTATAAGTCCATGATAGTGAAATGAACAAAGACTGAATGTCTCTGAGAGGATCTGAACGCTGATGGACTGTGGCCCTCCAGATGCTGGACACATTGGGTCTCATTCATGAAACATTCGTAAACAAACGAGTAAATATGTGAGTGATTTGCGCGTAAAGAGACCTTCCCGAAAACTCTTCTCCTGATTCACAAATACTTCGTAAACGTCAGATGTGATAGTGAAATGTGTGTGTGTTAATGAATTCCAATCCGTCGTAAATGGGACGCGCGTGCACGCTCATTCTCAATTACCATAAATCCCGCCCATTAAATCCGACTGACAACTATATATGGGCATCATGTTATGACACCAAAGTCTGCGCGGTCTCTGAAAATACGCCTTTTGCGCAGCGCTCTATCTGCCAAATCTAGCAAAAGCGCTATATCAGCCATCGTAAATGTTTCTTGTTATGCCTGATTTTGGCCATTTTATAGGAAACAATCTCCGTAACAATTAAGGGGCTATTAGTTTGCCCAGCCCTATTGAAAGCAATTAATTATTTGATTAAAGTGTTCCGTTTGCAGATGCTATTACTGGCTCTCATAATAAAATAAAAATAAAAACCGTATGTAATTACTATATATATAATATTTTTTTCAAAATGCTGTGTAAATGTATACCCGATTAAGGTGAATTAAAATGCAGCCTTATTAATGAGCAAAACGTTCGGGTGTTAAACGCACTATTTACGTGTGGCTGGGAGCAGGTCTAGATTTCTTTCGTACCAACTAACATTTGGAAAATACCAACATTAAGGCCCCATTTACACTGCATGGTTCAAGTGACCCAATTCCGATTTTTATTTATTTTTATTTTTTTAAATCTTTTAGGCCTTTAAACGTCTTAAAAACAGCCAGATTTTCATCCGCGGTCTTAAATTTCATTTAGTCAGGTCTTAAAAAAGATTTAACCCTCGTTCATTTCCAGAAACGCTGGCCGCAGAAAGTTATTACTAAGTAGCAAAAAAGTATCGAAGTCGCTCGCCAAGAGGCAGTTCACATATCGCGTCTTTTTCGCGCTCAAGTTCATTCAAATGTAGGCGCGCTCGTTTTTTTTCCAGGCACAGCAACATGAAAAAAAGACATGAAGGATGCGGGTGCACCCAAACACTACGGGTGTTTTTCTCTTCTCCGTAAATAAATCTTGTAACAGAGCTACAGCAAGTGTTTTTCGGCGGTGGAAATCCATTAGCCACTAAAACTTTTTTGTCATTGTGGAGTTGCATAGCAACGACAGACGCCACGGGAAAATCGGACCGAATTTTACAATTAATAATAAAAGATAAGCTAAACTGTATTGTAAATGTCACTAAATCATTTTTTATAAAAAGAATGAGTCAAAAAAGATAAATTAAAGTCTGAAATATGTGAGGTTTATCTTTTTTGTCAACTTTATTTGAACTTGTACATGTTAGTATATAACATGTTGTAAGACACTTTTAAAATCTGGCTATCATTTTTAAACGTATTATTTTAATGTTTATGTTAGTGCGTATTGATGCTAATTTTATTTGTTATTTGCTGTTTTTCGACATAAAACTTGGTGAATTGATTTCATTGTGTAGTATTAGTACTTTTTGAACAGGATTCTGTGATAACAGTGATAATTTTTGGCACTATAATAATTAATATTATAATTAAATGAAATGTTCATGCTTATGTTCAATTTATCTCTAGTTATGATCAACTATGATCAACTAAAATCAACTAATGTGTTTTTTACAGTAGGCCTATAATATGCAAAGTACAATTTTTTTTATAAAAAAAATTATATCTGATTCTGTTCTTTTCTCTGACACGCGTTGTTGGGTCTGGAAGGTTACTAATGTGATTGCTTTATCTGTAAATTAAGTTAATGCTTTTTCAATTACTGAATTCATTGAAATAAAATGAATTCTTTGATTTGAATATTTTTTGTCAATGCAGGTTTGCATGCAATGCAATGTAGGTCTTAAATTTCAATCTTTATGGCCTTAAAATGTCTTAAAAATTTCTTAAATTTGACTAACTAATACCTGCAGGAACCCTGGTGTAAGCAGGAAAAAAAACGCATGGATTCCGATTTTCTCAGATCGAATTCAGGCCTCACTCATATGTGGTAATAAATCGGATATGAATCGGACACGTGCATTTGCGTGTGCCATGTAAGCAGACAAATCGGATATTCCCCAGTAAATGCGAGTCGTACGTCATTAAAAAATGTGACGTCAACTCAGGTGGACACCACCAACTGAGATCACATGACTTATTATTCGCGCCGCAGGACCTCCAGACATGCGTAAATGCGTCTTTGCATTGACTTAACATTGAAATCACTCGCACCAGACGCTCTATTCGCGTTTGGTGTGAACGCACCTGAAAGGGATAGTTCACTTTGAAATTAAATTTTGGTATGTTTTAGCTTACCTCAAGGGCATCCAAGATGTAGGGGTCTTTTTTTCTGCAGTAGTTTCAATTTTGATATTTTTAGGTCAAACCGTTCTTGTCTGACAGTCATATAATGCAGGTCGATGGTCACTGTCTCAAAGAGCATGCACAGAGTCCAAATTAAAACAATTCCCCGTCGTCCAAATTAAACAATTCCCCATCATAAGTACACATTGATGGCCTAAGACACGAAACAAGCGGTTTGTGTGAGAAAACGAACAGTATTTATATCGTTTTTACCTTTTGTACACAGCCACGTCCAAGTGATCTGGTGCAGACTGGTGCATAGATATATACACTAGATGTCGCCTTGGCTACGGCAGTTCATTGGAACAAATGTCTTTAATGTGACATCTAGTGTATATATATCTATGCACCAGTCTGCGTACACGTCACACAGCAGGAAGCGCCCTCAGATCACTTTGAAGTGGCTGTGTTATAAGAGGTAAAAACGATATAAATACTGTTCGTTTTTTCACACAAACAGCTCGTTTCGTGTCTCAGGCCATCAATGTGTACTTACGATGGGGAATTGTTTAATTTGGACTCTGTGCATGCTCTTTGAGACAGTGACCACAGACCTGCATTAAATGATTGTCAGACAAGAACGGTTTGACCTAAAAATATCAAAATTGAAACTACTGTGGAAAAAAAGACACCTACATCTTGGATGCCCTTGAGGTAAGCTAAAACATATCAAAATTTAATTTTAAAGTGAACTATCCCTTGAAGGCTACACACAGTGGAGTAATGCGGAGGTTTTATGTCTTTTTTCTCCGCCGTACGAGACCAATGTTTTGCTGACTTATATATTGTGGTAGGCTGTATTAAATATTGTGGAAAGCAAAACACTGGATAATTTTATTTGCATCTGCAAATTTTTTAAATCCGTTTTACTTCCTTTTCCGGGTCAGAACCTCTACGTTTGGTAGTTTCGGCAGTGTATTCACCTTATTTTCGAACGCGGAAGTAAATATGGGTCCAGTTTCCGGTTTTTGTGCGGCACTTCCGTTTCCTCGCTTCTCTGGGCTAACTAACGATATCGATTGCGAAGGATTATGCAGAGTTGACAGAAAAATGTTACACATGCCGTAGCAGATGAATACAACAAAGAACTAAAGCCCCGCCTCACCCAGGTCGGGTACTGGACCTGGTTGAAAACACTCATGCATCTAGCTGGCAGATTGCCAAAACTTCGCCGGCGCCTTCAGCACCGCCCTAAACACGGTCGAGCCAACGCTGGACTAAGTTAATATATCTATGGAGGTAGGCTATTTTGTCATGTCAAATGTATTAATAATGTCATCAGAATGCAACCAAAGCACATGATAGCAATAAGTAGATCATAGATGGCTATAAATAATTATAAATCATACAAAATAAATGCCATGATGACTAGATTTTATACAGGGGTTACTATAATGATTTTGTTTCTCCTTGGAGTTTTTATTCAGACTTCGTAGCCCAGCCACTTTTCTGGTATCGGGTGGTCTTCTGTAGGTCTTGTGTTCACGAAATGAAAAGAACAAACATACGGTCGTTTCTTCAAATGGGCTGCGTGGCGTGTCCGTTATTTCGGCTCCCATGTTAACCGGTTATTTAGAGCTTGCACACTGCCTGCGTGACACGCGCGTCTCAGGGAAAATGCGTGCATGCTAGAAATAGAATCGATGCCTATTTTTCACGCGACACGCAAGCGTTTCGGAAGCGTTTTGGAAGCGTTTCCAGGCAAAATAGAATAGGAAAATATGTTTGTATGTCATTTTGATATGAATACATATTAATGACATTTTGATGTTTGAATTTAGGTTTTGACATAAATGCAGATATAGCCTAAATGTAAAAATATATATATATATATATATATATTATCGATTTTCAAATATTGCACCTGTCAATACAGAACGAAATATTCTGTAGCCTATTTTGCCGTCAATACTGCCGACGTTGTCTTTGCTGCTATATATTTATGTTTAACATTAAGTGCCTTCCACAACTCTCTCCCCATATGTCGAATATATCACCAATGAGGCTTATCATGTCACCTAGCAGCAGCAACGCCTCGTCAGAGACGTTTCTGGTGTGCAAAGACATAGAAAACGCCACGCAGCCAGTGTTTCGCCGGTCGTATAGGGCGCCTGATTATTAAAATGTCAATAATTCGATGATTAAAACACTCCTGCTCCAAGTAAATCTTTCTTTTGTGCCAGTTATTATGACAACCTCTAACTGCACAAACAATCCCGGTCTTCCTCGAAGCCATAACGATGAGTTTGTTGTTACGAACAACGCTCGCCAGTGACCGGAAGTGCCTTACCAGAAGTCTCGCACAAAATACCGTCAATTGGCTGCGTCCGTATTTCCGTTAAAAATAAGGTGAATAGTGTAAATGCAAAAATCGGATACGGGTCACTTTTAAAAGATGATGTAAGCGGGTCGTCAAAAATATCGGATATAGTCAGCAAATCGGATTTGGCCATCAAGACCTGCAGTGTAAATGCAGCCAAAAATGAATCCGAAAATTTACGCCAGAACCACTTTACACACGATTTACACAATTTCGTTCTGCTCGTGTTTCATGATATCACTTAATAGCCATCACTAATTTTAAATTTTTTAATTTACTCTATTTATTATAGCCATTGCTTTATGTAATATTATTTTTCTCTCATGATATCTACAAACAAGACAGGAAAACTTAATCACTTTTTATAATTTATTTTATATTATTATGAATTTTATATTGTTAAATAATCTATCGTATTATTCACACATTGCATTTATAATCACTCCTTATTTAGTTTCAGTTCAGGTGACTCTATTAGTGTTATACTTCTGCTAATACTGATGTTTCCTCACAGGTTTATATTCCAAAGGACAAGACTCAGAGGGAACGTTTAGCTCTGCTGATCACCAACATAGAGTTTGAGCACTTAAGTGACAGGGATGGAGCAGAGAGAGACGAGAAGAACATGGAGTGGCTGCTGAAAGCTTTGGGTTACAGTGTTGAGAAATACACAGATCTAACTGGGCAAGTGCGTATAGAGCTAGTGGACTTCTGATGTGGATTTAGAGATGTGAACAAATATTTTACAATGCATTATATACTCTGCATTTCTGTAAAAAAAAAAAATTTTATTGACAGCAAATATCTGCTAGAGTCAGGAACTTCGCTGCACGTCCTGAACATAAAGACTCGGACAGCACCTTTGTGGTCCTGATGTCTCATGGGGGCATAATCCAAAATAAAGATGCCATTTTAGGTGTCGACTATCATCACCAGAAAAACCCCAATGATTTCTTCTTTGTTGACGACATCTTCTCCAGTCTGAGCTCAGAGAAATGTCCTGCTCTGATTGATAAACCAAAGGTTATTCTGATTCAAGCCTGCAGAGGAGGTACGACATTACTGATACAACTCAACTCCTCTTATCATATTTCTGTTTCTCTTTTTACTCTGTATTCTTATTTTTCCTGTGTTTACTGTAATATTATCATCCATATCATTAACCGTTTCTCTGTCCAGAACACCCAGGAGGTGTGGATATACAGTCAGACTCCATTGTGCACAGAGAGAAAGACTTCGTCTGTTTTAAGTCCTGCCTCCCTGGTAAGTGCTCAGAAAACACTGATTTCTGATGCAAGACTGATTTAGATCACACTACACACTGTTCATTTTCTTCATATTCAGAAATAAAGCAATTGTTTTGTTGTTGTTTTTTAAATGTTACTTTAATGATGATTCACACTTGAAGCAGTCTGTTGATGTTGGCCAGTGTTTCCTCAATAATGAGCAAAGTTTGGGTTGCTTTGTGAAGTTCTTCAACCTACCATTGTTTTTTCTCCACAGGTATACAGGCATACAGGGATACTGACGAAGGAAGTTTTTTTATCTGTTACATCGTGGATGTGTTCTGTAAATGGGCTCAAACTGATGACATTATGGAGTTGTTCAGGAAGGTAAATGTTGAAAATCCCATTTAGATTGGTTTGCTTTATTTCATCCCAAAAGCAAAATAATCTCTTCCAGTGCTTTGCTCAGGTAAAATAAAACAGGAGTTTGCTTCTTGTCACATTCACAAGTGATCTTTTTTTATTTTAGGTCACCTCACGCATGGAGAAAGATCAACGATTCAAGGGTCTGGAAAAACTAATGCCGTGTTTTGACAGGACGTGCCTTCCCAAGAAACTCTACCTGTTCCCTGGACTCTGAGGATGTGCAGTGTAACATCAGTCTAAGGCAAGACACCACAGGCTGATAGGATGCAAAGAGGCATTATCTAAATAAATATGCACAAATTTGAATACATTTTCAGACCAGAAATCTCAACATTGGATGAAGTCAAAAGGAGAGGCCACCTTGTGAACTGTTCGTGTGAATCCAAGGGCCAAGCGGACAAGGCTACACAAGCAAGCATGTCGAGGAAAGTACTGCCATTATAGCACACGGACATTTCATTTGTGTTCTTTCCTTAAAGCAGCAGTGGACATTCTTTTTCCTGCAATTGATTATCTAGTGAGAATCAGAGATACTAAGTAGATCAATAAATTAACCATTCTCCCAAAGTATTGTTCATACAAGTGAGTTTTCATATTTAGACTGTGCCAAGAGTTTTTTACACTTTGTTAATTGCCTTTTTTTTATTACTCATTTACTGAAGTGTGTTATGATACTGTACTGTACAAGACACCTGAAATCTACAAAAGAAATTTATAAAGTTGTCTTTATCGAGTTAAAGAGGCATTATATGCAAAAATGCATTCCAGATATAAACAGGCACTAAATTGCATGCAATGATCACTTATATTCTTTTTACTCTCATTTAATAAGATTTTTGTTATACACTTTTCTATTTTAATACTGTACTGTATTTTATTTTATTTTTCTAAACTGTTTTAATTATAAAAAAAAAATATATATTTTTATTATTTTTATTTCTTCTATGTAAAGCACTTTGAATTGCCATTGTGTATGAAATGTGCCTTGCCTACTATTTACCAATTAACTGCTAAGGAGTCTCCATCCAAACTTGCACTACCTCTTTAGCAATCTTCTTTTCATCCGATAGCTGCTGCTTCTTATATAACTTTGATAAAAGTGCAAATTAATCAATAAAGCTTTCCTAATTTGTTACCATGCCTTTGTCTCTTGCCTCCGGCATCTGTGTTTGTAGAAGATTTCACATATGGGAAGCGTCCGACTCATATTAAATATATCAGACTGAATCTGATATCGCTGAATAAAAGGGAAACTAACAAAACTCTCCTGTTGCTCTAAAGCTTTTGTGTAGTGCTCTCAATACCCTCAGTGCTGATCAAATGTGTTCATAAAACAAAAATATATGAACAAATATTAACAGTATGTCAAATATCAAAATACCAACTAAGAATTTATAGTTTTAATAATTTCATTATAAGATAAGTGTTTAATGCATTATTTCCCTAATAGAACAAAACCATACGTATAGTAGACGATGAAATTGTGGAGACGGTTGAAGTCCTGAAAAAGAATCTCAGCGACTATGATGATAATATTACAAATAAAGACGGCTTCTGGGGACACTTGCCATTGCAAACACTAAAAACAGTCGCTATCGACTGTAAAATGTATTTCATAAGGTGAGCATTTCTTTGTTTCATTGGCTGTCTATCAGAATTTGATTCCTGACTACTAAGTATTAATTTACACACACAAACACACATACCACATCTTGCTGATGGTAGCCAATAATAAAGGTTGTTATATTGAGTTTCTCAAAGACAGATGCAGGCATGTCATATTTTTACAAGGTACAATATATATTTTTCCAATATTGTAGACGCAGTCAAAACAAAACCTATTTATTTATTTATTATCCTTTATTTTTCCAGGAAGGTCCCATTGAGATTAAAAGAAATCTCTTCCTCCAGGGAGACCTGGCCAAGTTGGCCATACAAGTCACAAGTGACTTGACTTGACTTAAGAGAAAGATGATTTTCCATGCTCTGAATGTACCCTAGGTACTACTAATTTAATCCCATTAGATGATCTGGTGCTATAGTTCTTTCTACATAAACATAGAAAACTAGTAATGTAATCTGGAAGCATACCCATCAATGTCTTTACAATAAATACTAACATATGTGATTTCCTTCTTTGATATAAAGGGGACCAACCCAAATAGTTGTACAGCAAACAATGATGAGTACGTGAACAATAATTTGTTGTAAAACGCAGTGAAGCATGCATATAAACAATATCACCATAATCTAAAATAGGTAAAGTACTCTGTATAATTCTCTTTCTAGCTGTAAAGGAAAAAAAAAAATTTTCCCGAAAAAGAAAACCCAATCTTGGTTTAAGCCTTTTCACCAAGTAATTAATATGAACATCAAAGGCTTACTTCTCATCAAGCCATATTCCTTAATATTTATAGGTTGGTACTCAATAGTCAGAATAGGCGGGACAGTGGACATAGAACGGCTGCGTGTAAAAATAATATACTTAGTTTTATTTACATTTAAAACTAATTTCAGTTTTAGCAAAGTAAGCTGAAAAGTATCAAAAGAATCCTTAAGAATTTCAATAGCCTGAGACACAGAGGATGCAGTGGAATAAATAAAGGCGGGCATACTCTGTGCGATTTTCGTCCGATTTTGAGCCGAATTCTGACTCGTGCGACTCTTTTTCGGGTCGGGCCGATTTTCAGCTTTATCGTGCGTCGTTTGTCGTGCAGTGTTCGTGCAGTGTACAGGGGGAAACGAGAGGCGATTAACCTCTCACGACCGGCAATCGGATGGTCGGATGAATTTCTGGCATGTTAGAAATTTTGGTCGCTCCTCGTGACTATATCGCGCAGTTGAAGCAGAGATACGAACCGATTGCCCTAAACGCAGTGTTTTTTCCCTCACTGCGCCTGCGCGAAAACAGTTTCATCTGCAGCAACAACAAAAAAAAAAAAAAAGAAAACAAAAAAAAAAGAAAGAAAAGGGAGATAGGCCTATTTAAGTTCTGTAGTTCAAAGCACAAATAACTGTTGCTTACCTCCAGTTCGTGTTGCAAAATGGATTAACCATTACCCACTTCTTCCAAGCCACCTGCGATGTAGGCTACACTTTGCCTCTTTTATTGTTAAAAAATGTTTTTGAAATAAAGCTGTTTTTAATTTTCATTGATGAATTATTGCAGTGGTCGGACATAGACTGTTAATAATTAATTATATGTATATAATTCATTGTAATCGACCTAAATGTTTTAGACAATTTTCAATGAGGAGAAGTAAACTTCTATGTAATATTTTATTATCCTCACAGCGCGTTGGTTATGCGGTGATGCACTATGAAATTGTTGCGTGGCAATTTAATTATAATAGCCTATCACTTTAATAATAAAAGTAGCCCAGGCCTTCCCTAATAATAATAATAATAATACAATAATACTAGTCTACTAATAATTTAATATAGAAATTGGAAATGCTAAATCTTCTTGGCACGAGGATTTATCGCGCTGATTCGCGCATATTTCACACGTATAGTGTGAGCAGTCTAGTCGCAGCTCGACGTTCGGACCGTACAGTGTGAGCACATAAATCCTGAGCTTTGGCTTTACATTGCATGCGATATACTCGTTCAGTGTGAGTAGGTTCCTTGCTGAAATCGCACAGACATCGCACAGTGTATGCCCGCCTTAATTGTATCGTCAGCATAAAAATGTAGCTTTGCCGATTGTATTCCCTGCCCCAATTCGTTAATAAAAATAGAAAAAAGAAGTGGTGCCAGTAAAGAACGTTGCGGGACACCCTTCCTGACTATTACCATGGATGAGGTGTAATTGGTTCCCAAACCTGTCCTGGAGTACCCCCAACATGGCACATTTTCTTTGTCTCCCTAATCAAACACACCTGATTCAACTCATCAGCTCATTAACCCATGTGATAATGAGCTGTTAATGAGCTGATGAGTTGAATCAGGTGTGTTTGATTAGGGAGACAAAGAAAATGTGCAGTGTTGGGGGTACTCCAGGACAGGTTTGGGAACCACTGGCTACAGCAACACATTGAGTTCTATCCGATAAATAGTTTTTAAAACGACTCACAGCCGAATTACCGAAGCCTATACTTTTAAGCCTCTGTAGCAGTAAGGCATGATCCACTAAGTCAAACGCTTTTGTCAAATCAACAAATAAGGCCTCTTATCGAGAGCAGTGATTAAATCATTAGTAACTAATGTAGTAGCTGTTATCGTACTATGGCCCGCTCTAAATCCTGACTGAAATGCGTTTAGAATATTATGACCAAGTAGATATTCTTTCATTTGATCATTTATAATACATTCAAACACTTTTGCTAAAACCGGTCATTTAGAAATAGGACGATAATTATTCAAATCGGAAGGATCGCCTCCTTTTAGTAATGGCATAACCATAGACGATTTCCAAGATGGCGGAATTACATTAGTGGATAGACTCAGATTAAAAATCGATGCAATAGGTTCAGCAATAATATCTGCTAAATATATATGCTATATATCCCCTTATTTATACTTTTCGAAATGTTTACATTTAAACATCATTATAACATTATATACTTTGTCAAAAAGCACCAGGCAGAATCTCCTCTGCCATCTGTGGCCAGTGGAAGTGCTGATGAAGATGAGGGACACAAGTCTTCAGAGAAAGTTAGTCTTCACTCTTTGTATTTATACAGGTTTCATGAATGTTCTTCTAAAGTATAATGTCAAACATTGCTTGTCTTTCTATCAACGCAGCAGGCAGATGTTACAGTGACATTGCAATTTTTCATTAGGGGTCCATGAGTAATCCATCCGATGACGATGGATTTATAAAAATCAGCTTACCAAAGAACCCATCATTCTTTTTCATTGAAAGGAATGATTGGGAAAAGCTGAAGAAGCACAGACAGAAAAGAAGCTTTAAAGGACTCCAGTGGACAAATGTAATTTCCAAAGGTCTGAGGACCACACACCCGTACTGTTCCATTGCCTTTAAAAGGCACAGACTGAAGGTTATGGGTTCGATACAAGCGAGCCCTGAATGCTCCTGCCTTGGTGACTGTAGATTTGAGGATTGCCCTGTCACAGTAACAGTTACTGTGGACAGTGAAGAGGACCTCAAGGCAACAGTAGAGTACCAAGGGGAGCAGAGCATTCACAATCTAACAGAATTAAAAAGAAGACCTGTTAGAGTACATGACAGGAACACACTGGGCTAAGACTTACAAAGACAGCGCCCACTGTAACAGTCGGAGTGTAGCGGAGCATTACCAGTTGACGCCACACGGTGCTGTCTCCTTTTTGTTTTGTCACTGGGTATCACCTTTAACTCCTCGTCGACTTCCTTGACTCGAGTAATGTGGACGCTGGTGAAGGCTATAGGTCACGAACATTTCTGTCCGGTTATTATTTTTGCTGAAGGTAATAGTTTATATGCCGTGAGACCTGGCTTGTATGGTTTGTATCTGAGAAATAAATATGCAGTGTGGAAATCCCTCCACTTCGTCTCCTGCCTTGCTACTTTATTTCATGCCGGAGCTATGCTAATAACCTCGTGGCTTAGCTTCCCTCCAACTCCACGTTACACCACGAGCCATGTACCTTGACAAAATAACAAAAATACCCGAAGATGTTATGGAGTCTGGCTGTCGGGATGAGGCTCCAAGTTGCAATGTCCTGAAAAATATATCGTGGGAAGCACGTAAGAGAAGCCGGCAGCACAGTAACGAAGTAATAAGTCTTCAAATAATGCTTGACAAGAAAAAAGACAGTCCTGATGAGGTCCTCCAGAAAGTAATGCTACACCCAAAAGGGGTTCTTCTTTGGTCACGCAGGGGGATTAAGATATATCAGGAGCGATGCCAGGAGAACATTGTGTATCTAGATGCGACTGGCAGCATCATGCGAAAGTTGGTGGTCAGGAATCCCCACTACCTGTTGCCACATACCTTACCTGTGATCACACCACGGCCTCAGTTAACTACTTTCTAGAGGCGTTTCAGACTGATGTGGCAAGGTGTTTTGGGAGAAAAGGTATGCGGTCACCCATCATGATCATGTGTGATGGGTCAATGGTGTTAATGCAGGCAATATGCCTGTCATTTGCCCAAAAAAACCCTGAAAGACACCATTAACCACTACTACAATATAGCAAAAAAAAAAGAAGATTTTGAGGTGCCCATTCTTCATCGTTGTCTTAGCCATGTGATGAAGAATGCAAAGGAAATGTGCAGAAAGTAGTAAGTAGTTTACATTAAAAAAATACTGTTTTAGGCCTCTGAATTCCCCTACATCGGCTGTGCCTGTGAAATGCATGGAATAATGATATATTCAATACATATACAAAAGACCAGCAAGTATTACATAAAGTGCAGATTTGGATATAATACACACAAGTTGTACAATTTTTTCATCTATCAACATATAACCTTGAAGACCACGTCTTTGGTTCCCTCACAACTGCAAGCACTTTAATAGAACTAGACGACATGGTTCAAAGTGCTGATGTTGTATTCTCAAGTCCATCCTGTGGACCCAATTTAGAGAAACACTTCAAAAACCTGCAGAGAACTGGGACTACATTGGATGAGACAACCAAGTCCAAAAGTGAGAGCTTGAAGGTAAATGTCAAATCCAAGTTTACATTTTAACATTTATGGTTTTAATTTGAACAAAGATGCGAAGGAATACTGTTGTTATCAAGTAAATGTACTATAAAGAAAAGGTAATGAAGTGAAACTTCTTGAGTGAAAATGTACTTAGATAAATGCCATAGAGTGCAGCTGAGATTACAATGAGATTAAAGTAGGTTACGATGATGCATATTTGATATTACTACCATTTAACAGAACAAATTTATGGAACAATTGCATTACATGTAAATATAGTACAACAACAGTAGGACATAGAAACAACAAGGCAGTAACTTTTGTCAGTTCAGAAAGTAACTTGAGTGTGTTTTGTAAGTGTGTGTTGTCTGTAAATACTTACTACATTTAAACAAAAAAACTAAATTAATTACCTGCCACTCGAACACCACAACACAGCATCATTGTATTATAACAAGACAGAAATGTATAATAAATATAAAGTCCACAGCATCTGCAGCCTCAAACATATGTAACAGTATGATTGTCAATTGGTGGCTGTATTAAAGCGCATGACGAAGGATATCTATTCAAGAAAATCACATATAAGATAATAATCAAAAAAATAAACAGGAGAATCACGGAGGAAAAACTTACCACAATCATTCGTGACATTAAACAAAGCTTGAAAAAATAACAGACACAGAAAAACAAGGGAGCTAATTAACTAGAGACACCTGAAATTAGGACACTTATTAATCAGTAACCAAGGAGACAAACAGGTGAATGAGATGAAACAAAGAAACACATGGGACAGCTGAAGATTAACAGAGAGTGAACACAGTGAAAAAAAAGAAAAAAATTTAGCAGTATTTTTAATAAATGTTAATTTTATGTGTCATTGATGTGGTTCTTTTATGTGCATTGTGTGGTCTATATGTGCTGTGTTGTATTGCTCACCAAAAATTGTAACTACTTATCAAAAAATTTGGGACAAAACTACACGACATCAACAACACATGGCACCAAGTACATGTCCGGCAGGACTTGTGTATGTATTCCTGCCCAAGCATTATCAAAAAGGTCAAAGCTGACACTTGTTAAAGTTTTGCCAGTCATTTTTTCATTTTCAAACCTGTAATAATAACACATTGTTACATTACATTTAGGACATCGATGGAGTCAACAGATTTGCAACACATTGCAAAGGAAGTTATTTCCAATGCTCCACTGGACAGGTATGGAGAGCACAATGTTTACTTCTGCAGAGGCCTTATCGAGCACCTCAACACCATGCTGGATTGTGGACCGAGATAATGCTAGGTTTGCCATCATTAATCAACATATCCCCTTTGGATATAAAAATCTTGCTTTGTTTTCTGAAAATTAAACACATGGCTTTAGTTACGTACTTTTGTTCAAAGGTGACCTTGGACGACATGGGACGGGACCACAATATGAGCAGTGCTCTAGGAAATACAATACCCTCAGAAAGCTTCCAAGACAAGTAATTATAATATATTTTACTTTACATGACCTTATTACTCAGTGCTTTATGTGTTTAACAGGTAAATTATTTTACGAATGTACCTGTTTTTTATACGTTTCTCAGAACATAACAGAGGAGAACAAAACGCAGGGCATAATGGAAAAGACACATTCGATTTCCCTCTGGCCGCTTGACTAGGCTTGATGACTTTGTGGCCCGCTATCAGACTAGTCACACTGCTCTCCTGAAGGAGTATGAAGATTCCCAAAGAGTTTTCAGAAGAAAGGTTTGAATACTTTAATTAAGGTTTCATTGATGGTGGCATGGGTAACAATTTTTAAGTAATAGTAAATATAAAGAAAATTACATCCTGTATGTCATCACATTATATGTATTGGTATCTAAAACAGTTCTCCAAAGTTATTGTGTCTGTCGCTTTAAGAAATGCGCGTGCATGATCGTTTTTTTCATGATGCACTTGGGAGAGGGGCGAGCTAACTTGGTTTGTTTGGGATCTCGCTTCAAACACAAACAGAAGTGACGTCACCCACAATCGCTGATACAACCTTTAATGTTTGACTGGGCATATTTTTAGATGCTCAACCACACAATAATATGAATCGAGTATCAGCGCCTCCTTCAGGTCGAACGCGGAATAAAAAGGCTGATGGAGGGAAACGGCGTTCTAAAGTGAAAGTAACAGAAGCCTTTAAGAACTGCAGGACAGGTATCGTGTGTGTTATATATTTAACAACTTTTATGTTACTTTTATCTATCTATATCTATCTATCTATCTATCTATCTATCTATCTATCTATCTATCTATCTATCTATCTATCTATATTTTTTTGTGCTTTCTGTTGTTCAGCCTTGGTTGTTTTTTTAAATGTGCTTCATAAATAAATATGGCAAGTGCATTGTATTATGCTGATTATATCCAAAGAAACCTTTCGTCAGAAAAAAGAAAAAACACTCTTTGCATCCACCCAGCGTTATGTCTTAAGTCTAAACGTACTAAAACGTTATATTATGTGTAAAACATTAAATGACTAATAAATTGTCGTTCACCCAAGTCGGTTTTGCATGCGTTTGATCTTCGAACTTCCTTGAATTTAACCGTTCACGGCTCGTTCACACCAACGATAACTATAAAGTTTATCTCTAAGAAGTAGCAAAGTCCAAACCACAGCTATGAGAAGAATGACATCGTTGGAATCACTTCAGAACGAGCTGTTTTCCAGCTGATTAATGAAAAAATAACTTACTGCGAGCTGCAGATATCGTCACAGACAGACCATAACGGAAACGCGCATGGAGAACAAACAAAACATTATTGTCCGGTGGAGGGGAGGATGCAAATAAAGTTATTTATAGAAATCGTTCTTGGTGTGAATGGGCCTTTAGGTGAGACTTTGAACTCTCCGTAAACACGAGAATGTCTGTACAGTAACATTAGCAAAACTGCTTCTGTTCTTACATCCTTATAACTTGTTGATTGTGGCTATTCATCAGTGAAGTTAAGGGCTTTGTTTGGTATTATTAAAAGTGGGTAGGGGAGAGCGGGGCACAACCTAACACATTTTGGCTTTGGCTCAATTATTGAAAATATAATTAAATTAGATTAATCTTTTCTTTTCTTTTCTTTTCTTTTTTTTACAAGCAACATACACATCTCTGCTACAAATGAACACCATTTTCGTACAGTTGCACTGAAAGTGACAGAAGTGCATGTTACAACTTACCCCATATGCGGGGTTAGTTGTAACACTTGTGTGTAACACACATAATTCAGTACTATTTTATCTGTATATTTTGATATTGTTTGTGCATCTGTATAGATAGATATCCATACATCCATCCCGCATCCAATCATCCTTCTATTATATTATATTCATTTCACATTATTATAGATCAATATCAGATATAGGAAAAGGCTGCACATTTTTGCAATAAATAAATAAATCAAATCTTCAAATATTGTAATTGCAATTGAGTTATATTTGTGTGTGGCAGCTGCATGCAAAATTATTATAACAATAATAACAATAACAGTAATAATAATAATAATAACAAACTTAAAATCAAATTTTAAAGGGTTTATTGCATGAAAAATAGGCTATATTCTTAATAAATAAACAAGTGATCAATGCATAGTAAACAATTGTGGGGGAAAAAATCATACTTTGACATTTAAATTCCAACATTATTTGTGAAAGTCCAACAAAGTTAAATGTGGCAAAATAAATATATAAATAAATACTCAAACCTGAAAAGTTGTGTGGCTCGCTGTTTTCATTTCATTTTTGTTGTACACTTGGCGGCTTAGCTGTAACACTGTGCTACAACTAACCCCGCTGTGTAAAAAATATTTTAAGCTTAGCCAACAGTTGCTAGGAGTTATTGACATGTTTCAAAACGGTTCTGTTTTAGCCAACAAGACGGTGATTAAGGTAATATACAGTTAGATTTGGTGACGTACACACCCAACTCTGAAACCCCCCAAAAAACTTGTGATGAAAAAATTTACTTGCATGGTGTCAAAACACTCTTTGTCCACAATCTTCATGAAATCTTATCAAAACTTTCCACAAATCCGCGGGACACCGTCTTCTGGCAGCCAGAGAAAATAAGCAGAAACACAACCTGCTTGACCCTGACTAACTATGTAAAAGGTCAGAGTTACATTTAACCCCGCGTTAGGTTGTGCCCCGCGCTCCCCTACTCCATGAGTTTATCAAATTATTATTATTAATTTTAAGATGCCAGTGATTTAATTATTCTCTTGTAAATTTGGAGCACACTACCAAGCAAGTCTCTGGTCATATGTCTCGTCTGATCTTATACAAGACCAGAGTAGACAAGATGGCGTCCGCTCCAGAGCAGCTTCAGGAAGCAGTGGTTGAGCTGGACAATAACGAAGCAAAGAGGCTGAAAAGAGCAGTTACGGCTGATGAACTGAAGAGGGAAGACACCAGTGACGCTGTAGATGATCTGAAGAAGTGTCGTGGATCAGATGAAGCTGTGAAGATAGACCTCCAGAGGAACCAAGCTGAACAGAGGAATGGTAATGAAGTAAAATGTCATTAATGTTAAAGCTGTAATGTAAGAAAGTGTGTAAATCTCTCAGTTTTTATCCCAGTGCAGACAATCAGCCCCCCTCACACTGCAGTCAATGTTGATCTGAAAGCTGAATCAGGTGCAACTGCAATTTCGCCAGTACTCGTTGGAAGCATCGTCCATGGCTCAATAATCATCAACTCGAACTCAGCTACTGGTGTTATTGGTAAGATTATAGCACTAATGCAGTTAACATAAATATGCTTTGTAGGGGTGTAAAGAGACCCTCATGTCATGTTTCGATACATATCACGATACTGAACTCATGATACGATATTATTGCGATTCTCCAAGACATGATAAAAGGTTAACAAAAAATGTACTGTTGATTAAAATGCTAAATTTGGTTTTACATTGTGTGTGTAAATGAATAGGCTTGGACTTGGTGCTGGAAACCCAAAGCATGGACAATAGAGACACCAGAATAACAATATTCATGATTCTGAAGCTGAAAATACAGAATTATTTTAGACAAATATACTTGCACTCTTTCACTGGCAAGATTTGGCATTATCAGGACCCACAAATATCCCCCATTGCATTATTATACATTATATTCAACATTATATATAGTAGTTTAATTTTACTGACACTAAAACAGTCATTCTTATTGTGGGTGAACTGTCCACAATACACATTGTCACTATCCACGATACATATTGTTGCATTTTTGTATTGCGATATATTGTGACATGATATATTGTTACACCCCTAATGCTTTGTTACCACTTTAATAGCTAAACGATTTGTGTAATGGATGTGCATTTTTTTCTGGCGTTGTTTCTGATGCTTGCTGCCATCCTCAAAGGACAACAAAATCCAGCAGAGGGACAGACCTCTGAACAAGGTACAAAAACAATAGCCACATTTTTATTCTGGTTATAAATTTGACTTGCATTTACAGTAGATGGATTGCTGAACCTTTACAAGTTACGATTCCCAACATATTAATGATTTTAGGCAGAACTGATGTTGATTAACAACAATTGTTGTGTTTTTTTATTTGATCTAGAGGACGAAGTCTTGCAAAAAATCCTGGAAAGTCACAAAAACAACATGAAGGCCAAAACAGGACGTGTTTTTGAGGGCAAAAAAGACAACAAAACACATCTCAACAGAGTCTACACGGAACTCTTCATCACTGAAGGGGACATTACAGACGTCTATGGTGAACATGAAGTTCTCAAGATTGACCGAGTCTTAAAAACACCCAAATTTGAGGAAACACCGATCGACTGCAATGACATATTCTGTTTATTGAGGCAAAAGGAGGAGGGAAACATTGTGTTGACCAAAGGCATCGCTGGCATCGGAAAGACGTTCTCCGTGCACAAGTTCATCCTGGACTGGGCCGAAGAAAAAGCCAATCAGGATGTGGACTGTATGTTTCTGCTTCCATTCAGAGAGATTAACTTGATTAAAGATGATAAAGAGGTCAGTTTCCATGAGCTTCTGCTGGAATTTTATCCTGAATTGGAAGACGTGGAAAACACTAAGTTTTATAAAAAATGCAAGCTGGCATTCATCTTTGACGGACTTGACGAGAGTCGTCTGGATTTGAACTTTAACTGTAAGTCAGTGAACTGTGTGAATGAACGATCATCTGCTGATGCTTTGTTTACAAGCCTTGTTAAAGGAAAACTGCTTCCGTCAGCTCTCGTCTGGGTGACATCACGACCAGCGGCGGCCAATCAGATCTCTCCGGAGTACATAGGATTATGTACAGAAGTGCGTGGATTCACCGACCAGCAGAAGGAGGAGTACTTCAGAAAAAGGATCAAAGATGAAGCGCAGGCCTCCAGAATAATCTTGCACATTAGGACGTCTCGTAGTCTCTACATCATGTGCCACATTCCAGTGTTCTGCTGGATCACGGCCACCGTTCTTCAGGATATTCTCGTCAAGAACAAAGGACAGGACATTCCCTCAACACTCACCGAAATGTACATCCACTTCCTGCTGATACAGATGAACATAAAGAACCAGAAGTACGAGGAGAAACTCGAAAGAGACCGCACAAAAGTCTTGAGTTTAAACAAAGAAATGATCTCCAAGTTTGCTAAATTGGCGTTTGAACAGCTGAAGAAGGAGAACGTCATGTTTTACGAGGAGGATCTGGAAGCGTGCGACATCAACGCAAGTGATGAGACCACAGGATTGTGTGCTGAAATCTTCAAGAAAGACTCTGTCCTGCATGAGATGAAGGTTTATTACTTCATACATTTGAGTGTGCAGGAGTTTCTCGCTGCGTTGCACGTGTTCCTCTGCTATCTGAAGCTGAACATGGAGGAGCTGAAGTTCTTCCTGGAGGATTCACGCCCCAAGAAAGACCAAATGCTATACATTTTGCTGAAAAAGGCGATTGATAAAGCCAAGAACAGCGAGCGAGGGCATTTTGATCTCTTTCTGCGTTTTTTGCTGGGCATTTCTCTCGAGTCCAATCAGAAACTCCTGATCGGCTTGCTGGACGAAACGCTTGACAATAGAAAATGCATCAATAAAACCATCCAATACATCAAGCAATTGCAAAACAATGACAAGTGCCCGGATAAATCCATCAACCACTTCTTCTGCATACTGGAACTGCAGGACAGAACCCTGTACCAACAAATCATGAAATATCTGAGGTCAGAGAGCGGCCAGCTGAGAACGATGTCCAACTCGAACTGCTCAGCGCTGGTCTATGTGCTTCTGATGTCTGAAGAGGTGCTCGATGTCTTTGAACCGAAGACATTCAACAAAACATATCCCGGATGCAGGAGACTCGTGCCAGCTGTGAGATGCTGCAGAAAAGCCCTGTAAGTAGAGTCAAATGAAGGGTGTTGTATTACTCTGTTTTATTTTTCAACATATTGTTTTAGGGCTGCTGCTACTAACAGTGGTATTCAGATAAGTAATAGCCAACAACAAAAATGAAATAATCAAATGTAAAATAACACTGCATATAAGTCTGCATAGTTACTGAATACATTAAATGCAGAGCAATATGTATTTAAGCTACTTAAGTTATTCAGTCAAGGTCAGTAAGTGATTTTCCTTTGTCATTTGTTGTTTGATTATGATTAATGACGGACTGCAGCAGGTTTATTAGGCTGTTGTCACTTTAAGAGCTAATGCACGGATCCAATGTACTGTTAAACATGTTTTCTTTCTCAACTCTTTCTTAACATCCCACAGTGTAGTAACAGTTGACTGCATTTTACAACACTCACTAATTTGGCTGATTTGGAAGTTAATTTTGTTTTTGGGGGGCAAATGAAAGCGCACCGCTGTGAAGAAATGGAAGGAGAGCTGAACGGATTGTGGCAGCGGCACAATATTCATTTTACCTCAATTATCTCGTTTTTGTAATCGTTGGAAGCCAAAATCGAAAATGAAGATTAATCGCATAGCCCTATATTGTTTTATATTTCCTGTTTAGCTTAATTTTTTCTCCCAAATTCGGTTGGTTTTTTTTTTCCTAAATTTGTTTTATTTAATACATTTAATTTATAATTTTAATATTAATATTCTGTTTCATTTCTTTCCCAAATTCTATTGTACACGCCCCCCCCCCCCCCCCACACACACACACACACAAATTTTTTCAAAGCATTCTGTTTAATATTTTCCTAGTTTCAGTTTCATTTTACCCCACAATTTCTGTTTTCAAAATCAATAGAATTCATAAAATCTTATTAGCTTTATATTAAAGACGCATATGTGCATTTATATGTGCAGCGTATTCGCTTTTTTTGGTAAAATTTTTTGTGATCTGTATTTTTTTTATGTAAAGGTAAACTCTTCATGACAAGTAAACACCTTGCCATGTTTACAGGTTTTCAGACTGTGGACTGACAGAAACGTGCTGTGAAACGGTGGCTTTGGCTCTCCAACTAGAAGATAGTCCTCTGAGAGAGCTGGACCTTAGTCACAATTACAGTATCGAGGCAGGAGTGAAGGTGCTTTCTGCTGGACTCAAGAGCCCACACTGTCATGTGGAGACACTGAGGTCATTACCGTTTCCATTGCTGTGTAAACATTTACTGACTAGCCTGAAATTTAATTATCATATTGTACTCATTCAGGTTTGCCCAGTGTCATTTTGGCCAGGACAGCTGTATGGAGCTGGTTTCTGCGATCCAGACGATCTCACATCGTCTACTAGAGGTCGATCTCAGCGGCAGTGACCTGCAGGACTCTGGACTCCATCATCTCCTACATGGGATGGAAAATACAGACAGAAAACTTCAAGTTCTGAGGAAAGTATTTGTGATATTTAGCATTATGGAAGTTTGGAAGCAATTTGATGATATAAACAAGCAAGATGCTAAAAATTTTTTTTGATGATAAATTTATATTTTTAGATGAAATATCCTTTTGACACTATCCATCATTTTTTGTAATACAGTATATAAAGCACACTGTATCAGGCTGTAAAGACCATCCATTGGCCCAAAGACGAAATCCAACGGTGTGGGCGAAGGAATAATGCGTGTATGTCTTTTCAGCGCTCCAGTGAAGTAGATCTACGTTCAATCTGACTCCAATTTCAAATGAGAAACCAAATTAAGATTGTGTTTCTTATTAGAAAATAATCATAAATATTGATTATAACTTAATTTAGATCTTTGATTATTCTGACTGAGTATCCCATACTTTCAATTATGAAATGTCACGTCGCGAATGTACGCTCACGATCACAAACTTAGCCAGGTCTGAAATACTCAGAGGATGCAGTGCGAGCTATTTTACCCTTAAGTGGTCGCTCTATGCTAACTCATAACAAAAGGTGTAATTTTTTTAATAGTCGCAAGATGCAACGTGCTAAGTCAATGATAGTCAGAAATTGGAAGGCTTCCTTAATGATGTGCTCCATGCTCCATTCATTAGTGCCTTCATTTTGATCTATCCTGGAATAGATTTGCGGAAACACCAGACTACACATTAATCTACTAGAAATAATGATTTCAGAATAATACAGATTAATTCAAATATAACATTTTATTTGTCAGGTAAAAATGTATCATGCCAATTACACAAGTAAATGAATAAAAGCCAATTCAGAAATAATAAATACATGACATCAATTACTCAAAGATGACTCTAAGAGTAAGCAATGCATTCCTGACAAAGACACACAATGGTGTGTGAGTGTGTTCCAAGTGTAAGACTTGAGAAAACACTGACACAGCACTGCATGCGGGTTTTCCTGGTTACAGGTTCCCAAAGACTGCTCTGCCACTTACCATTATATACCCAGACCAGAACAAAAGGCTTGTACAAATATTTTTTAGAGTTGTTTTGGGTAAATTCATGTACCCCAGGGGGTAGCACCTGGTTTCGGGGGAGAGAGGAGATATCTTGAAGAGGCATCACCCAAAGTGGAGAACAGGTCTCCTAAGTTTTCAATCTTTCTCATAATACCAATGACTGCAATGAAATGAAATTAAGACTGTTTTACCAATCGCACAGACATTTAAAATGAAACCAAACATGAAAAGGAAAAACAATAGATTCACAAGATACATCATATGTGATTGTTACGTCCCTAAAATGGCTAAGGGCATGAGGGAACACAACATAAAATAATATAGATAATTCCCGGATTAGTTAACCCGGTTAACGTGTTTAAGGTGCTGGTGCAAAAGGACACAAAAACAAAAATAGGGTTTGAATCATGAAAATGCATATATTTATTTATAGCACCAACGTGCACAAAAGAGGGAGACAAATACCGTGCTCAGGGAGTAGGAACATGAGCGGGGCTAAATTAAAGAAATAAACAAAAACAAAACCCACAATCTAACTACATTCCCATCCCCACTAAACTACTACAACAAGAAAATAAAACAAAAACAAAATCAACGGCGCTCAGCACACCCTACCTAATCTACACTACGTAAAAACCAAAACATACAATAGTAGCACCCGCTCCTTACCTGATGTATTAACACGGATTTCCCTAGATGTTGCATGAATGGAAGTCACGTGACATCCTTTCCTACTCACTACTCCCTGGCCGGTTATAAAGCAATATACAAAAAGAAACATAAGGACTCAAGTCCAACGTAAACCAAAAATAACAACCACTGAGAGAAAACAAACAGTTAATGCAAAATATAAACGGTGGATAAAAACAAAAAAAAACAAGGCACGCCAATGCGTGACCCAAAACTAAAACCAACAAAGCTCCTTGTCTCTCTCCCGCTTCCGGTCTACGCCAGTCTTTTATAGTAAGGACGCCCATTCAGGTGTACGTCGTAATGATGATGGACAGCCAGCAGCACCGCCCTAAGAGGTGATAGCGGAGAGAGTGACAGCAAAAACAACAACAAAAACCCCATATCCTTGGAGCACGTAACGGTGATATATAGACAATCTCAGTGAACTTTTAGTGACTTGAATCAGGGGGAAACGAAGGGAGGAGGGAGAGGTGGATGCAGCGGTAAGGAAGGAGAAAAGTTTGCTCTTTCTTTGCGATCTTCTGTCCAGGGTGCGTTTTATTGCTTTATTGTAGGGTGAGTTTTATCTCAGCTTTACAAGGCAGATGTAGACCATTTTGAAATGTTTTCCTGCAGGTTGAGCTGGGGTAACCTCACTGAGAAGAGTTGTGAGTGCCTTTCCTCGATTCTCAGCTCAGATTCGCCCCTGAGAGAGTTGGACCTGAGTAACAATGACCTGCAGGATTCAGGAGTGAAGCTTCTCTCTGATGGACTGAAGAACTGTCAGCTGGAGATATTGAGGTAAAACTGGGATTTTTGCTTTAATCTATTTATTTGAGAAATAATCAGGATTGCTTATTTGTTTTATTTATCTATAGGTTGTCGGGCTGTATGGTGACAGAGGAAGGCTGTAGTTTTGTGTCTTCAGCGCTGAGTTCAAACCCTTCACACATGAAAGAGCTGGATCTGAGCTACAATCACCCAGGACAATCAGGAGTCCAGCTGCTCAACAACAAACTGAAGGATTCAAACTACAAACTGCAGATACTCAAGTATGTCATGGGTCAATGATGTGACATTAATTTGTTCCCTAAGATCTATTAAAGTAATTCAAGACGCCTCTTCTGCCCACCAAGGCTGCATTTATTTGATCAGAAATACATTACAAAACAGTGAAATAGTATTACAATTTAACATAACAGTTTTCTATGTGAATATATTGTAAAATGTAATTTATTCCTGTAATCAAAGCTGAATTTTAGGCATCATTACTCCAGTGTCACATGATCCTTCAGATATCATTCATATATGCTGATTTGATGCTCAGAAAACATTTCTAATTATTATCAAAGTTCAGAACATTTGTGCTAAAGTCTTTTGTAACATTATTAATGTCTTTACTGTCAATCTTCACTGATTTAATGTGTCCTTGCTGAAGAAAAGTAATAATTTATAAAAAAAAAAAAAAAAAATACTGACTGAGCCCTAATTTAATCTTATATATTCAGACAATGACTTACAGAATCACTTACTATGATGTCTGAATATCTGAATTAAAATTTGTCAGTGTTTTGTGGTTAAAGAAGAATGGATCATTAAAATGCTTCTTTTTTTAAATGATTTTTATTATAAATCTTGCTCTATAGCTGTTTAGAATCAGAACAAAACATTAGTCTAACAATTTAAGTTCAATTTTGTTAACTGACATACAGCAAGTGATTACACATTTATGTATTTGGCAGCTAACTTTGTCCAGATCGACATTTAATGAATGGTTCATTCATTCAGTTCATTCATTCCTTGTAAATCAAACCCATGAACTTTTGTTATTATTTTCTCTCATTCTTATAAGCTTTTCTTACCTTCCTCTTCTTCTTCATTGACTTCTTCTGCAGAACTGATCCTATGGGTGAACACTTCATCAAACCAGGGATAAGAAAGTGTAAGTGTATCTCATTCTCCATCTTTCTGTGTTTCTCTCTGAGACACTAATTGAAGTGTTTTCTGTTTTACAGATTCCTGCGATCTCAAGCTGGATCCAAACACAGCTCACAATCGGTTGTGTCTATCCGATGAAGGCAGAACAGCGACGCTAGTAGAACAGGTACAGCCGTATCCTGATCATCCAGAAAGATTTGAACCTGTTGAACAAGTTCTGTCTATAGAGAGTCTGTCCGGCCGCTGTTACTGGGAGGCTGAATGGACGGGTTTGAACGGGACGGTCGGAGTGACGTACAAGACTATTCAGAGGAAAAGCGATGATATTACTTTTGTGGAGGCCAGCGGTCAGCTTGGAAACAATGACTTCTCATGGAAAATTACATGTGGATCTCATCCATATGTTTCTCATGCTACAGACGACATTAATATAAAGACTCTGACCTCTCGTTCATTTAAGAGAGTAGGGGTTTATGTGGACACGACGGCTGGCGTTTTGTCCTTTTACAATGTCTCTGACACACCCACGCACTTGTACAGCTTCCTCGCGTCTTTTAAAGATACTCTATATGCAGCATTTAAGGTGGAAAGCGACTCTGTTTCCTTCTGTAAGATGTTGTAACCTGAAAGGCTCTTTATTTGATCATTTGTGCACATTTATTGTCATCTTGTTTTGTGCTGTGCGACTGCGTAGAACATCAAATAGAATTTGATAAGATTTTATTCAGGTAAATGCAAAGGTTTCACATGTTTTAATGTAATTGTTTAACAACTGAACATTTTCGAAAATTATTACTGCTTTTTGGATTTGCCTTTTTAGACATGCAAAAGCTGACTGTTTTTTTTTTTATGCTTTATTTGTGTTATTAAATCATTCTCTGAGCTTGAAGTTTTATTTAAGACTCATTTGTTCACTTTGTTAACCTAACGTGCAAAAAAGCTCCTTTACTGCCTTTGCTGGTTTATTTATTGAGATCTGAAAATCATCAACCAACCATGAACCAACTGATCATTTGCAAGAAATCTGCAGCTGACTTGACTTGTTTGCTCAACAAATTAAAATTGGTTAAATTTGTGTTATTAATGATGACATTTAATACAAAATATTGGACGTTCTATGGACATCTGAGCGATGGCTCATCTGATTGACACACACCGTGTGATGATCCTCCAACAAAAACCATGCTGTTGAATAATTGTGATTGAGATGTTGCCAAATTCCACTTTCTGTGCTCTCATTGTAATCCAACTTGCAAAATGTTCTTCTTACTAATGTAAAAAGTAGCTTGAACAAGATTTTTTTAGGAGTCAGTTTATTATTTTGTGCACTGAACAAGAATACTCTACTACTATACTAACAATTTTATTGACCTTACATACATATTACAAAGTTTTTTTTTTTTCTAAATTGAGTCATCTCAACTAGTTTTATGTTGTAAATTAAATTCAACAATGTCTTAAATTCTATAATCTCTTTTTAAACACTTTTGGAACTTTTTGGAACACTATAGGATTCAGTTTGTAATTAGATAGAAGTTTTAATATTGTTTGGATATAACATTATTATAAATGTACCTTGAATGCATGCAGGAGAAATATGATATATCTGCAATCTATTTGCAATCTTTTGTTGAGGTTAGAAGACAGATAATGTCTGAATCCATATTTTATTTCCTGAGAAACATTAGACTGGAACATGTGATATCCCGCTTATTTTGTGTAATTTTTATTAGCTATCGTTGTTCTTTGCAAGTTTGGGTTCTTAAATTACAGGTTATGTGACTTCCAGCTTGCATCTTCACAACGGCCTATTCCGACAAATCAGTTCTTTTTATCAGCAGTTTTCCTTTTAACCACAATTCAAAAAGATAGAGATAAAGGGCGGGGCCATTATATACAGTGCTATGCATAAGTTTAGACACCCATGCTAAAGTTGACTAAAAAGAGGAATAAAAACTTAAATGCCTTAATTTAAAAAATTAGGAAAAATCCAACCTTTAAGGACACCAATTTTCTTTGTGAATGAATAATGTATCGTAAATAAATAAATGTTCTTCCTTAAAATACAGGGTGCATAAGTTTGGACACCCCTATGTTAAATTCCCATAGAGGCAGGCAGATTTTTATTTTTAAGTATTTTTTTTTTTTAGGATATTATGCATCCTGATAAAGTTCCCTTGGCCTTTGGAATTAAAATAGCCCCACATCATCACATAGCCTTCACCATACCTAGAGATTGGCATGGGGTACTTTCCATAAGATCATCTCTCAATGCAAATCAAACTAGCTATTAGGCTAACTGAAATAAAACCATGCCAATCTCTAGGTATGGTGAAGGCTGTGTGAGGATGTGGGGCTATTTTAATTCCAAAGGCCAAGGGAACTTTATCAGGATGCATAGTATCCTAAAAAAAAAAAAAAAAAAAAAATACTTAAAAGGGGTGCATAGTATCCTGGATCCATGAAGTAACTGGCCTTTAAAAATAAAAATCTGCCTGCCTCTATGGGAATTTAACATAGGGGTGTCCAAACTTATGCACCCTGTATTTTAAGGAAGAACATTTATTTATTTACGATACATTATTCATTCACAAAGAAAATTGGTGTCCTTAAAGGTTGGATTTTTCCTAATTTTTTTAATTAAGGCATTAAGTTCAGTTTCCAAAAGATGATTTTTTATTCCTCTTTTTAGTCAACTTTAGTATGGGTGTCTAAACTTATGCATAGCACTGTACATTTGGTGATAAACCTGATCCTTGGTTTTTCAGACATTAAAATTAATTCAAGCAATCAAACAAATGTAAAATGTATCATATTATAACAGTTTATAAAATAAGATGAAATGGAGCACAATGCTTTGCACATTAAAATATTTGAATTTATCAAGTGCCTGAAAAACTCTTATTTTTTAGTTTTTTACTTAATCACTTTGTCACTGTCACTTTCACTTTCTAATAACACACTAAAGTTGTTGTTCACACTCACATGTACTTACTGCAGCTCTATGCAGAAAACGGTGATAACGGTTGTGCAATGCTATTGAAAGGCTATATCACCTCACTGTAAAACCCAACATGTTAAGCTAACTCATCTCTTTTGAGGAAACCGATAACTTCAATCCAAATAAAGTTAAATAAAAAAAAATACTTATGAGTACTCTGAACTTATTTCAACTGAGTTCACTAAAGCAAGGATACTCTAAATGCAGCATTCAAGGTGGAAAACGACTTTGTTTCCTTCTGTCAGATGTTGTAACCTGAAAGCCTCTTTATCTTATCATTTGTGCACATTTATTGTCATCTTGTTTAGTGCTGTGCGACTGAGTAGGACATCAAATCAAATGTGATAAGATGTTTGCAGGTAAATGCCAAGGTTTCACATGTGTTACTGCAAACAACCAAACCACATTTTCAGAAATGATTGATCACTATGGGTGTAAGATACCCTCATGTCATGATTCGATACATATCAGCATACTAAACTCACAATAGAATATTATTGCGATACTCCAAGACATATGTTAAAAGGTTAACAAAAAATTTACTGTTAATTAAAATGCTAAATTTGTATATGATCGAATCAAAAAAAGTGCACAAGCGTGGTTTCTCGAAGGCAACCTTAAGAGGCTGCGAGACACTTCATGTCACATCCTGATGTCTCGTGTCTTTACGTGATGTGTGTGAACGCCCGCGCAGATTCCAGAAAATCTGTCAAGAGTGAATGAACCAAAATCAAACTCCCAGAACACATTATCAGTGTATTTTCTGGAATCTCTGTGTGAAAGGGGCTTTAGACTGGAACTTGTGAAATCCCGCTTATTTTTTTTAAAGCAGTTTTTTTCTTATTTTTGTGCAGTTGTTATTAGTTATTGCTGTTTTTTTGCAAGTCTGGGTTCTTAAATTACAGATTACATGACTTCCAGCTTTGCGTGCGAAAATGTAGACTCGCATCCTCAAAATGACCTATTGTCTGTTCTGACAAAATCTGTTCTTTGCAACAGCTTTTTCTATCACTTTATAAAGATGGAGATTAAGTTCATAAAGGGCCAGGGTTATTATCAAAATTTGGAGACAAACCTGATACCTATATTGAACATTTATCAAACTCTGGTAATCTTTTTATTGAGGAAAATTATATTGTGAGAATTATTGGTATTTTTGGTGACTTTTCTTCCAGTTGTTCTGATGAGCGGGTGCAGTCACGATGAAGAAATGCCATCCGACTGTTCTGACCTTTATAAAGCAGGAGAAACACACAGTGGGATTTAAACCATCTATCCAGCATGGGATATTCCTTTCTGGGTTTACTGTCACATGATCTCAGATGGGAAAGATGAAGACAACGGAGGATGGACGGTACGAATGTGACTTTAGATCATTAAACACACATCAGAACCTACATTACGAATCATATATTCTATATAAACCCATCGCAGGTGATTCAGAGGAGAATGGACGGCAGTGTGAATTTCTCTCGGCCATGGAATCAGTACAAGAGAGGATTTGGGAATGTGGAGGGCGAATACTGGCTGGGTAAGATCTCACAGCGTGTGTCCGTTTGTGTGGATGATCATGTGTTTGGTTGAACGTGTGTGTGTGTGTGTGAACAGGGCTGGAGAACATGTATCAGCTGACACGTAAGAAGTACATGCTGAGGGCCCTATCTTGCTCCCAGCGCAACTGACTTTGTACACCGACGCATGTATCATTCCTATTTTGCACCCACGCACAGCGGACTTTTCCCTCTACAGACGCACGTCGGTAAACTAGGAAATGCATTTGCGTTCCCGGGGCGGTTCAGCGAAAAGAGGAGGCGTATTCCGGCACAAACGTTGCCTGGTGCTATTTTGCAGATTTAGAAAACAGTTCCACCATTGACCAAGATTAACCTGGTCTAAAGTCAGTGGCGCGTTGCGCATGTTATTCATATGCTATTTTAAGGGCGCATGCTTGACCATAATCAATGTAGCGTGTGCACAACGCGCATACACTTTGCTTATCTCATCTACACACATACGCAGCAGTTCTCATTTTTAGAAAACCATACATTACAAGGAAAAATATTAACACACGAGGGAAATCATTGTTGTGTCCATGAAGATGTGAAAAAATAGGCATAAATAGCTTACACATTTACCCAAATTATTATTCGTCTGTTTAAACCGAAGCTAATTTGGGTGTGTTTCTCCATCCCCAATGCCACTTTTCTGTCTTTTACGGCCCTGACAAGAACGTCGGTCTCCTCGGCTGTGAAGTGCTCCTGGCGCGCGCCTGGCAAATCCGCCATTATAATAGCAATCCGCCATGGAACAAGCGCGCCTGCTCTTAAAGGGAATGTGAGATGTCGCTCTGATTGGTTTATTTCACGTTACGCCCAAACCACACCTATGAATAATGAAGCTACTTCAGACCAACCCATTTTAGATTTGCGTCGGGAGCAAGAGTCATTTATCCCGCCGGTATAATAGCAACAGCGCCCAAGACCCGCCCACAAAGTTACTTGCATTTCGCGCTTGATACTTGCGTTTCAGATCGTTAAAATAGGGCCCTGAAAGTGGATCTGAAGGACTTTGAAGGAAATAAAGTTTTTGCTCTGTACTCGTCCTTCTCTGTGGATTGTGAAATGGACGGGTATAAACTGCATGTTTCAGGGTTCACTGATGGAGGAGCAGGTAGGACATTTTCATTTATACTCATAAAAACACATTTCCATTGAGTTATTGTCCTCAGTGATGCTCCTCTTCTCTGCAGGCGACTCTTTATCTCTCCATAATGATCAGAAGTTTTCAACCTTTGACAAGGACCAAGACGGCTCTGGAAATAACTGTGCCAAATATCATCTCGGGGCATTTTGGTACGCAGGCTGTCACCATACAAACCCCAACGGTGTGTATTTATGGCAAGAAGATTCCCCCCATCAGGCTATTGGAGTTGTTTGGTACACCTGGAAGAATTACGGTGTCAGTATGAAATCCACCAGCATGAAGGTCAAACGTGTGTTTTAGACCTTTGAAGACACAAACATTGTTTCTCAGAAACAAATAACGGTTATATTGCTTTCCTTTCCTCTATTAATTGTGTAACCAGGGCCTAAAATTAACATTTGCCAAGTGCCAAATGCAAGTAAACATCAGTGTTTGTGAGTATGTGAAACGGTGTTAATTGCCAGTGAATTCCAGCAATGCAATGTTGTGAGAACATGAATGTAAACAAACGTGAATTGACCGGTTGGCGGGTCACATCATCACGAAAGTTTAAGCCTTGCCAATATTAATATTCAAGCGCAAGAAGACATGAAAGGGAACTAACTTTGTTATTTCGAAGCACGCGCCTAGAAATTCACATCTCAGACAGCGCCCAAATACTGAATTGATCTCTCTTTCATGTCTTCTTGCAGTTGAACAGACATATTCAAAGAAAATTGTCAAAATGCTGGTATTGGCAAGTATCCTTGTAAACATAGTCAGTTATGTCTTAGGCCCTGTCCCAAATGGCACCCTAAACACTCGCAGTCTTCCTACGAGTCCACACTTTTGCGACGTAATGGCACTTTGACTGTCGGATAGAAGTCTGCTGTGGAGCTCGCTTTAGTGCCCTTCTGAATCCTAAAATGACAAATGGGACACCCTCCGGTCTCATGGATTTTATGGACATGCGCACACAGCAGCCATTGTAAGTCCACAAGACAGAAAGTGCATATGAAGTGCCATTTGGAACAGGAAAATGAATGTAAATAAAATGACATAAATGAATGTAAACAGTTGAGAAAAAAACACGTTTGTAACAGTTTATTGGATCAGTGCTCTTAAAGTGACAGCAGCCTAATATTCCTGCTGCTATATGTGTTGTTAATGTTACAAAACAACAAAAGATAAAGAGCAATCACTAATTGCTCTTGACTGAATAACTTTTGTAACTTTAATAAGGATTAATCTATGTTTCATGGCTGGTAAAAAAAAAAATATTTATGGCAAGTAAATTGTGTTACTTGCCATTGTCATGTGTGGCAAAAATGTAGTTGTAGGCCCAGTGTGTAACTTAGTAAATCATGTAGGAATATCACTTAAAAAAATATGGCTGTTTACAAGGTTTTTTTTGTGTGTTTTTTTTTATTTAACATTGAAATGAATTGATTCATACATTTTCAGTAAAACTCCTGCAATGAACGCTTTGTGACCTAATGTGTTTCTTACTGTAGATATTCAATTGATCACTGGTTAAATTATGGTGAATTCATGAAGGTGCAAATTGCAGGTCTGTGCTTATAACTGTTGATGTTATGTTATGGGATACAAACATTAGTATTTTTCTTTATAATCCTCTTAGGCAAGGAAGTGCATAAATGACATTCCCCAAATAAAAATGTTGCTGGCCATTAGTCATTCATACTCCACACATAACCACAGTATCTTTAGAAAGCTGACAAATGAGAGTTTTCTGTTCAGAATGACTCAGATTGCTATTATTAAAACAGAGAGATAAGCCCCAAATACATGGAAAACATAAAAATATGAATAAGGTTTAATGTATAAAATGTTTGTGGCTGTAAATGAACCTAAAAACACAATGAATCAGAAGCCTTGTTGCCTCTAAAAACTATGAGCTGTCTAAACATTCAATCGCCAAATGTATTTTCTCTCCATTCTAGCCATTAAAGGGGTAATGAGCATTAAAAAAAAAAAAAGTATAATGCTCTATGATGTCCACATATAATGTTATCAATTTTTTTTTATCAAAGATATCCATATTTAGAAGTAATAAGCTATTTTCTATCCTGTTTTTGACCCTCTTTCAAACACTGTTTTGATTGTCTCGCTGCGTTTAAGACTTTACCATTGCTATTAAGCGTTTAAGACACAACCATTGCTATGATTGCATAACAATCAAAAAAATCATTTTTAACATGCCACTACACCCATGGAATTTTTTTGAAAACTTCTGATGTTCTGCCATACATGTTTGAATCAGAGAAAACAAACCTACACCTCAAATACCAAGGATACTCCAGTCTTCGACAGTAGGGTAAGTAATAATCTTTATTCATATTTATTCCTTATGTATTTGTGAGGCTATATTGTATGTTACTACATCATATGTTGAATTGAAGATGGTACAGAAAGGTGAATACATGGTTGTAAACATTTGCCAACAATGTGAAACATTTATGTGTATTACATAGCCTATGTTTTATACTTGAGTTCCCACAGTTATAGCTGAGGATAAGGGTATTTCGTGTGAACAAATTATGAATGAATGTTCCATTGTGTGTTTTCATCCTTATATTCGTTTTTCATCATTTTCAGTAAAGTAAAAGTTTAAATCAATCGATCTGAAACAGACAAACAATAGTGACACATGGTAAAAAAACAACAACAAAAAAAAAACAGTTACTTCACTGCGACATCAATAAAGAATCTACGGAAGCCCTGAAAGAAAAATCAGTAAACATTATCTGGCTAAAATTACGAGCATAAAGTATTTAATCTGAAATATTTCAACTTTATTCTCGATATATTTTGACTTTATTCTCATAATATTAGGGGAATTTTTTTTTTTTTTTTTTTTCGTTGCGGTTCAGGGCTTCCATGCAAATCTGTTCATGTATGTAATCTTCATGTAAAATGTAAAGTGTAAAGTGAATGCATAAACAGTGTTTTACTGACACAATCTTAAAAATAAAGTTCATCCACTTTCTTTATGTTAGGGTCACAATTGAAGCAATGCAAAGACTGTTTGGCACTTCAAAACGTCTTGTTCTTCTCAGAGGCGTCTCTTGTTTTGTTGCTGGAGTCATCCTGTGTTTGTGTCTGACTCGTTTTATTACTACATGTTCATGCGCTTATATGTTAAAAGATCGAGGAAAATTTGATTTCATCTCAATTCATGACCCCTTTAAAATCCTTAGGATAGATAGATAGATAGATAGATAGATAGATAGATAGATAGATAGATAGATAGATAGATAGATAGATAGATAGATAGACAGATAGATCATTGAGCATTAGTTGAAGGTCATTGGGCCATCAACATTACAACCATGAACAACAGGGGCCTTTACGGTTCCTCCATTGGATGTTATGGTCACTGTAACTCCTGCAGTCTGAGCCGGTACAGGTTTCCCACTGGATGAAGCTCCCGATCCAGCAGGAACATCCTCTGGAACTGATGGACAGACACGGAGATAATCTCAGAATGCATAACATCACACATCAAATACTACAAATGCATCTAGTGTCGACTAATAGCCTACCTTCCTGAAGTTTTCCCTTCAGTTGATCAGCAAGCTCATTTTGCTTCATGTTGCGCAGCGTTCTGACAGCAATCTTCCCTGCATCTGATGTGTTGTAGTGCTGCACCATGAGATCCACAACTTTGTGGCAATTAGCGTTCTCCAGTCTTCCTCGAGGAATAGGCGTGTCACTGTTCTGCAGGCGCCATCTGAAATCTTCGAACTCGGCTTCCAGTAGCTCATTAAGTGCCTCCAAAATCACTATTCTGGTTGTAGCCATTTTGTGTCACTTTAGGGAAAAATACAACAAAATACAATGGTATATTGATTAATGTGGAGCACGATCAGCCTCAATGCCGGCCAGAAGATACAACCAACATAGTTCAAGCTGTTATTGTGGGTTTCTAAGAAGGGGAATCAGTGTCAATTCGTTTAATATAAACATCCACACAATAAGCATAAAATACAGAACAATGGCATATATCATGACAATCATTTTCTATTAGAGTTAAAATAGCATAACCTCATTTAGTCCAGTCATTTTATGAAAAAAGGTTTAACAAATTGCAACAGAAGCAAACTCAACTGATTTTGTATCCTCAATATGTCCTGAGTAAGGAAAAAAAAGTCCCGAAGAATCCCATATCCTATTCATACGCCTATTCAATCTTATTCTCACGGTAATAGGGTAAAAAATTTTAACCTTTAGATTTCACCATGAAAATTAGTGAATTGATTACTTACATCAAGACAAACAAAAAATGTATTACCAGTTGTTTGAAATTGTTTGTTAACATGGACAAACGGTGCACAATCTAATTACCAGCCTTTATTAATTATTATTGCAGAGATGGGGTTTGGGGCTGTGGGTCCGTGGGACTGTTTCTGGGGATTCACTTTTTATTTTGCCTACCTTTTGTCTTCTGCATTCTCCTTACCATTGTCTCCTGTTCTTCCCTCAGACTCGTCCCCCAGAAACAGTCCCACAGACCCAGCCCCAAACCCCATCTCTGCAATAATAATTAATAAAGGCTGGTTTCTAAAGTACTTCTTCCTGCCTCTATATGTATTAATGCTCATGGATAGCTGTAATGGGTTCCATTCAGACCTTAACCTTACAACATCAAGTGTTTTACTGTTATGTGTCAACAAGATTCAACAAGACATTTTCACCTGGCTATACCCAATGTTTAGACCTGTTGTGGAATTTATGCAAATTAGCACATATACGTAATTAGATTATGCACCGTTTGTCCATGTTAACAAACCATTTAAAAAAACTTGTAATACATTTTTTGTTTGTCTTGATGTAAGAAATCAACTCAGTAATTTTCATGGTGATATCTAAAGGTTAAAATGTGTACCCTATTCACGTGAGAAAAAGAATTAGGCGTATGAATGGGGTATATTTGGGTCTTTTTTCGAAACTTTCCCCTAATGGGATTCTTCAGGCTTTTTTCTTTTTTTTCCTTACTCAGGACATACTGAGGATACAAAATCAGTTGAGTTTGCTTCTGTTGCAATTTGTTCAAGGTTGACCCCCATTTTGGCTTAAAATGACTGGACTAATTTGCAACTGTGAATGACAGAACAAGACTGTAATACTAAAGTTATCCACAAGACAGAGCATCGGGTTAAGACATTTATATATTTGTCTTTTCATTATGCATCGGTGTGAATTGCTGAATATTTCCTTTTTGAATTTCATATTTTTTAACTAACTTATATTTTTACATGCTAACTAACAAAATAAATAGAGATTCAAAATTGTTGACTTTGCAATAAAATCACATAATATGTGGAAAGATGGCAACCGTAGCCTAGACGTATACCCATATAGCTATATTATTCACATCATTCTTCAAAAGTATGATCGCACACGCCTCATTTATAGATCAAATGTTTGTCAGTAGGCTACAAAGAAAATGGTTTCTGTGTTTCAAACTTGTAGTGGTTAAAACGGATGTGTTTTTCGACTTTCGACGTTTGAAACCTGTTAGAAAACACTCACACTTACTAACTGGACTCAAAACCATGCAGTACTTGTGAGAACTAACCTAGGCTGTACTGAAAGACTTGTTAAATTAAATCAATATTGTAGGCTACTTACAAAGTTAATGGTATAGTTGCAGACCGCGCTTCCTGTTTTCGACGAGTCTCTGTTTTCTGTGTCTTTTCCTTTCGCTACACTGATCAGCCACACTTCATGTAACCTAGTCACAACTGCATGTTCTTTTGATGTGTGTGTGGGTGCGATCACGTGAGACATTTCCCGCTGCAGTCTACGCACATACTGTAGGCTACACAACATACATAACAACATTACATACATACAGTCACTCCGTGTGGTCGAGCATTGTGGCGAAAAGATCATACCTAATATAATACTAATATAATACAAGATGAAGTAGCATTTGGATGTATTTTATAACAGACGACATAAAGGAAGAAGGTATAATTGTAAGGTAAAACTATCAAATTACTGTCAAATATGTGCATGCACATCAATCACAGGCCAAACATTACTAAATTTGACTGTATGTAAAAAGTCTGAACGAAAAGCCGGTTCCTGCAAAAGAGCCGGAATTCCATGAATCACTTTCACTTTCGAACTCTTTTTTTTTTTTCTTCTCTCCTGTAGAAATCAAGTGCCCTGCATCTTTAACTCTAATGCAATGTCTGCGTTAGTACCCAGCGAACAGATTTTTGTTAAAAGAATGTTCTCAAAATATTAAGTGTGGGTTCTGGGAACGTAATAAATGTCCAGTTTTCTTGACGTTAGAAGAACTTTAATGTTTATTGTGATGTATTTGCATCATTTTTGTTATGTACTATGTGTAAAATACCATTTAAACTAAATTGATTGCTTCTTTTATTTATTTTTATATGGGGAGTGTTATTTGCATTTTGACAACTTGTTTAAACCGGACTCAAAAAGAAAAATAATAATTAAAAAAATAATAATAATTCAACTACCCCCCCAAAAAAAAGAAAAAAAGAAAAGAAAAAGTGAATAGATCTAACACTCAAAATCAGTTTACTTTGTCATTTCAAGTTTATTAATAATGCAAATGTTAATAAAAGCATTTGTAGTGAAAAAAAAGAGCATTTGCTGAGACATTTATGTCACACCAGTTATCTGATGATCCTCATAGTAGGCTATTATAATCATTCATGTACACCTATAATCTGGAAATATAAAATCAGAGTAAAAAAAAAGTGATCCTGGAATTGAGGAATTGAGTTTGAGTATCAAACATTCAGCAATTTCTTTATATTTCATTTCTTTCAAAAAAAACTTGAAACTTTTAAGATGACTCAAAGTTATTAAAAAACTAAAACTAATAATTATGTTGATTTTAGTTCACCCTTTTAACCACTATTTGTTCTCCCTTTGAATAACACTGTAAAAGTAACTGCATTACTTTCACAGTCATAGGGAAGAAAATAACCCAGCCTGCATTTATTTCACAGTAATGTTCTGGCTTCATTATTGTAAAATAATACTTTACTCCTGTAAATTCCTGGCAATGTTTACAGTGCCCAATTCTCTCAGAAAACCTTTAATATGAGGAAGTCCAGTTTGATCCAAAGTCTGATTTCTAGACCTTGAAACTTCATGGAAATTAGTAAAATTGCCATGGGTATTTTTTTATTTATGTAATTCTCTTACAAAGAATACACGTTTTACTAGTTATGCCAAGCTCTAGAGAAATTGTGTGTAGAAATATATTTTTAAAGTCCTTATTCTTAATACTTATCCAGTAAAGGATAAACAGCTGGAGGAGTCAGTGAAATTCATCGGTTGAAAAGAGCAGGAAGAACATTCACTTCTGGAATACTAAAATTCAACTATCTCATTTATAATAATTGAGTTATTTTAATCTGTGGACAGTTCTGTAAATTAAAATAATTTTTTTGACAAAGATTGGGCTTTGAAAAGTCAAAAACATTGAGAAGTGCTCCTGTAGACCATCCATCTGTCCAGCAACGTTTACTCAGCGGTGTCTCTCTACAGCGTTTACTCGTGGCTTCTGTCCATATCGCTAATGTTATTCGAGCGTCAGCAAATGTTCAGACCTCAGCCCCAAGGTCCTCCTCCATCATTTCCATCTTCCTCTCCATCCTCATCCTTTTTCTTCTTCTTTTTCTTCTTGTCCTCCACCTTGTATTTGACTCGTCGGATGGGGTCGGTCAAGCTGCGCATTTTGCCTTCGTCGAACTCCTCGTTCATCATGAAGTTTCTGTCGATAAGCTCCGCCCCTTCCTGCCAGTTGCGGTAGCAGTCCGACCCCAGCGTGCAGATCTCCGACACGGCGTCGGGCAAGAGGACGGAGCAGTCCGGACGCAGGACCACCACCCTCGGCAGATCCTGCACCTCGAACATCTCGCTCAGCTCCCTGCGAACAACACACACATGATACTACTGATGGAAACACAGGTGAACTTATAGCATATAGATCAGTAGTTCTCAACCTTTTTGTCAAGGATTTATTCAAAGATCCCCAATGGAGGCTAACTAGAGGTGTCATTTAATTGAAATAAATAAAATGAAAGAATCCTATTTGAAGAGCTGGATGTCACTCCAAAAACTTTTGCGTTCACTCCCCAAACTTTTGCGTTCCCCCGAGAAATTTTGCATTCATTTGCAAGAATTTTGTGTTCCCCAAAATTTTTTGCGTTCGTTCGCAAGACTTTTGCTTTCCCTTGAGAAACTTTGCTTTTGTTCGCAAAACTTTTGCGTTCCCCGAGAAACTTTGCGATCGTTAGAAAAAAAATGGTGTTCCCCCAAAAAAAATTTGTTCGTTCGCAAGACCTTTGCGTTCATTCGCAAGACTTTTGTGTTCCCCAAAAATGTTTGCGTTCGTTCGCAAGACTTCTGCTTTCCCTTGAGAAACTTTGCGTTCCCCCGAGAAACTTTGCGATCGTTAGAAAAAAAATGGTGTTCCCAAAAAAACTTTGCGTTCATTCGCAAGACTTTTGTGTTCCCCAAAAATGTTTGCATTCATTCGCAAGACTTCTGCTTTCCCTTGAGAAGCTTTGTGTTCGTTCGCAAAACTTTTGCGTTCACTCACAAAACTTTTGCGTTCCCCCGAGAAACTTTGCGATCGTTAGAAAAAAAATGGTGTTCCCCAAAAAACTTTGCGTTCATTCGCAAGACTTTTGTGTTCCACAAAAATGTTTGCATTCGTTCGCAAGACTTTTGTTTTCCTTTGAGAAACTTTGCGTTCGTTCGCAAAGCTTTTGCGTTCACTCACAAAACTTTTGCGTTCCCCGAGAAACTTTGCGATTGTTAGAAGAAAAAAAAGGTGTTCCCCATAAAATGTTCGTTCGCAAGACTTTTGCGTTCCCTTGAGAAATCTTGTGTTCGTTCGCAAAACTTTTGCGTTCACTCCCAAAACTTTTGTGTCCCCCCGAGAAAAATTGTGTTCGTTCACAAAACTTTTGAATTCCCCTGAGAAACATTTGCGTTCCCCTGAGAAACATTTGCGTTCCCCTGAGAAACTTTTGCGTTCACTCCCAAAACTTTTGTGTCCCCCCGAGAAACATTGTGTTCGTTCGCAAAACTTTTGTGTCCCCCCGAGAAACATTGTGTTCGTTCGCAAAACTTTTGAGTTCCCCTGAGAAATTTTTGCGTTCACTCCGAAAACTTTTGCATTCCTTGTAGACTCTTTTGATGTGTGCTGAATGGCCCCGACTCCCTGGTAGAGAACCACTGCACAAAATCCCCATTTCATATTGTGCATGCTAGCATGCTATTCAGAACAGAAAGTGTGTGTACTTCCTGTAGGGGTCTTCGTAGGCCAGGAACAGGCAGCGTTTGGGCAGCTCCTTCAGGAACTTCTCCAGCTGCTCCTCAGACGAGTCCAGAGAGATGTACAGCAGCACCAGCTGGGCCGATCGCTCCACGTAGAACTCGTCCGTCAGCTTCTTGTAGAAGTCTTTGAGCGTCGGAGCGAAGTCCTGACACTTCTCACACTCGCCCGAGCCGAAGAACAGCATGAGGATGCGGTTCTGGAGACGCAGGATGATCTCGCGCTCCGTGTCCAGCTCGTCTTTGTCCTTGTTGTTCTTCACCAGAACCTTCCCCAGGAACAGGTCCACCATGACAGCTTCTGGAGAGAGAGAGAGAGAGAGAGAGAGAGAGAGAGAGAGAGAGAGACAGCTAGCTCATTTACTCATCAATTCAAAGCTTTTATTCTGCAGGAATTTTCAGGAGAAAGGCACAAATATAAGTAAACGTTGATGTAATTTTAATTACAACAACTGACGACAGCTTAAAAACACAATCAAGAATATATACTGTACCATTCAAACGACGGGGTCAGTAATTTTTTTAAGAAGTTAATATGCATTAAATTAATCAAAACTGACACCAAATATCTTTAATGTTACACAATATTTCTATCTCAAATAAATGCTGTTCTTTTGAACTTTCTATTCATCAAAGAATCCTGAAAAAAACTGTTGTCAACATTGATAATAAATCAGCATATTAGAAAGATGTCTGAAGGATCATGTGACACTCCAGAGAAACACTCAAGAGAGTATCTAATAGACTAAAGGAAGTTTACATTATTTTATTTTTTTAACTGCAAATGTAAAAATAGGCCTAAACAACTTCTACAGACATATTGCAGTGCCAATTTAAACATGAAGCTTTAAGCCATTTATTAAGCTGCATGTTGCATCTACAACCCTATAAACTCACTTAAAGCTAGATATTTTCAACTCAATGCTGACGCACCTTCAGTGACTGAATCTCGCTGTCGATCAGAACCGAAACGATCATGAGTTCAGATGAATGCGGTCCTGCAGGTTGAACGTGTCGTTGTTCCTCGTAACCACACACTCTGTTCACAGTGATTACAGGGTTAAAGAGACACCAGTGAGTGTGTGTCCTTCAGTCACCGTGTGTGTTTACTCACCAGTCTCAGAGAGATCTGAGGATACAGCGAACAGACCACTTCATCTACATCAACCCACCGTCATAATCCTAGAGGGAGACAGAGAGAGAGAGAGAGAGAGAGACAGAGAGAGAGAGAGAGAGATAGAGAGAGAGAGGAGTTTAGTACCAATCGAGTCTTCTGGGGTGTTTAGTCTGACATACGATAGTTTAAATAACCCGTCAAAAACAAATCATCTGCTGATTGCATCGCTTCAAAAACACATTTTTGTTTGTCTTTAATGATGAAGACGACTCATGTCGCACTCAAGACGGATTATGGCCGTGTTTGTCAGAGATCCCATAAGCCTTCTTGGCTGAAAATACACCAAGGCCTTGGTAATCCAATAGAGAGTGAGTGTGTGAAAACAGAAGTGGCTTCAGAGGGCAAAATGGATTGATATATGAATGAGTTTTATATGCTAATGATACATTTGTAAGACTGGTAAAACTGGAAGATGCCGAGCCGTTTTTACTGAGAAACGACTACACCCCGAGAAGACAATTAAGGGACGTTTCTGGAAAATAACATTTGATTCTCTCTCTTGAGAAACTATAGCATCCCCATCCGATAAACTATAGCATCCCCATTCGAGACACAATCACACTGTCAATAACATCAGGATTGTATTAATCTACATCTCTTTCCTTCTTTCTCTCAAGCTGAAATCACCTGAAATTCACCCAAAAATCTAGAAGGTTTAATGTGAACAATTATCATACAACACTATACATGTTTGGTATCATTTGAAATGTCTCAGTGTGAAATGTCTCATCCTCACAGAAGTAAACCAAAAGCTAATACTGTTTTTAGCAGTTTAGAGATATCTTGCTTTGTGGTGAGTGGGTAATGCAAGTTCCCCTCCTTCCTCAGTAAGGTGTAAACCAGTGGTTCCCAACTCCAGTCCCCGTGACCCACTGCTCTGCACATTTTGTATATCTCCCTTATTTAACACACCTGAACCAGATCATCAGCTCATTAGGAGAGACTCCATGAACTGAACTGAGTGTGTCAGATAAGAGAGACCTACAAATTGTGCAGAGCAGTGGGTCACGAGGACTGGAATTGAGAACCACTGGTGTAAACTATACCAAAGTCTGCGAGCGTGATTGACGCAGATTCCCATTGTTAACACATGTTTGAAAGAGTGTCTGTCTTGGTCTGAGTATTTAAAGAAATGCTGAAAAAGGCGATTCGTGTTTCTCTCCTACTAAAACTGCTCATGTCAACCTGTGATGCTTTCTCAGGATTCACTGATGAATAAAAAGTTCAAAAGAACAGCATTTATTCAAAATAGAAATATTTTATAATAATACAAGTCTTTACCAGCACTTTTTTTTCAATTAAACACATCCTTACTGAATAAAAGTATTAATTTCTTTAAAAAAAAAAAGAAAAAAAAAAGTATTATAACAATAATTACTGCCCCTAAACTTGTTGAAAGGTAATGTATGTTTTAAAAAAATGCAGTTTTTGTAATATATATATATATATATATATAATGTGTGTGTGTGTGTGTGTGTGTATATGTGTGTGTGTATATATATATATATAATCAAATAAATAATCAAAAAGATTTTAATCAGACTTTAAGTAACATACTTTATTCTTTGGTATAAAAGGCACATTCAGGAGACGTACAAGTTAGTGTGACAAACATGTAAAAGAAAGAGGAGTGTTTTTACTCAGTTTTCACTCAGGTAATTCATTTTACTGCCGGTTCTTGAGATAGCACGTAAACATTAGTTTGCAACACAAGTATTTCTTTGCTAGCTAGCCTTAAAATGATTCAGTTTCATCGTTTTCTGTTCCCCTATAAATCTCTCAAGGCAACTGGAAATAATAGAAAATATAAAAACAAAAGTAAAAAACTAGTGTGTGGTTCACATGACGGGAAACGTCCATCAGGACTGAGCTGAACAAGCAATAAATTAGTCGTCTGCAAGCAAACTATCAGATAAAAACATGCCGATCTGATTCTCACTATAATCTGGGATGCACACAGAGAAAGTCAACGCTCACTGAAATCATGTGAGATAATAAAGGAATGAATCAAGTACATTGATCCATATGTCACAGATCGGCCAGGACTAGCGTTAAACGAAACCCATCAGATCAGGTTAAAACTATCTAAAACTAATTCATGTCAACAATGTCAAATCATGTGGATTGTCCTTGAGATTCCCTTTCAAATGAATAAACTCATCGTTTCTGCTCCCAGTCAAGCATTTCAGGACAATCTGAGAATCTACGTCCAATAAAACACTGCTTCACTTCAGCCATGTCTCTGAAACCTCCCGGGAGAAGTGTGTGTGTGTGTGTGTGTGTGTGTGTGTGTGTGTGTGTGTGTGTGTGTGTGTGTGTGTGTGTGTGTGTGTGTGTGTGTGTGTGTGTGTGTGTGTGTGTGTGTGTGTGTGCTAGAGCTCGTCTCGGGCTGTGCTGTCCAGTGGTGACTGCAGGACGTCTGAGTTCTGCGCTCCGCTGCTCAGCTCCTCCTGCTCGCGGCTCTTTCGGGATCTGGCCCGGTCCCAGTCGGTGCGGACGGTCTCGTTGTCCCAGACGGTGGAGGTCTCGGTGTCGCTGATGTATCCCGGGTCACCGGTGTAGTGCGAGGGATAAACCAGCAGAGGCTCAGCCGAGAACGCCCGCAGGTCCCGCCGCTGGAAGTGGGACATGTACTCCTCACTGCACAGATCACACGGGACACAACATGAGACGAACAGACAACCAACTGGACAAATGATGGAGGGACAAACATGTCTGAGCCTCAGAAATCAAATAATTATTCCTTCTTCCTTTGTTCATAATTATATATTTATTTATTTTATTAGTTTTAATGTAGTATTATGGTCATCATAATTATTAATTGAAAAAATTATACTTTTTAACAATGTTTTATATTAAAACTTTTAACAATGTTCCTGTACCCCGGGCAACGCGGAAATGTTGTTCCAGGGTAACCCATACATCGAGACTATTGGATAACACTGGGAAAGCGTGCCCTTCTTCAGAGGAATGGGCCAGGGAGGGGCTGTCACAAAGTTCTCGACCATGTCGCCGAAGAGGCCGGTCTGGGACACGGGGGAGTTAAAGAACCTGACTTTATCTGTCTCCCTTATTTCGGCCAGATACAGCCAGAGATGGCGTTCCTGGAACACCACAGTGGACATCGCACGACCCACCGACCATGCGGTCACTTTCGTCGCTTGAAGTGCGAGGTCCGTCGCACCACAAATTTCTTGGAAAACTTGGGGATCATGACCACCCTCGTGCAGGTCCTTCAGTGCCTTGGCCTGATGGATCTGCAACAACGCCATGGCATGTATGGTAGAGGCGGCTTCCCCACCGGTCTGGTAAGCCTTGCCGGTTAAGTCCGACGAGTGCTTACAAACCCGGGAAGTGAGACAAGGCTCCCCCGTCAGGTGGAGTTAGGGCACAGTTGGATAGCAATGGCCCGCTCCACTGGAGGGATGCGTGTGTAAAACTTAGCCGGCCCGCCATCAGGGGTGGTGAGGGAGGAGGAGCCACTGGGACGGTTTCTGGCAGTGAAAGATGCCATCCATGACCCAGTGTGCTCCTCATACACCTCCGGGAAGAAAGGAACCGGGGTGGGTGGCTGAGAACCAGCCTAAGCCACCCCGAGAAACCAATCGTCCAGCCTCAAGGCCGTGATCTTCAGGTCACCCGCACTACTGCCTGAAGTAACCCTCTGAGGAGTCTCGACCTTAGCTCTTAGCATCCCACAATGGGTGCATGACTCATCCAAGAACACCACCTCAGCGTGTTCAATGCCCAGACACGTGAGGCGGCGATCGTGACGATCCCAGGTCGAACGTGACCGACTGAAAGGAAACTGAACACTGGGATTAATGATACGGACAGACAGACAGACAGATGAAGATCTCTCTCTCTCTCACATGGGGTGTTTGTTGTACATGACGGGCAGGAACTCGTCCACCGGCAGCATCTTCTTCAGCGGTTCGGCCCGCAGCAGCTTCTGCGCTCCGCGTAACGAGATCATGTATCCCAGCGTCCAGTAGGAATAATCCGCCTCCACCAGGTTGTGGATTCTGGGAACAGATTTCTCCGGACGGTCCACTTGCATCCGCTTCCGTCCGATGTAACTGAGGGGATGAGACAGAGAGAGAGAGACAGAGAGATAGATAGACAGAGACAGAGAGAGAGAAAGAGAGAGAGAGAGAGACACAGAGACGGCTCATGAGAAAATGCATCTATCAACTCCTTTCAATTGAAAGTGTGTGTGTTTCCTCACATCAAGTCCCAGTCCAGCCGCTGAGACTGGATCTCATACATCAGATTCTGCAGGCGACGCTTGAAGAAAATCTCGAAGCGCAGATCGTCCTCGATCACCAGAGACGTCTTCAGTCCTCGATCCACGATCTGACGCAAGACACACAACTGGCTCATAACTGGGTATTACACAACTTCAGATCTCACAGATATGCCTTTATCATGCCCAAGAATTTTTTTTTAATAAATACAATTTAACTAACTAACTAACTAACTTAATAAATAAATAAGTGCAATTTAAATAAATCTTAAAATGTAGTTATATTTTTATTGCAATTCAACTTTTGTCTTTTTCATTTTCAGCATGAATTTCTGGAAAACTGTATTTTTGTTCTGCACTTTTATCACTGACTCTTGTCTCGTCTGGAAAAAATACTTGAAAAACAATGTTTACTGAACTGAGAACACTTGAAGGCTACATTTAATTAGTTCATATTTACATGAATATTTCACATTTTAAATAAAAAAAACGTCTACAAAAGTATGAGATTTTGCTTTTGAATCAACATGGGTGTGAAAATTCATGATTTTTCACTGGTTTTGGTAATATTACTGCAGATAAACTAGATAAATATCTGAAAAACTTCAAGCAGCATTTACTTCATTTATATCGTTTTTTCTTCCATTTTATTTCTGACAGCTGTCTCGTCTAATTACTTGAAAAACTATCTCTCTCTCTCTCTCTCTCTCTCTCCCCCTCTCCCTCTCCCTCTCTCTCTCTCTCTCCCCCTCTCCCTCTCTCTCTCTCTCTCCCCCTCTCCCTCTCCCTCTCTCTCTCTCTCTCCCCCTCTCCCTCTCCCTCTCTCTCTCTCTCTCCCCCTCTCCCTCTCCCTCTCTCTCTCTCTCTCTCACCTCTGTCCAGATGTTGTAGTGCGAGAGAAAGCAGCCCAGTTCTCCTTTAGTGAGCGGCCGGCCGTGATACGGGTCACTGTATCCGGGGAGCATCACGATCCCCAGCGCCTCCACTTGACTGGTGTTCAGCGCCCTGAAACACACACACTCGTGTCAGACAGTCGGTGTGTGAGAGAGGGGCATTATGGGAAGCTCATGTTTGCAGATGTGTGTGTTTGTGTGTTTGAGACATACTTGCCATCTACAGCGGCGATGATCTTGCACTCGATCTGTTGTTCGTAGAGAGTCCTCAGCATACGATCCCTGCGGTCTGAGCGTCTCAGTAGGTTTATCATGAACACCTCAACACACACACACACACACACACACACATTATAACAATAATAATATATTATACCATTCTATAATTTCATATGAGATCATATGCAATAAAAATATAATAATATAAAATTAAATAAAAGATAAAACAATTAAATACACTATAATACACAATACAACAAAATAATATGAAAAAAAACGATTTAAATATAAAACTATACTACATAAAATAATGGAAAATAGAATTAAATTAAATAATATGATACAATATAAAAAGTAATTAATTTAATATAAGATAAAAGTAAACAATTTATAATGAGATTTATATATTTTTTATAATATAAAAAATTATGATATAAAACCACATACATAAACATTTAAAAATTAATTATCCTATAATACAAAATTAAATAATACAAAAAATATATAAAATAAAAATATTACAGTAGTTTATAATTACAGTGTTTCATAAAATAATTTAATATATAATTAAATTAAATAATATAATACAATATTAAATCATATAAAATACAATAAAAATTAATATAAAATATAAATACACTCACATAATACAACTTAAAATAAAATAAATCATTTTAATATAAAATAACAAAATCTCACAATATAAAGTAACATAAGAAAGTAAAATAAAATAATTCTAATAAACTGAGTTCCTTACCTCATCAAAGCCCATTTTATCAGGCTGTTTAGGAGGAAGAGAGAGATGGACGGACGGCTCTGTCGGAGGATTGCGCACTGCAGACAGAACAAATCATTAAGTACGTTTCTCTGCGCTCTCAGCCTTGATAAAACCACTAGAGGAACTTCAAGCAGAAAAACCAGTCCGGGGTCATGTGACTCACCCATGATCTCCAGCTGCGAGTGCAGAAAGCTGTCTGCCTCGTCCTGCAAGGTATTCTGGGAGCGCAGGGGCACGGGGAAATACCCATAAGTCTCTCTGTTGCAGAGGTACATCTGAACGTCTGCGGGGGGAACGACGTTAAATAGTCAAGCAAAAGTAGCGCACATGAAAACATGACCATGAATCTGAATTCATGATAACTAAGGTAGTTAACTAATATTAACTAATGAACCTTATTGTAAAGTGTTACCTAATAACTCTGACTATATCAACATGCAATATTGTTGACGAAAAAAAGGTGAAACTAAAGTGTTTATAATTATAAAAGATTATTCTTATTCATTCATATTTTTTATATCATTTTCACTTTATTTTTAGTCACCCAAAAGTAGAAAGAATATTATGGAATATTGTATAGTATAACCTGCCATCCGCGCGGAGAAGGCGAAGATGATGATGTCGTCGAAGGCCCAGCTGTAGTCGGGATGAGGCGGGAAGAAGGCCAGCTGACGGGACGCTTGCTTCCTCAGATCCACCAGGAACGTGGAGTGAACCATGGGAACAGCGAAGCAGCCCTTCCTCTCCTGCCGGCGGATGGGCATGTAGGCCGGCGTACGCTTGTAATAACCCTACACACACAGAAGGTGCACTGTGTCATTTGTAGCGGCATCTAGTGGTGAGGTTGTGAACTGCACCCAACAGAAGTTACGGTGGCCGACAGGAAGTGATGTCGTCGTCTGAGACAGCAGAGAGTAGCCAGTTAAACAATGAGGTTTCTTTACAAAGATAAATTAAGAAATTAGGTTTACTTAATTATTCAGTAAAACGATGTTATTGTGAATATTATTGTGACTTGTTCATCATTGTGTCAGTGTTTTATTCGCTGACTTTATCTAGCTTCTTTACACTAAGAACAGCAATAGTGACGAAACGCGTTTGTCCGTTCAGGGCCACTGTAGAAACATGTCGATGTAAGCGGACCCACGGTGTGTGTGTAGACAGACATGGCTCATTCTAAGGTAATAAAAACATAACGGTTCATTATGTAAGATCTTTATACACCACTGAAAACACAGTTATGTTTATGATATTGCATTTCTGTCAACAGATCCTCCTAAATATTACGCAAGGCACCTTTAACTCAGACTCTGACGGAAAAATGTTGGTTCATGACCTTTTTATTCACCGCTAAAGCCCGTTCACACCAAGCACGATGACTATATACATAGTGATAAAGTGGTTTGACTGCGCACCTTCTTGACGTGGAACTGTCCCGGGATGTTAAACAAAAAAATGACGGTCCGACTCGCAGCTGCACTATTCTTTGTCCTGAATTGAACCATGACTTTAACGATAACGCCACAAATGAACGATATTGCTGGAATCCATTTCAGAACGATTTTTTCCAGCTGATGGACGATAAAAATATCGACAGCCAATCAGAATCCATCCTGCTTTAAAGAGCACGAGCATTTAAAGTGACAGACGACAAAAGTGTTAAAGGGATACTCCACTTTTTTCGGAAATATGCTCATTTTACAACTCCCCCAGAGTTAAACAGATGAGTTTTACCGTTTTAGAATCCATTCAGCCGAACTCCGGGTCTGACGGTACCACTTTTAGCATAGCTTAGCATAGATCATTGATTCAGACGAGTCCAGTAGCATTTCTTTCAAAATGACCAAAGAGTTTCAATATTTTTCCTATTTAAAACTTGACTCTTCTGTAGTTAAACCGTGTACTAAGATCGACGGAAAATGAAAAGTTGCGATTTTCTAAGCCTATATGGCTAGGAACTACTCTCATTCCGGCGTAATAATCAAGAAACTTTGCTGCCGTACCATGAGTGCAGCAGGCGTAGTGATATGACGCAGCGCCTGAAAATAGGTCTAATAGGTTAGACAAACTTAGTCCCGGTCACGTTGGAAGAAGTTACCGAGCTGGGGACTATTTTTAGGCGCTGCGTCATATCACTACGCCTGCTGCACCCATGGTACGGCCGCACAGTTCCTTGATTATTACGCTGGAATGAGAGTAGTTCCTAGCCATATAGGCTTAGAAAATCGCAACTTTTCATTTTCCGTCGATCTTAGTACACGGTTTAACTACAGAAGAGTCAAGTTTTAAATAGGAAAAATATTGAAACTCTTTGGTCATTTTGAAAGAAATGCTACTGGACTCGTCTGAATCAATGATCTATGCTAAGCTATGCTAAAAGTGGTACCGTCAGACCCGGAGTTCGGCTGAATGGATTCTAAAACGGTAAAACTCATCTGTTTAACTCTGGGGGAGTTGTAAAATGAGCATATTTCCGAAAAAAGTGGAGTATCCCTTTAAGATATTGTTAGTCATTCAGTGTTTCTGTAAAAAAATAGATAATAGTAATTCATAATAGTAATCATTATTAAAATATAATAATGCTACTACTAATAATGAAAATACACAACACATGAGCTGCTGGGTTCATGAATGTTAATCACGTTGTCAGCGTTCGCTCGAACTGATTTGCTGAAATTAAAACAGGGATGAGCGCCATCCAATGAGATTGCTGTTTGCGCATAAGCTCCGCCCACTACAAGAGAAGCCGGCATACGTTCTGTTTGTTCTTAAAAGCTGAATAATATTAGATGAACCGCGTTATTACAATTAATTTCGTTAATGCGATTATATCCGTTGGTGTGGATGCTAATATAGTTAACTATAACTATATCAACAAGCAATATTGTTGACGAAAAAGGTGAAACTAAAACTGTTATAGTTCTAAAAGTTTAAAAAATAAAAATTCACTTATATCATTGTATCCATTTTAGAAAATTTCGCTTTTAGTTGACAAAAGTAGAAAAAATATTATAGAATGTTATATAGTTCTCTATATATTATTATATATTTAATATAAAATATAATTAAAATTTTTAAACAAACCATGTCAGATGTCAAGAGTTTAAACCCCCTAATCAGAGGATTTTGAAGGACTAAGACACACGCTGACAGGACACGCGTGTGTTTGGTGTTTCCACACACCTGAGAGGTCATGCCGCACCAGAAGTTTGAGTACGCGGCTCTGGACTCCAGCATCGGCGCCACGATCGTCTTGTTCTCCTGCATCAGCTTCCACAACACATCACTGTTGGTCAGCAGATTATCACAGTCCACCGTCTGCAAACAGAGACATTCGCACGCGATGTCACATGAGCAAACACATTTGCATAGGCCCGCCTCCAGAGCAAGACATCGACCAATAGTATTGCATCATCAAATATCAAATGGAAGGGTTAGGTTTGCAGGTTTGCGTCCCTGTACAGACTTCAGAAGATCCCAGAAGATCGTGTTAATGGCGTCCCGGATCACGCCGGAGGATTATATGTTTGTTCGGAGCATCTGACAGATTTGTTTTGTGAATGAGGAACATTGAAACAGAGAGTTTGCCAAGAAACTTTTGTTGAAAGATGAAGCTCAAGGAAATTATTTCATAATGCTCTGTCTGTACATGATGGTTTTATATGGATAATGTTTTTAATACACTTACGTGTGTGTAATAGCGAGTGTGTGTAGATACTGTTTCATATGCAGTGATGTAAAGTTAGCCAATCATAACAGAGGCATTTACTGACAAGCTTTAAAGGAGCCGCACATTAAAAACTGATCATTTCAGACAGAGGTTTAGAATGAGGGATGAAAATAATCTGTTTTCTGCATATATATATATATATATATATATATATATATATATTTTTTTTTTTTTTTGTGCAAAAAACTTTATTAACTTTATAAGAGAACCTCAAGGAACATTAAAATATTTTTTCACTCCTTTCACTCCACATCACTCCTTTAATATTTAAATATATTTTTGGGCACGTCATTGCATGTTATTTGCAATTAAATGAAAATGTATTATAGTTTAAAAATGTATTAAATGCAATTAGCTGAGCATTAGAGTGATTTTTGACCCACTTTAGTAGGACTAAAGCACATCTTTATATGCAATTTCATACTTCTATTGTTTTTGAAATATGTTGGTTACACTTTATTTTAAGGTGTCATTGTTGCAGTGTAATTATATATTTAAGTACTGAGTAATATTAAGCAACAACATGTACTAACTATAGGGTTAGGGTAGGATTAGGATTTGGTTGAGGGTTAGTGGCATGTAATTATGCATAATTTACTGTTATTACTACAGTAAGTACATGTAACATATGTAACAAGGATACTGTAAAATAAAGTGTTGCCAATATGTTTAAATGACTGCTTAATGTACTGACAATTAACATTTATGCTAAACTAAAATACACTGTACTGTCATATTGAAACTTGTCATGCATTTAAATATATTTGTAATCACACATTTGTAAGGATGAAATTGCAACTAAGTAAATTTAGCCGAACTTTGTGGCACTAGCTACTGTATTTTGCATTTGCACAGCAAAAAAAGAACTAAATTGGCCCAGGATGTGTACTATAAATTATACATTTCTCATAATTTATGTAAGGAATTGTTTTGAAATCGGATTATGACTTGGTTTAAATTGGCAGTTATCAAAGGAAAACCGTGATGCTGTATCCCAGAAATCATTTTTTTACTTGACGTGCCAGTGGTTTTGATTGATGGTTCTCGGTGAAAAGTGTCTATAATCCTATAATGGAACAAAGTACTACGACTAAAACACATGCAAACCAGTTCGAAACCTCAAAACTGTGCAGCCGGAGCAAATCACAGAGCTGCAGAAATAAACACGCGCAGAAATAACAGACACACCGAACAGTGCTGCTAACTTTAGCTGAGCGAACACACACACACCCCGTCAGTGGACGGGTCGCGACCTCTGACCTCTGAGCTGTAATTACAGTGTCAGTTCGGGTCGCTCTACTGCAGGGGTGGGCAAACTACGGCCCGCGGGCCACATACGGCCCGTTAGGCTGTTTAATCCGGCCCGTCGAGTATTTAAAAAATTGTCTAAAGATCGCATTCATTTTGCCTTTTTCTTGAAATACTTTGCGTTATATATATATATATATATATATTGCGTTGCATATATTTGACAATCGGAATATCAGATATTTCATGCCATAGCTAGCAAATGTAAAAAAGGAAAAATGACATAAAAGCAGATCATCATTCATTCAGCGCTGTCGTGGCTGCGGTGTGTCACGTAACAAGCTAGACGCGTCACCATGGAAACCAAACAGACAGCAACTTAAGCGCATAGACTTGGTGCACGGTAATGTTTTTTTCTTTTTTTGAAAACTCACAGAGAAAAAAATGTTCGGTAACCGCTTGCACACCTGTTTAGTTTTTCCTTTGATTTGTCTGCTATTTAGTTTTGCTACTCTGGATTTGTGGATGTATCCTCCTTTATCGCCCGGCTTTCGATCCCCTGTCTGCCATGTACAGAACCCGGTTTTGTTCATTAAATGTTCTGATCTGCCTTTGCTTTTTATGTTTTATTTTATTATACTTATTTCGTTTTTTTTCCCCCACAAATGTATGACTTTTGGAAGTGCAAATTGATTGCCATGCAGTTTTAATAAAGTTGAATTAACGTAACCTTCTGTCATTTTTACTCTTCTAAGTGTACACTTAGGTGTTTTGTTTCTAATTTACGGTTAGGCCCATTAAATAATAATAAGGATAAACAATATTTAAAAAGTATAGGCTATAATTATCAAACATCTAATTAAAAATTAACCTCAAAACATAACATGCTAAATGGGGGATATCTAAAAAAATGTATTGTCAGAATGTCGTCTCTCAGTTGTTGAATTTCGCGCAGACGTTGCCACAACGTAAATGTGTTTGCTCAGCCCGATCTCATGAAAGTTCGAATACCACGAATTGTATTTGTAGTTCTTATGAAACGCAATTTTCGCGTGCATATGATACGCACTTAAAGGGATAGTTCGCCCAAAAATTAAAATACGGTCATCATTTACTCACCCTCAAGTTGTTTCAAACCTGTATGAATTTCTTTTTTCTGCTGAACACAAAAGAATATATTTTGAAAAATGTCGGTAACCAAACAGTTGATGGACCCCATTGACTTCCATAGTATTTTTTTTTTTTTTTTCTACTATGGAAGTAAATGGGGTCCATCAACTGTTTGGTTACTGACATTTTTCAAAATATCTTTCAAATTATTTCAAATATTTTTTAAAAATTGCACTCCGCACCCCTAATCCTAACTAATGGGTTTACAGTGCGCAGCATTATGCACGCAAAAAAAATATATTTTTGGCGTAAATGGTACGAGAAATTTAATTCGTGGTATATATACGCACTTTCATGAGATCGTGTTTCATAATCTGCTACTGGGCCGGCCCTCTGTCAAATTTTAAAACCCAGTGTGGCCCTTGAGCCAAAAAGTTTGCCCACCCCTACTCTACTGTGTCATTATGTTCACGTTACGGCTGTGGATGATGCTAGAGGTAATAAAGCCACTGGTCACAGACACAAACATGAGTTGGAGATGCTTTAGACGAGGTACCAGGAAGTAGTCGGCCCACATCTCCCGGGCCGTCTCGAGGGCCGCCTGACGCAGCTTCATCACGTGCTCGTACCGGAGGTTCGTCCAGTGCTTCGGCCCGCTCTCGCCCTCGTAGACGCTGACAAACACACACACAATCACACATAGGAACACATTAAAGGTGCAGTGTGTGGATTTTAGCGGCATCTAGTGGTGAGGTTGTGAATTTCAGGTCAATCACACGTATTTGTTCTCCTACCAATCAAATATACATTAAGATGCAATTCATACTTAAAATGACTGAAATGCACTACAATTAGCATCCCAGACAGCAACATAGTGTCGGCCCAGACACTAAAAATGGGGGTTTTTTTATATTCGAAATGCATTTTTACGGGAAGGCAAGGGTATTTCAGGTCATAAAACAACATGTGGTCCAACTTTCCCCCCAAAAAATGTAATGTAGTTTATAAATTCATATAATAATTCAATATATTTGTATAAAAAATGCATATAGCAAAAGCTTGGATTCTCTGATGAATAAAAAGAACAACATTTATTTAAAATAGAAATCTTTTTGTTACAATATACACTACCGTTCAAAGGTTTGGGGTCAGTCATTTTTTTGTGTTAAAATGATTTTAAAACAAAAGTGATGGTAAAGATTTTTATTGTTAGAAAAGATTTATATTTTGAATAAATGCTGTTGTTTTTAACTTTTTATTCATCCGTGAATCCTGAAAAAAGTATCACAGGTTATTAAAATACATCAAGCAGCACAACGGTTTCCAACATTGATAATAAATCATCATATCAGAGTGATTTCTGAAGGATCATGTGACACTGAAGACTGGAGTAATGATGCTGAACACTCAGCTTTGATCACTGGAATAAATTACACTTTACAAATATATTCACATAGAATACCATTATTTTAAATTGCAATAATATTGCACAATATTAGTGTTTTTTACTGTATTTTTGATCAAATAAAGGATGAACATAAGAGACTTCTTTCAAAAACATTAAAAACAGTAATGTTTCCAAACGTTTGACAGATATGTATGTGTTTGCATGAGTGTGAGGCTGGGCTCACCTGGGCTCCTCCTCTGGTCTCCACTCCACATAATGATAAAAGCTCTGGACGTTGATCAGCCATTCCCGCAGGACAGCGGAGGTGTTGTCGGAGTTATGGTCCGTGGCCACCCTGAGGAGATGTAATCACGGATCAGATCAGGAACACACATGGAGAAGACGGCTGAACCTCCAGAAATGAGGACTATAAATAGAGCTTTCTAATGTTCCTGAAAGTGGAAAATCACTCCATAATTAACTTCACTACACGACCTCTGGAAAGCGAAGCTCGTCTTTAACGTTTGGCTGCAGAACGAGAGACTGACACACTTTTACTCAGCACACTTTTACTCCGCACACTTTTACTCCGCACACTTTTACTCAGCACACTTTTAGAAGTGCAAGTTGATTCTAGAAAAAGCACAGTTTTGTTCAGAAGAAGATCCATGAGAGGCTGAAGAATCAGAACCATCCATCACTGAGATCACACACACACACACAGACACACACACACACACACACACACACACACACACACACACACACACACACACACACACACACACACACTCTCTCTCATGCAGGAGATCCAGCTTTACTGTGAACAGACGGATCCCAGGTGCTGCTGTATCACACACACACACACACACATGCTCCCACATACCCACAGACACACACACACACACACACACACACACACACACACACACACACACACACACACACACACACACACTCTCTCTCATGCAGGAGATCCAGCTTTACTGTGAACAGACGGATCCCAGGTGCTGCTGTATCACACACACACACACACATGCTCCCACATACCCACAGACACACACACACACACACACACACACACACACACACACACACACACACACACACACACACACACACACTCACACACGCACAGAGACACACACACACAGTCTCACATACAGTACTGTGCAAAAGTCTTAGGCATGTTAATATCTCTAAGACTTTTGCACAGTACTGTACGCACACACACACACTCACTCACACACGCACACACACACGCACGCACACACACACGCACACACACACACACACGCACGCTCTCTCTCATATACACACACACACACACACTCTCTTACACACGCACACACACACACACTCTTTCTCTCTCATACACACGCGCGCGCACACACACACACACACAGGCTTATGAAGGTTCCTGAGGCAAATTCCATTCCACTCCGCCTGTGTGTGTGTGTGTGTGTGTGTGTGTGTGTGTGTGTGTGTGTGTGTGTTTGACCTACAGGTGTGAATACTACCATTATTGTCACTAAACTTGCAAAGACAAGCAAAACTAGCACTGCTGCTCATAATTAGGATTAGAATCTGGAGGAAAAACACCATTAAAGTTGAGTGTGTGTGTTGAGTTTTTGTTTGAGCTCCAGAACGATTTTAGCTGTGAATAATGTGATATTTTGCTTAAAAAAAATAAAAAAAATAATAAAAAATATGTAATAACAACATACAGACTAAACAATGTTTTCTTTAAATTTTCAACAAAAATAACAATTACAGTAAAATATATATATATATATATATATATATATATATATATATATATATATATATATATATATATATATATATATTTCAAAAGCTGGGGGTCAAAAAAGACATTTGGAAGAAACTATTTATTTTCATTCAGCAAGGATGCATTAAACTCAAAGTAAAGATTTTACACAAATTATTATATTTCATATAAATGCTGTTCTTTTTAACTTTGTATTAATCAAAGAATCCAGAAAAACAAAATGTATCACAGTTTCCACACAAATATGAAACTGTTTTCAACACTGATAATAATCATAAATGTTTCTTGAGCATCAAATCATCATATTAGAATGATTTCTGAAGGATCATGTGACACTGAAGACTGGAGTAATGATGCTGAACATTCAGCTTTGATCACAGGAATAAATTACACTTTACTGTATATTCACATAGAAAACAGCTGTTTTAAATTGTAACAATATTTCAAAATATTATAGTTTTTACTGTATTTTTGATTTAAACAAAAAAAAGCCTTGGTGAGCAGAAGAGACTTCTTTCAAAATATGATCTTACCGACCCCAAACCTTTAAACGATAGTGTATATTATAATGATACATTACACATAATTATGGTACTAAAATGGTGATGAAACATCTTTGGGTGCAAAATCACATCTGTAATAAAGTGGCCGCCTGATTCACAGACAGTCATCAAACGAAAGCGCTCATTTGATAATTAAAGTCATTACGTCGCGGGAGAAGAAAGGCGGGAAACCGCAGCTCTGGCGGGAACCAATCACACGGACACGCCCAACCCACGGCAACCCACCGGGATATAACGGGAAAAGTGAGGAGAAGCCCACTGGAGATGTTCAACACGAGCTGTCGTATGACTCTATGAGTGTGTGAACCGCAGGGTTCTCCCGCTGTAGTGCTACGCTAGTGTAGCGAGGCTACTTGTTAGCGGTCAGCGCCTCTCATCACTGATTTACGTGCAGTTTGAGTTTGATCCTGTAATAAAGCTGCAGATTATATGGAGTTTGTTGTGTGTGTGCTGAAGCAGAGATCTGCCAAGATGTTCAGTCTGAGTTAGCTAAAGCCCTCGCTAAACTCTGGGACTCGCGGGTCACATGTGGTTGAGCTCTGGTCTGTTTGTGGCGGCGACACAAACCCTGGCGGTTCGGTTTCAGCTGTTCACTACACGCCGCTTCAGTTCTGAGACTCTTCTGAAGGAAATGAGGATGATACCATGTCTGAAATGTTTTACATATGCAGAGGCTAATCGGTGCCAATGCTATTTTAAACACACCCAACAATTAAACATTGATTTCACCCACAAATTAAGTCTTTTTTTTCATCAGTTTTTGTTGTCATGTATACTCATTTATTCACATTATACACTAGAACAAACTTTATTTGATGTGAACGGATGTACGCATCGAATGCGGCAGTAATTTGATAGCAAGACCAATTTATATTCAATAAATAATGATTTTAAACAATACCTGGACTAGGGCTAATGATTATTTTGGCAATCGAGTAATTGGTCGATTATATGATTAATCGAGTTATTTGTTGATTATTTTTGGAGATTCATCAAGTAATCTGACGATTATTTCGTCAATTAATCGAGTAATCTGATCTTTTTTGTAGTAATACAAATAGATCGAAGTGAACAATAACCATTACAATGACTTAAAATATATGTTTAATAACAATGAGGTAATAATAATAAAGTTTCAAAATCAAGTAATCATATGATTGTATTAAACAACACTGTTAAAAATATACATAATGTACATTCATAATATAATCATAATCATCTTATGTACATTATGTATTATAACAAGTGCCTGCTGAGGGACCCACTTTACAGTAGATCAAATCCTTGTTTAATGTTGGCCAAACAACATTTAATTCAAATGTTTGCTTAATCTTTAATATTTGTCCACTTCTTTACGATAGAAATGCTACAGCCACTATCATTTCTTGCACAAGAACATGTGGACATCAAAACATGCAAACTCAAAACGAGGGTTTAGACTTTTATTTTGAAATTGCGATGAACAGTTTGCATATTTAGAAACATTGATGTATTGTGCACCCAGATTATATTATATAATATGTTAAAAGCAACCCAAACTCACAGCATATGTAGAGATGGAGTTTGTTAACTTCTGAGACGCTCCACACGTGTAAATGAAAACCGTGCAACACTTCGCTATGAAACACACAGCGCGTCAGAGTTATGCGTTCCCAAACTCATAACCTGCATATGCATGTAAATAATTAAAGATCACACTTCACTCTGAACTCGAATTAAACCGAGGAATCGTAACAGCCCTAACCTGGACATTACATCTTAAGAAGCAACAAGAGCTGATCAGTTGATTATTTATTTGAAAAAAAATATTCTTCTTTAATTACAGTACATACTACAATAAAGCTTGGAATCTAGCACACAAGTTGTATACTTTTATGTAGTTTTATTTGTTGTTGTTTTTGTCATTTTATAACTTGTTCACTTCCATTGGGTTATATAAAGACAGCACTCTCACATGATATAGTGACAGTTTTAATTGTTTGGTGAATTGTTCCAATCTAATCTAGTTGTCTTTCTAATAAACCTGTCATTGTGTATAACGAACATTGCTGGCTCCTTAATGAATCGCTTGTTCCTACTTCATAAGTCACTTTGGATAAAAGCGCTTACACTTAATTATTACAGCTTTTTTTTTTTTTTTTTTTTTACATAGTGTAAATACAATCTATTGCTGTTTAAACTTAGCGCAAATAGCCGCTGCCAAACATTTAACAAACATGTTATCAAATAATTTGCGTTCCATTAGTGTCAAAATAATGTTTGATGAGGGGGGTAAATTCCAACATGCTCTAAATTATTATGAATAAACAATATTTAGCCTGGCTAGTTCACCATGCGTATTTTCTGAGGTCATACAGTTTCTCAGAGGGTGTTTCATAAATGTCATCTCTGTCGCCGCAGGGAAAGTTTTCCGCTCACCGACTCTCATTCATGCAGAAGACTGTTGTTTCCTCGCCAATTCCATCCGCGCGTTACAAAGACACGTCGGCTGATCGGATCATGATGAGTGGAAAAAGGGGGCAGAGCTGAACCTGATCGGGGGCATGAAGGGGGTGTCTGTCTGTGTGCCCTGGACACGTCGAAACTCGCCAATTCCCCTCCAGACACACACAGTCCACAGCAGGGAGAGAGTCAAAACTGTACATTTCTCTCATTCCCAAACACACATCAATCTCAACACACTCATGTAAGCACAGCTGCTGTTAGTTTAGTTCACTCAACACACACACACAAACACCTCTGTTGTTTACTTCCCCTCACTTCATGTGTGGAAACCCTGCAGTCAATGCATTACAGTTAACACGCAAAACATCTGTACAGTGGACGCGCATCTGTCAGTCGCGTAATCGCGCAAAACACCAATTCTGATCACTAAACTCTATAATCTCAATCCGCCAAACTCACCATACACCCATGCGATCTTTGGGGTAGTTGAGGCGGTCGATGGCGCCGAGGACCTGCGGGAGAGAGTGCGCGGAGTTGCGGCACACCAGCGCGAGCAGCACCCGCGGCGCGAGCAACGCGGACTCCGGGCTCCAGCGCTCCTCCGGGAAATAACCGCGCACCGGACCGCTCCAGAGCAGCAGCACAAAGAAACACAGCAGATGCATAGCCGGAGAAAGAGAGACGAGCCCGAGAAAAGCGGAAGATCAGGCAGAAAAGCGGAGCCGCGAGACTGATCGCGCAGCGCTGACGCGAACAGTGAACATCGCCGATTTAATGCCCACCGACATAAACACGGAGAGACTCTTGGTGGTCCCTGGTGGAGAATTAAAGGGAAGGGTTTCTTAATAAAAGGGGAAACAACGTAGTACAAAAAAAGTCCGACAAATCTTCTTTTCTCAATCTTCTGGCAAATGACAGAGAAATTATAATATCTGGTAATTAAACTGTACAGACTTAAGAGTTATGAGTGACAAACCCACATTCTGGGGTATGCGCCTTTAATTTCGCGGCGGCCCCTTTAAGAAAAGCAGCTGTGTTCTGGTGGAATCTGCCAGAAAGTTCGTGGGCGTGGTTTAACACACACACTCTTGCCAAATATACAAGCATGCAACAGTGTTACAGTACTGAATCTCAAGTAGACCATGTAATCATTATGTCATAAATCGTAAAACTGTCTTCAATTACCTTATTGATTCTGCCTTAAATTAGCTAACTGGTTGATTTGTATATGTACATTTCTGAAATACATTGGGCACAGTTACCTCTGAATTGTTATTTAGATGCATGCATTGTAAAGCTACTTTGAAACGATATGTATTGTGAAAACCGCTATATAAACGTGAATTGGATTGAATTGAATCTGCTAGTCACAAATATTTCAAAAGTGTGTGTACATTGCCAATAAGTAGCCTACAAATCTTTTTATTTCATGCTTTTGCACGACACTTGTATCTGAGAGAGTTTTCAGCGAACAGCGCCTCCTGTTGGACAGATATTTACACACGTTTTGTTGTTCCCCAACATTTTCTTCCAATCAAATTTTGAAATGTCATTTCCTCATTAGCAGAGAGGCTGTACTAAAATAAAGAAGTGTTTTCTGCTGCTCTTAAAAAAGTGTTTTTGTTCGCAGTGAATTATAGGCTTTAGTTTCATTTCTCTCTCTCCAAATGTCTCTGGAGGAAGAGCTGTCGTGTCCCGTGTGCACTGAGCTCTTCACTGACCCTGTGTTATTGAGCTGTGGTCACAGTTTCTGTCGTCAGTGCATTAATGATCACTGGACCTCGAGCAGATCCAGAAACTGTCCCGTCTGTCGACAGGTTTCACCTCAGCCACCGGTGTCCAATCTGAGCCTGAGGAACACCTGTGAGTCTTACCTGAGAGAGAACAACACGAGGAAGGAGAGGGATGGAGAACATGTTTGTCAGATACATGGAGAGATTATTCAGATGTTTTGTGAAACAGATGAACATGTTTTATGTTCAGAGTGTAAGAAACATGAGCACAAATGGCACAAAATACTACCGCTACAACAGGCTGTACGACAACGCAAGGTGAGAAAGTGTGTGATATTTTAAATACATTTCATTATTTGTCAGCAATGTCATGCGGTTATTAGAGTAATATTACAGTTAATACTTAAAGAATATAGAAATTATAAATAAATAAATGTGAGTAAATAAATAACGTGTGTGTGTGTGTTAAAGATATAACCTTTCTGGGAAAAAAAAAAACATCTTAAACCAGCTTAAGATGGATTTCTGGTTTTAGATGATCATAGGTGGTTTAGGCTGGTTTCTCATCTGAAATGCACTCAAAACCCCTGATTTAATCTGTTCATTTCCAGCAGGTATTAATTCCAAGTCTTAAAATCTATATCTGTATTTAAAATGTACTATGCTGTTGATGAAATACCCAGTAGTAAAGTAGGCAGAATAAAATAGATTTTCCCTTTAAATGTCATTTATGACAGCACACACACACTGTAAAAAAAAAAAAAAAAATCAATAAGTTATGACAACATATATGTTTACATTGCTTTAACTTATCAAAATTTAAGCCATTTTACATCTTTTTTTAAGATAATACAAGATTTAAGTCAGTTTTATGTAATTTAACTTGAAATGACTTAAACATCTAACTTGATTGTACTTAAAAAATTAAGGCAATAACGTCTTTTTACAGTGCAGTTTCTTAAAAAAATAAAAAAATAAATAAAAAACAAGGTTTATACGTAGATAACTTGTGAGGTTATCTTTAAAGGGGAAGCTGAAAGCAGCTCTTCGTCCTCCTGAGAAGATCTTGTTGTCATTAAGGAATGGTGCAGGACAAGATGCCAAGATCTCTAAATTCAATCAGGTGACAGTTTCTATAGACATTCCAGGTATATTCTTTAAAATGTTGAAAACATGCCAGACTCCAACAGACAAAATAAACCGGTTACAGTAGTGAAGAATGGGCAGTGTTGCAATATGTTTTTTGTCATTTCATATTTCATATTTCAGTCACTTCACTTCACTGCTCTGCCATGATATTTATTAACATTAGGTGAATGCTTTGAATAAATGTTATATAAACATGAGAACCTGCTGATTCAGAGGACATGAGTTTTGTCATTTAATCAACCAAATGCATCCTTTATAAATATCATGTTCTCAAAGTCTAGTGTGACCGCGGCTTTACACAGAGAAAAATAGCTCCGGTGTCATGACAAATCAGGTCCTCTGGACAGGTTTGACAACCACTGCTCTAGAGGACACTATGGGGAATAAATACCCATGCTGAAGGGACGAGTGCCTTATTGGTAGTGTAAAGTCAAAGACTCAAAAGAAGTCCTCATCCCTATTGTACACACAAGCATCGTGATTAATTCCCTGTGGCCAGAGCCCAAACTGCAAGAGAGAGATTCCTTCGAACACCTTTAGGGGAATAGCATACTGCCAAAAACATCATTGGTCCAGCTTCAGGGCCAGATGTAAACACGTGTCAGAGCCCCACCTGACCTCAATCAGGGGATGGAAGGGGGATGGTGAGTGGGAAAGGAAATGCTGAGTGCGTTTATTTTGGATCACTTCCCTAAGGTCTTCTCTTCTCCCTCTGGCTTCACGCCTCCTCCACTATCTACCCCTCGAAGGAAGGGGAGCACAAGAGGTGGGGTGGGCCAGACCCCTTCGCTGCTTGAGGTGCAGACCTGGATTGGCCATGGTACTATATACAGGTCTTGAGAGCTCCCTATGCAAACAAATTTGCCTTCACCTACCTAAACTTTCCGACCACCGTCTCAACAGATCCGAAAGCAAAACCGGCGCATCAAGGAAAACGTTTTTATCTTTCTTCCTGACGTCGGCCAGGTTTACCCAGAGATGCCTCTCCGTAGCCACCATGGCTGCCATGGATCGACCGATTGCGCCGGCAGTCTGTTTTGTGGCATGGAGAACCAAATCTGTAGTACGGCACAGCTCCTCCACCGCCCGCTCCAACCTGACCCACTACCCGATATGCTCTGCCATTTAAGTGTGGCGTGACACGCAACAGCTAAGTTGGCAGAGACCTAAGATGGCTCACCTAACGAGAGACAGCTGGCCAGAAGGCGTCGATGCATAACCATCCTCTCCACATAAGCATAGTTTGTTTGGGAATGATGGATGCGGGCTGAATATGGCTTTCCCCAAGATCTCTCCCCCTCAGTGTGAAGATCTGGGAAAAAGGGAAGGCTTGTACAAGCTGGGCGGTTATGTCCCGACAAAAAAATGTTCCTGGGCTGAAAGTGCTGAAAGTGCTCAGAGGCATCCTCGACATCAACAGCCTCATCCTGCTCATCTTGGCTTGAGGCGAGGAGCGCTTGCTGCTGGATCAGATGACATGAGTGATCATCATAACACACATCATCATAATCCAGCAGCTCACTCTCGTCAACCACTGACGAATGAGAGACATTCATACCTTTTTCAAACTCGTCGGCGAGCTCCACCTGTGAGCCCCATGATTATCCTTGTCCAGGCAAATAACTCCATATTGTGTGTCAACCAGTGTCAGATAACACTGACAAGGATGAACACACCTCCAAAAGCTCTTAGCGCTAGTGCTAGCCATAGTCGCCTTATTTAGACAAGTGTTCAAACAAACGGTCGCCCGAAGACAAGAAAGAGGATGCCATATTTCACAGGTGCCCTTTTATACTCACGGTCGCAGAACGTCATGGGCTGTCGCTGGCCAATGTCAAGTTCATTGTCATGTTTAGACTCACTTCAGACACCTGTCATGCCGGGGGCATTCCCAATATAGTGTCCTCTAGACCAGTGGTTCCCAATTCCAGTCCTCGTGACCCACTGCTCTGCACATTTTGTATGTCTCCCTTATTTAACACACCTGAACCAGATCATCAGCTCATTAGGAGAGACTCCATGAACTGAACTGAGTGTGTCAGATAAGAGAGACCTACAAAATGTGCAGAGCAGTGGGTCACGAGGACTGGAATTGGGAACCACTGCTCTAGACGACACAGTTTGAATTCCCATTAAAAAACGCACAATGCTCCTCTGAAAGATGCATGCAGTTTTGTTTATTAACCACTAGATGGTTACATAGTGCAGTGGTTCCCAAACCTGTCCTGGAGGACCACCAACACTGCACGTTTTCTTTTTCTCCCTAGTCAAACACACCTGATTCAACTCATCAGCTCATTATCACATGGGTTAATGAGCTGATGAGTTGAATCAGGTGTGTTTGACTAGGGAGAAAAAGAAAACGTGCAGTGTTGGTGGTCCTTCAGGACAGGTTTGGGAACCACTGACATAGTGTATCTTTAACATCACATTTAAAATGTGTCATAACAAAATGTGTCTCACAGTCTCAAGTTCAGCAGACAGAGACAAGAATCAGGGAGGAGTTTAAGAAAATCCACCGGTTCCTCAAAAAGGAGGAGGAGAGCAGGATAGCAGCTCTAAATGAAGAAGAGAAACAAAAGAGAGGAAAGATGGAGAAGAAAACGAAGGGCAGAATACATTCACTCTCAGACAGACTCCGAGAGGTGGAGGAGGGAATGAAGGATGATGACATCACTTTCCTTCAGGTGGGGGAGGGAATAACCTTCACATACTCACACGTTTTGTTATTTTATTACAGTCACTAATCTTGCTGTCTTGCTGTGCATTCACAGAATTATAACTGCCTTATGAACAGGTATTTATTGGTTTCTAAAAGAAAATATTCATGAGTTTATCAGTGCAAATATTTGTTTCTCTGAGGTTTGTGTGTGTGTGTGTGTGTGTGTGTGTGTGTGTGTGTATTTAGGACTAAATATACGCTTCCAGATGCAGAACTGAGTTCAGAAACTCTCATTGATCTTCCTAAACATCTGGGCAACTTGAAGTACCAAGTGTGGGAAAAGATGAAGGACATCTGCCCTTACTGTGAGTGCTAGTATTTGTCGGATACTGTAACAAGTGCTTATAAGTCGACAGATGTTATTTTCTTCTAATCTCTCCAGATCCCGTGATCCTGAACCCTAACACATCTCCACCAGACGTCTCTGTGTCCGATGATCTGACCTCTGTGACCTCATGTTTCCGTCGGCAGAACGAACCCAACCCTCTTCGTCTGCACAGGAACCGGATGGTGTTGGGAAGTGTGGGATACAGTGATGGTGTTCACACATGGGAAATTGAAGTGGGAAACAGTCGCCAATGGACACTTGGAGTGTGTTTTGGATTGGAGGAAATGCCTATAATGCAACCTTTGACCCCTGAAAACGGCTTCTGGGGTCTCAGACGTGATGGAGACTCGTACAGATTGCTGACCACTGGAATGTCCAGATTAAATATCAGTGTAAATCCAGAGGTAGTGAGAGTAAAGCTTGAGTGTTATGATGAGGACTCATGGAAGAAGAAACACTGGAGGAAGGTTAGCTTTTCTGATGCCAGCAGTGATTCTCTTATTGCACAATTTATCAGAGTGCCGCTGGAGGAGGATCTCTTTCCCTTTGTGATGCCGGAAAAGCGCTCCGTCCCACTGCATGTCGTCCCAGCTAATGTTATTCTGACTGTTGAACACAAACTGTCGTTCATGGAGAGACATCGAGTCTTAATCGACGTCTGTTTTTATTTTGTTATGGCTATATTGATGGTTATGTTATGGAAGATTGACAAACAAGGCAGATGAAAAGGAAATAACTGTTCATTTACTGTAATGATCTGTTATACTGATTACTTCAGCTGAGACTTGACTGGTCCTGCTGAACCATCTCTTATTTATTTGAAGGACCTTTTCCCCCACATCAGTTTTTTTGTATTAGACTGATTTCAGAACAATCACGGAAACTGACCAATTCTTTATCCTCCTCACAATATCCCAAAGCGTTTTCTGTTGGTCCGCAGCAGCAAAGCAGATATTACTGTCATAATGTTGAATGCTAGTCTTGTGCATCATTGTGGTCTAACGTGACACCCTGTGTACTAAACTGAGTCGTTGGTTTCAGCAGCACTTATTATCATGGTTAATGTGTGTAAATACCCTGTTTCACCAGTTCTGCAGTTGAGGGTTGTTGATATTCTATGATTCTGTTTTGCTGGCGTAACCTTCCATGCCTTTCCACTTTTCTCTGTTTTTTGACCATTAGTTGCTGGATTAGATTTCTTAACTATGATACTAGGTTATTGTTTTTTTGTGTTTGTTTTTTTCAATACATCTTTACATCACATTATAAATGTTAGTTTATAAACTTAAATGCCAGGCAGTCAGCTTTTAACAATTTTGTATTTGACCCACTGGAATCCTTAAAGAAAGGAATAATTGGGGCCCAATGTTCACCCACTGTGTTCCCACAATAAAACCGTAATGGGGCCATTTATGGGTCCAGTGTGATCACCCATGTGGGCCCCATAAGGTCCACCTTGGAACCATTATTAGCACCCATTGGCAACCCAAGTAAGCCCACATAATGAACATCTAAATGGGTCCCTCTTAGAGCCCACTATGGACCCATCATGTGCCCCAATGGGATAACATACATGAGGCCCATGTGGAGCCAATGGATACATTTCTATGGGCACCATTTGGGTTGTCCAATCTGGTTCCAAGTGACAGCCCATCAAAAACCCACATGGGGCCCACATGGACATATTGGCTGGGCAGATGCAGGAGGCACGAGACAAAGGCATGGTAACAAATTAGAAAAGCTTTATTGATTAATTTCCACTTTTATCAAATTTATATAAGAAAGATTAGCAAATATTCTTATAACAAACTATCTGATGGAAGAAGTAGTGCACATTGACACTATTTTGAAGGCAAGGCAAGTTTATTTATATAGCACATTTCACACACAATGGCAATTCAAAGTGCTTTACATAGAAGAAATTAAAATAATAAAAAGAAATAAGAATAATTAAAACAGTTTAGAAAAATAAAATACAGTACAGTTCAAACAGTCGGACGAACATTGGCACAGTGCTCATTCAGTAAATGCATAGCTAAACAGAAGTGTTTTGAGTCTGGATTTGAATATGACTACAGTAGGAGCACATCTGATCTCCTCTGGAAGCTGGTTCCAGCATAATAGCTAAAAGCAGATTCGCCATGCTTAGAGTGAACCCTTGGTATTTCTAGCTGATATGATCCTAATTATCTGAGTGATCTGTTGGGTTTATATTCAGTGAGCATATCTGCAATGTATTGAGGTCCTAGGCCATTGAATGATTTATATACCAGTAATAATACTTTAAAATCAATCCTAAATCTAACTGGGAGCCAGTGTAAAGACCTGAGGACTGGTGTGATGTGTTCATATTTTCTGGTTCTGCTCAGAATCCTGGCAGCAGCGTTCTGTATGAGCTGCAACTGTCTTATGGTCTTTTTGGGAAGGCCAGTGAGGAGTCCATTACAATAATCCACCCTGCTGGTGATGAAAGCATGCACAAGTTTCTCTAAGTCTTGTCTGGAAACAAAGCATCTAATTCTTGCAATATATTAGAAAGGAGAAAACTCCTTAGCAGTTAAATGGTTAATATAGTAATATTACAATAGCGAAGTAAATGAGATTGAAGTAAAATAAATATATATAATGGATAATTGCATGCAATAGACTGCCTGTATATATTTAGAATGCGTTTTTGCATAAAAGACCAATCTTTACTATTAGCCTGTGGTGTCTTGCCTTAAACTTATTTTAAACTGCACATAATCAGAGTCCAGGGAACAGGTAGAGTTTCTTTGGAAGGGACGTCCTGTCAATACATGGCATATTAGTTTACCATAGGCTGACAATCTTTTGTCTTTCTCCATGCTTGAGGTGACCTATAAAAAAAGATCATATTTGAATGTGACAAGCAAACTCCTGTATTCATTTTAGGTGAGCAAAAAAACAAACAAACAAACAAAACAAAAAAACCTGGAAGAGATTATTTAGACTTTGGGTTTAAATAAATCAAACCAATTTAAATGGGATTTTCAACATTTACCTTCCTGAACAACTCCATAATGTCATCAACATGAGCCTGTTTACTGAACACCATGATGTATATGATAAAATAACTTCCGTTGGAGCTATTCCTCCACGCGCTGATATCTGTGGAGAAAAGCCATTGGTAGGTTAAGGTATTTCACAAAGTAACCCAAAATTGTAAACATTGCTCATTATTGAAGAAACACTGGCCAACACGAGTGGTTTCATCAGTTCACCATGGCAGTATGAAACCATATTAAAGTAATTTTGTTAAAAAAAGGAAATCAGTTGCTTTATTTTTACCAGGTGTTACACCATGAAAGTGCGGATTCGTAGGAAGACCGCGAGTGTTCAGGGTGCCATTTGGGACAGGGCAATAGTGTCTGCCCAGATCCGGCCCACATCTGATTACGTGTGGAACCCATGTGTAGGGTTGCCACCTGTCCCTTAAAATACGGAATCGTCTCGTATTTACAGGTAAAATTATGCATCCCGTATCAAAACAATACGGGGCGCGATTTGTCCCGTGTTTTACATAGGCCCACACAGTGTGGAGAATACTAATAGTAAATATAAAGTAATCAATTTGACAATATGTAGTAGAGAAGCTCATTTTCCCGTGATTGCATTTTAGGCAGAGGTGGGTAATCCAGGGCCAAAGAGTAAAAGTCCTTGCCATATGTTTATTCCACCCATAAACTCAGTCATCTGATTTCACTAATTAGTTCTCTCTCCTGCTGAGTTAGCAAATCCAGGTGATTGGAACAAAATACTGAGGAGGACTTTTACTTTCTGAACCTGGACTTTACACCTCTCACATGTCAGCCAAGAGCAAAGAATTAAACCAGAACTGGACCTTATCTGAGCCACAAAATCTGTATATATTAAATATGAAGTCATCTCAGCCTGTTAACAAAAATAATCACTGAAAGAAAGAAGAGAACAGAAAAAAGAGACGAGCAGAAGCACAAGAACTACAACTGACTTCAGCCACAGCCTCAGATGAAATCAACTGAAGAGAAAAGAAGACATTAAATCTGTGAAGATCTCAGCAGAGGAGGATTAAACAACTCCACAAACAGCATTACCAGCTTCACTTATTACTAACCAGACTGACTTTATTTGTCAGAAGTCTACAGAAGTTTTTATTGAAAATTAACAGAGATTTAACTCTGTGTTTCATTTGAAGTCACCATAACAGTGATTAGTGTTTCCATTAGTTGGGCTCTTAACTCGTATTATATCTTTTGTCTTCTTTGGCTGCTGTGACAGTGTGTTTGTCGAACACATTTACAGCAGCAAAGAAAGCTAAAGTGAAACGAGATCAGGTGATGATGGTTACCGGTTGATGGTTTTATAATTGTCATGAAATAAACTGATTCACTGATGTCTTTTGAATTATGTTATCACATTAATATTTTTCCACAACACAAACTCTGTGTTACTGCAGCATGAGATCCAGCAATATTATAACAGTAAGTTAGAAGACTTTAACAGACATGAGCACTAAAAAGTCAGTTTAAAATGACACACACAGACATCAACTATCAGCGTATGAATCTCAACAATGGTGACAATCAAAAGCACTTTGCTGCAATGCATGCTGGGTACCAGCATAGTACAAAACTCCCAGCATGCATTGCAACATGAATAAATTATGCAGCTGCATTGACCTATAATTTTTTTTTTATTCTAAATATTTGCTTTTATTTTTTGCTGTTGTTTTTGTTGTGAATTAGTAGCTTTTCAGTGATGTTCTGAATTATTATTTCATGATGATTATAAAACCATCAACAGGTAACCATCATCACCTGATCTCGTTTCACTTTAGCTTTCTTTGCTACTGCAAATGTGTTTGACAAACACACTGTCACAGCTGCCAAAAAAGACAAAAGATATAATAAGAGTTAAGAGCCCAACTAATGGAAACACTAATCACTGTTATGGTGACTTCAAATGAAACACATTGGAGTTAAACCTCTGTTAATTCTCAATAAAAACTTTTGTAGACGTCTGACAGAAATAAAGTCAGTCTGGTTAGTAATAAGTGAAGCTGGTAATGCTGTTTGTGGAGTTGTTTAATGAAGTTGGAGCCTGACATCAAATGTTTAGACGTCAACCTAACTTTCATTTTCAACTAAAATGTTCAAATCCAATAACATTTATAGCTGGGGCGACCTCATATTGTGGCCATAAAATGAGCATACAGCGAGTGCGCTGTGAGGTTACACTTTTAGCTCACTGTGAACTCACATTGTGGTCATATGGAGAGATCACTGTGAGATCAACGTGTTGACTGGGATACCTGTTCACACCAAGAACCATAACTAGAAACAAAGCGTTAATAATCATTACAACACTTAAGAGAATAGCAAAGTCCACACTATTACTAAAATAACGACACACAGCAACGATATCGCTGGAATCACTTTCAGAAAGATTTCCTTCCAGGTGATGAACGATTAAAACATTGACAGCCAATCCAAATCCACCGACTTTAAAAAGCTCAAGCATTTATCATCTGTTTGTGTGGAGGCCAAAAATACTTATCGTTATAGTTATCATCCATTGGTGTGGACATGAATATAGTTATCGTTATAGTTATCGTCCATTGGCGTTGAGACCAAAAGTAGTTATCTTTAAAAATATCGTCCGTTTGTGTGGACGTTAATTTAGTTATCGTTATAGTTGTCCTCTGGTATGAACGTGAATATAGTTATCATTACAGGTATTATTATAGTTATCTCGCATTAATTGCATTAGTTTGAAATGTAATAAAATGACTAAATAATGAAAAAGTAATGTGTATAAAGTCACATGAGCTTCACTCACTCACTCTCTCTGTTTTTGAAGGTCACTAAGAAGGTGATCGAGTTGCCTCGTCCTCCGTTCCGTAACCTGACGAATCCTCTTTACACCCCGATCGTGGCACTGAAGTATGCAGACGAGACGCGCAGCCTGTCGGTTCACACCTTCTATCACATGCTGTATAACCTGGGAGGAATCATGCATGTTAGCGTGAGAATCATGAAGTTCCTGAGCTGTGAATGGTTACAGAGACGAACCATCTCACCAATCTAACACACACATCTCCTGTGGATACTTACAAAGATCAATCGTCGAGTCTAACAGTCTAACATGCAGTAATGTACATGTGTGTGAACACTGTGCTTCTCTACAGCTGGTTTCTACAGTATCTGGATATTTTTAGCTAAACTGAATTTACACCTTAAGGGTCCAATGTTGCACTCCAAATAATTAATGGTTAAACACTCAAACTCTCTCACAAACACTCAAACACACTCTCAAACTCGCACACACAAAAACAGATGATGTCTGTTTTTAACTCTGAAATCCTTATTTTTTTGTCTTTGTACAGATTAAATTGTAAACATGCAAATATTGTTACAGAAGTGTTGATTCATTTTAACCAGTGGCGGATTAAGATACTTTGGTGCCCCTGGGCATTGACACCTAGAGTGCCCCCCAATAACCTAAAAAAATAAAATAAAAATGAAATGTGCTTCATGTGATAATTTACTTTAATTGTTATTATTATTATTAGTTGTAGTATTATAATTAGACTAAACTCAACTGATCTGATTACAGAAGGTTGCATCAACAAAAGTCATTTTAAGTGTTAGCTGAAGTAGAAAAAATTCTTAAAAGATCAGGTTACTTCTTTTTAGTGTTCTCTGTTAAATTATAACTTGTGAACCCAACTGTTATAGGTATAATCTGCTGCAAGTATGCAGCAAAATTATACATTTTAGAATTAGTGAACCCATCTGTTACAGGTGTAATATAATAACCATCAGTTTCACTTCCAGATATATATCCTTTTTAAGATATACATTTGAACAAAGCAGGCTGCAAATATAATTAAGACATCTTAACTAAATCTGCACAGTTGAAAAATGACTCAAACATGCCAAGGTCTAAGGCAGTCACAACCAACTGCCCACTAAAATCACGTTTCTTAGATTTTAATAACTGATTATTGACATCCTGAAAATCCAAACTGTTAATCACTTCAGATTATGGCCAACAAAAGGTCTTGTTTGCAATAGTAATAATATCTATAGTTTTTTTAACTAAAAATACAATTTATAAAGTCACTTCTTTACACTCTGCCCCTTTCTTGTTTGCCAGTGGCTGCAAAGTACAACGTGAAAGTGCAAGGCTGATGCTCCATTGAGGATTCACACATCCAGGAGCAAGGCAGTTTCATTTCGGTTGAAGAGACACGAGACACAACACCGCACAGCCCACTCCCAAAATCTGGTGATAGATTGTGTGTCCACGGATTCATGTGGGGAAAATAAAAAACTTTAAACAAAACATTCAGGGAATTTAGAACATTCTGATGCAAGGGTATATATAGGTCATGGCTGGAAAGATGTTTGAGAATGCATAGATTGTCTAACCGGAGAATTTTTTTTTTTTCCCCGTGGACGTGGTGCCCCGGGCACTTGCCCAAATGCCCATATGGTTAATCCACCTAAACCTTTGAGTAACTCACATAAGCTGTTCAGATTCAGATTTTATATAAAGTATAAACTACATCAGTGTATCAGTTTTTTAATTTTTTTATTAAAGATTCAGAACAGAATGTGTGTCTAGATTTCTAACTTCTGTATAATGAAAAACATCAATTAAACATGAATTAATACAAATGTAAATCTGTGAGATTTGATGACTATTAGGTCATACAATTGCATGTTTTGTGTGGATATATGTATTAAAGTGGTTTCTGTGAGAGAACAAAATAAGGATGATAAATATCAATGATATGACATGACAGAATATACACAGAGGTGGCGAAAAACAAAACAAAAAAAACAAGAAGAAGAAGAAAATATTTTTTATATTTTATATTTAAATATATTTTATATTTTATATTTCATCAGAAACGATCTGTAAACAGGGCTTTAAGTGTAAAATACCGAACGTGTCCTATAAATTTGACTTACTGAAACCTGCAAGTACCCTGTCATTGGCTCTTGCTGAAGCTAAAATGTTCTGCGTAACACAAGAATGAACCTCATTGGTTCTCGCTGAAGCTCAAACGTGCTGTGTAACACGAGAGTAAAGCTGTCACGGATTGGCCAGGTTCATCCACCACAATCACCCAGCGATCACAGTCACCTGAGTTTTAATAAGTCACACCTGCACCCCATCAATCACCACTGCTTCATAAGCACACCTCACGCACCTCTCATTGTCCGGGCTCGTTTATCCGAAGTGGACTCATAGTGCTTCTCTCTGCGAGTTTCACTACTAAACTTACCTGTGTTTACTTACCAGTTCTCTACGACGATTCCAGTCTGTACCAGTCTGTTCAGATCTCATCTCGAGTGGTGTCCGAGCCGTAAGCCTGTCTGTCCCATCAAGTGGTGCGTGAGTGTGTGCTGTCACCTGTCATCTTCTTCATACGAAGATCATCTCCACTCTGAAGTCTCATCCTGCCGTTCCTGCAAAAGACACAGCGATCATTCATTCACGAATTACATTCAAGAACTCTGCACTTCTGAACTCTGATACTCACCTAAATTCAGCACGTTGAATCTTCTTGACACTCAGCTGTTTAAATAAACATTACATCACGACTTACCTTGTTGTCCGTCTGCTTCCGTAACAAAAGCTTGAGTATTGCTATGAGTTGCTTCAGGAACCGTTGCGTCTGAAACGCTGGAGGAAGTTGAGCTTTTCTGATGTCCGGATTAATCACGTCATTGCAGCATTTGATAGAGTGCCATTGGCCAATAAACTCTTTCCCTTCATGATCCTAGAAGATCAGTCCGTCCCGCTGCGTGTCGTCCCAGCTAACGTTACTCTGACCGTGTAAAAGGAGCCATCGTTCATGGAGAGACATCGAGTCTTGCTCATCATCTGTTTTGGTTTAGTCATGGGTATGTTGGGGATTTAGTTAAGAAAGAGTGACAGACAAGGCAGCTGAAAAGGAAATGTCTCTTCATTTACTGTAATGGTCTTTTATAACAGACTTCTGAAAATCACACCAGTAAAACTAAAGGATTCCTGAACTAATTATATGTTAATATAGTGTAATATAGAGCCAGAGCTCCCATTTATTCATGTCTCTGTTTAACAGCTCTGTCTGATCATTTATTAGACAAAACTGTTAAAACAAAGTAAAAGGTATAAGAAAAAGTATTAAACCGTTTTCTTTTCTATTATTTGTAATAGAAAGGCAAATCATTTCTCATATACCGCTAGCATTCAGCAAATCTATATCAAACCCATTTATATCAGTCTCTATATTTATCATTATTTCAGTATCTTTCAGTATCTAATTAATATGTAATTCCACAAATTCTTCTGAAGAGTGCAATTGCAGATTTGAAAAAAACAAAATTGCAAAAGTTACATTGTGTATTTTACAATTTTTTTTAACAAGTTTTGCTTATACATATTTTCACATTATTTCTTATTTACTAAATATTATGTCAAATACATATACATTTCTAATTGTCGACCACTTCTTCTTTGAAAGACAGCAGTTCATCACTGATTTCAGAACGATCTTAGAAAATGAATCGATCCTTTATTCTTTTCCACAATATCCCACAGCTCTTTGTGTTGCTCCACAGTTGTACAGCAGAACAATCTCTCCCTGCGTCTCCACGTCCACACTATCCATCCTGAACAGTGTGTGAGATTAGAGTAAGTGAGTCCCAAAGCATAGTATGTTGAACAGAGTGTGCCAGAAGTCCCTGGATGGTCGACTATTTATGGTGGATTTTCGAAGTGTGGATCCGTGCTCTTTATAACAGCTAATATTACCCACAACTACAAGAACAAGTTTGTAGAAAGAACTACAAACATGAGTAAAAAGTGTTCAGAAAACTACAAACATGGCGGATATGCACGACCGACAGTTGAGTAGAGAGGGTTAGATAAAAGGGTTGATAATCAGTGACTAATAATCAACATTTAAGCTGATAAAAAATATTATGTTATCTGACAAAAAGAGTACATACATTTAGAGCGTAGTATAAGTAGGCAAATTGTCTTGTAGTGTTGTTTTGATGTGTGTCATGTGACTCTCCGACTGGGACGTAACACTAGGCTACTGAACTGTTTATGACTCATTATTGCTTTTAGCAGCGCTCGGTTTTCCCATTAGTTGTTTACATTGGTATTTGTTTTTCCCGGACATCCTGTAGTATTCAATCAGACGATGACTTTGTTTGCGTGTCATACGCATCAGAAATTCAGTCAACAGTCCGTGGTCGTCTAGTCTTCAACCACTTTTCAAATCATTGCAGAGGAATAATAGCCTGACGTCGTCATACTCGGATTCTAGTCAGAATGTGAGTCTGAAACTGCTCCATAGTGGTTATGCGGAACATACTTCCGGGTTCTACAAAACGGGTATAACTACTTCCGGTCGTCAGCTACTGAGGTAAACACAGCGTAGGAATGGCGACCTTTTATAGCCGGTGTTTACAGGAGCTACCCATTCTATCCATTTCAGATGTACATCGTATTGCCAAACGGACGTCCAGAGCCCCGAGTACTTTAGATAAAGGATTTAAGTTTTACGTATAATTATATGATATAATTCATGATTATATGAAGGTATGCAAGTTAGAGTTCTCAACGGGTCGGGTCGGCCCGACAAACCCGACGGGACCCGCGGGTTCGGGACGGGTTCGGGTCGAAAATATAATCAAATGACTCGGGTCGGGTCGGACCTCAGGCTTAATCTTTTCCACTCAGTGAAAAAAAAAAACATTTATTAATCATCGCTGCTGTTCACCGTAAAGAAAGTCTGGCTGCTGCGTGCAACGTGCATTATGGAGAGAGGCGGGGGCAGACCTGACGCCGCTGTGTGCACGCCTTTAGCCTGGAGAGAAGAAGATGGAGTTGGTGAAAAGTAAACTTGCCGCAGGTGAATTCACCGTCTCTACTACAGCCTATTTATATATTTTAAAGTTTATTGTTTCAGTTGTTTGTATTGTTTGTATTATTAAAAGGCGTGGACATTAAAGGTTGGTTTGAATTCCTGTCTGTTGGTCATGATAATACGTGTATGAGAAAGAAAAAAATCCGACGTGCGTCGGGCCGCGGGCCGGGTTCGGGCAGATAATTATGTTGATGTGTCGGGTTAGATCGGGTCCGGGCTTTAAAAGCCACGGGCCAGGTCGGGTCGGGTTGTAATTTTCAGGCCCGTTGAGAACTCTAATGTAAGTTAGTATATGTAGCTTTTGCTAATGGCACCCGATGTAGAGTTAGCCAACTATCAGTAAGTTAGTTTAGACTTGTATGCTATCAGTAGTTTTTAAACCTTTTATATTTGCTTGCAGACGATTAAAACAATCAAATGAAGACTGCATTTTATTTTTTTATAAAAAAAAAAATTTCTGATACTTAAGCATTCGTGACATTTTAATTAAAACAGAAATAAGAATCTAAAAAAGCGAAAAGATAACCTCAGAGATCACTTACCGCTGCAGATGCATACGGAAGTGCAAACCGGAAATGCTTATACCTGTTTTCCGGTTCGAACGTTGGGCGTTCTGCATAACCCCCATTGGGCTGTGATTATGGGGCGTGTTTCAACCGAACCAGGGAAAAAAAAGCCTCTGCACTCAATTGGATAGACCAACAACCAATCAGAGCAACGGAGTAAGTGACGTATGTTTTTCATTCATGTTTCCGATCGACAAATGCCTTGATCGCGGTTCTCTCTTCCTCTATTAAAATGAATGCGCTGTCGATATCTTCTATAACAGACGCGATGGCGGAATCTACACATGATGTTTCATAAACAAAGTTCGGGAGGAGCACGTTCAAATAATCAATCCAATCAACTTGTCATCAAACTATTACCGTCTACCCTATCAGCATGAGAGGAAGCATATATTTATTCACTGTCAACTCACCTAACATTCCTTGACAGTTTTCAGCATCCCCTTCCCAATCACTCTCGGCTTGTTCTTCCACAGCCAGGAATACGGGGGGAGTACACTGGGTTCGGGCCGAATACCGAGCCCGCCCTCTCCTCGGACAGCACGCCAAATACGCATTTATTCTATCTGACTTATTTGTAAGTGTGAACTTGTGAAATCTCAGTTCTCCAGCGACAGTCATCTTTGTTGTAAACGAATTCAACCCAAGCGCTCTTTGATGACGTGGATGATTACGTTACCGTTGCTCATCTGTCCATCATTGTATAAAGCCCACCCTGACAATTTGATTGGTCCAAACAATTTTTGTTCGGGCATAATAGATCCTCAACGGATCGAGTCCAGACCGAACTTCCCGACCTAATGCCGCGTTCCAGGCAACCTGTAACCCGTGTTTTTCCAACTCGTAACTGGGAGTACATTGATCTAGTACGAGTTCACGGGTGGGAAGTCACGGGTTTGACTGCCATTCCAGTGCACTTTCACGGGTATAAGGTTGGAAAAACACGGGTTACAGGTTGCCTGGAACGATGTACTCCCAGTTACGAGTTGGAAAAACACGGGTTACAGGTTGCCTGGAACGCAGCATAAATATTTAAGTTCGGCTGGCATCCAGGCTAGAGGAATAACTGACCTCAGAATATCCTGACTGACCAATCAGAATCAAGCATTTCATAGAGCCGTGAAATAATATCAATATGATATTCTGCAACTCAACTGGTGTGTTTTTCAATTCTTAGTTGGTACTTTTATATTTGACAGTTAATATTTTTTGTTCATATATTTTTGTTTTATAAACACATTTGGTCAGCACTGAGGTTATTGAGAGCGCTACACAAAAGCTTTAGAGCAACAGGAGAGTTTTGTTAGTTTCCCTTTTATTCAGCGATATCAGATTCAGTCTGATATATTTAATATGAGTCGGATGCTTCCCATATGTGAAATCTTCTACAAACACAGATACTGGAGGCAAGAGACAAAGGCATGGTAACAAATTAGAAAAGCTTTATTGATTAATTTGCACTTTTATCAAAGTTATATCAAAAGTAGTAGAAGAAGAAGAAGAAGAAGCAGCTATCTAATGAAAGAAGTAGAGCTGGATGGAAACTCCTTAGCAGTTAAATGGTAAATATAGTAATATGAAAATAGAAAAGTATATAACAAAAAATCTTATTAAATGAGAGTAAAATGAATATAAGTGATAACTGCATGCAATATACTGTATATATCTGGAATGCATTTTTGCATATAATGCCTCTTTACCTCGATTCAAGGCAAGACACTCGTTCACTGGTCTTGAGATTTTGTTCTATTTAATACACTTTATACATTTCTTTTGTAGATTTCAGGTGTCTTGCCTTAAACTGATGTTACACTGCACATCTTCAGAGTCCAGGAAACAGGTAGAGTTTCTTGGGAAGGGACGTCCTGTCAATACACGGCATTAGTTTTGCAAATTCATCCTTTCTTAACTCTACATGCTTGAATCGTGGATCTTTCTCCATGCGTAAGGTGACCTATAATAAAAAGATCACATGTGAATGTGACAAAAAGCAAACTCCTGTATGTATTTTACCTGAGCAAACTACTGGAAGAGATTATTTTAAATAAAGCAAACCAATTTAAATGGGATTTTTAACACACTGAAAAAAATGATTCTTTGGATTAACTTAAAAAAATTGATGTAATTTGTTACAGCTAATTTTTTTAGATTTAACCCACTTTGGGTTAAGGTAAAACATTGAGTTGGAAAAAAAATAAATTTTGATTTGACATTAAATAAAAAATTATGGTTTTAACTAAATCATAAATACAATTTGATAAAAAAAATAAAAAAAATAGCTGTAACAAATTACATCAATTTTTTTTAAGTTAATCCAAAGTATCATTTTTTTTTCAGTGATAGAGGGCGTAACACTTACTTTGAGGCAAAGTGAAAACAGAAGGTATAAACTGAAAATCACAATTTTCCATTGGACCAGTATAAATATATATTTTGAATGAAATGTTTCACTTTTTTCAGTTTACCTTCCTGAACAACTCCATAATATCATCAGTATAAGCCTGTTTACAGAACACCTCCATGATGTAACAGATAAAATAACTTCCTTCGACAGGATGCCTGTATGCAGCGATACCTGTGGAGAAAAAACATTGGTAGGTTGAAGAACTTCACAAAGCAACCCAAACTTTGCTCATTATTGAGGAAACACTGGCCAACATGAACAGACTGCTTCAAGTGTGAATCAACATTAAAGTAACATTTAAAAAAAAAAAAAAAAAAAAAACAATTGCTTTATTTCTGAATATGAACAAAATGAACAGTGTGTAGTGTGATCTAAATCAATCTTGCATCAGAAATCAGTGTTTTACTTACCAGGGAGGCAGGACTTAAAACAGATGAAGTCTTTCTCTCTGTGCACAGCGGAGTCTGATTGTATATCCACACCTCCTGTGTGTTCTGGACAGAGAAATGGTTAATGATATGGATGATAATATTATAGTAAACAGGAAAAAGATAAATATAGAGTAGAAAGAGAAACAGAAATATGACAAGAGGAGTTGAGTTTTATCGGTAATATCGTACCTCCTCTGCAGGCTTGAATCAGAATAACCTTTGGTTTATCAATCAGAGCAGGACATTTCTCTGAGTTCAGACTGGAGAAGATATCGTCAACAAAGAAGAAATCATTGGGGTTTTTCTGGTCATCATAGTTGACACCTAAAATGGCATCTTTATTTTGGATTATGTCCCCATGAGACATCAGAACCACAAAGGTGCTGTCCGAGTCTTTATGTTCAGGACGTGCAGCGAATTTCTCGACTCTAGCAGATATTTCCTGTCAATAAATTTTTTTTTTATTTTTTTTTTTACAGAAATGCAAAGTATATAATGCATTGTAAAATATTTGTTCACATCTCTATATCCACATCAGAAGTCCACTAGCTCTATACGCACTTGCCCAGTTAGATCTCTGTATTTCTCAACACTATAATCCAGAGCCTTCAGCAGCCACTCCATGTTCTCCTCGTCTCTCTCTGCTCCAGCCCTGTTGTTCTCTGAGTGCTTGAATCGTATGTTGGTGATCAGCAGAGCTGAACGTTTCCTCTGAGACTTGTCCATTGGGATATAAACCTATGAGAAAACATCAGTATTAGCAGAATTATAACATTAATAGAGTCGCCTGAACTGAAACTAAATAAGGAGCATTGTGTGCAAACTAAGAATATGCATTGTGTGAATAGATGAATCAACAATATAAAATTCAAAATTATATAAAATAAATCATAAAAAGTGATTTAGATGAACTCCTGAACTCTTGCTGCTTCAGCTGCTGGATGCACTTAAACTCTGCAGGACGGCGGCCCTACAAAAGCTGGACTACCAATCCCTGAATGCACTGTTTTCACAAAAGTACTGAAACAGATACTTACATTATTTCTGTTTTCTCTGAGAACTGTGCTCTTAAACCCTTGGCTGCTGTGAGTAATGCTGTGTGGTCTCTTCCAGTCGGACTGGATGGGCTGATCCTCCACAGACACTGAAGCATTTCTTCTGTCCTCCGGCTCAGACTGCTGAACTGAAGTCAGGAAAACACACATCACAATATATCAACAGCCCGAAGAACATTCTCTACACCTGTCTGCAGATACAGCTGTTTATGAATGAAAGTCTACAGCATTAAGACTTAGAAGAGACACTTTCAAGGTCCTTGATTTCAGGCCATAAATATTTATTTTATTTTTTTACTTTACCTACTTACCTCCCTGAAGTTTCGACTCAAGGATCTTTGCACTATGATTTTGGTTGATTTTGCGCAATGCTTGTACTGTGATCTTCCCAGCCTCATCACTGTACTTATCTACCATGCAATCCACAACATCTGACCGATCAGCTTTCTGAAGCTTTGCTTTAGGAATAGGATCGATGCCTGTTTCCACACCATTCCACAGCTGCCAGTTGAATTTTTTGAAGTCTTCATCAACAAGATTCTCAAGTGCATCAATCATCAGGTCTTTAACGTCCATTTTGTGTCACTAGGAGAAAAAGGCAAAGAAAGAAAAGTCTTGATTGGATACAAAAAAAAAAAAAACTTAAAAAGAACGTTTCCAGACTGTTCTCATTTATTTTCCCAAAAAACACCCAAATGGGAACTTTAGGGGAAAGTTTTGTGTTTGCAGGTTATTTGCAATATTTTCCGGTGCAGTGAAAGAGAGAGCATATATTCAAGTACTATATTTTAAATCACTTTTCATGCTTAAAATCAATGTGTGTGTTACCACATCATCACTATGTCGTCAAAGTTGTTGTAACACTGTAAAATCGAATTAGTGAGACTTACTTTAAAAAGCATGCAAACCAATTGTCTTAAAAAAAACAAGTAAAGTGAAATAGGAATAGTATGTTGAACTGACAAATGTTTAGTTAGTGTACTGTCTCACAGATTCACTCAACGACACACCCCAGCCAGCATCAACTCAGCACACCTGGTCCCGATCACAATCACCGGAGTTCTGATTCACAGCACCTGCACCTCATCACTTCACTCACCACGCCAGCTCTGCATATAAACCCCAGTCAGTCCACAGCTCACTGTCCGGTCTCGTCTTTTGACGCCTGTGACTCTCCGGTTACTAACACTTCTGTCTGGTTCCAGGATATCCTGTATACTCTCCGCAAGTATATCCAAATTCAACGCTAACCTCTCTGTGTGTGTGTATTCCAAGCAGCATCGGTGTGCGGCGGTTCTCCAGGATTCTCCAGACCGCCTATTCGTGTTCTCCAGTGATTTCACAGATATCCATTCCAGTATCTCCTGTGGTCATCTATCTCCGAGTCTGTATCACCGAGTCAGAATCCATTTCAGTATCTACGAGGCTGCATCAATATCCATTCCAGTATCTACGAGGCTGCATCAAGTTCAAGTGTTCGCCCTGTGTCCCTCTGTGTGGATATCAAAGCCTTCCTGTATTCAGGAGTTGCATACCATGTCTAAATAAATCTTGTTAACGTCATTCTCTGTGTACTCATCCTTGCAGTAGTGTGACAGAAGACCGGACCACACACCATGCAAGCTCCCTCGGCTTCTGAGATCTCCGCTGTATCTACCGAAGCCTCTCGGGGCGCCGCCGCACATGCTGCCGCCGCACCCCAGCCACTGATGGATACCACAGCACACGCCACTGCCAATGCAGCCATAGCACAACATCAATCGCTTCAAGAAACCCTCACGTAATTCCGTCATACTCTTCCGAACTACCGACCTGCCTCAGTAAGTCCCATGGCCAAACCTGCTACTTATTTGGGTGAGGATGAGTGCAATGGATTCCTTCTTCAATGTAAACTCTACATGGAGGTGAACGCTGTTCAGTTCATTTCATTCAGAAAAAGCCAAAATTGTTTTCATAATTTCTCTGCTCACAGGTCGAGCGTTGAACTGGGCTCAAGCTCTCTGGGATTCCAATGCACCTGCATTACAGTCGCATTACAGTTTTCACACAGTATTTGCTCAATCATCTAATGCCATATCTGTTCATGACCAGTTATTCCACCTACGACAAGGCACTTCCTCTGTTTCAGATTAAGCTTTGAAGTTTCGGACGATCGCTGCAAGCAGCGGATGGAACGAAATCGCTTTGACAGCTTATCGTCAAGGGCTCAACCCAGATATCTGTTTACAACTGGCCATCTATGACGACTCCATCGGGATTGAAAAACTCATCCAACGCTCGATACTCATAGCCCAACACCGCACTGCATGCTTCTATAATTCTACTGCACGCTCTCCTCGCATCTCCTCGCCCGTAAGCCCTCCAGTACCAGAGCCTATGGAAATCGATACGGGACGTCAAACTACATCTGAACGTAACCGACGTCGTACCAATAACTTATGTCTCTTTTGTGGAGCTTCTGGACATTATCGTGTCGAATGTCCCGTATGTCCCAGCCGTTCGGTGGTGAGTACAGTAGATCTACCATTTCCAGTTTCAAATCTGAAGCAAACTCCGGTATTGATTACCTATCTGAAACACTCTATTCCAGCGAAAGCTCTGATTGACTGTGGCGCGGCAGGGAACTTCATCTCAGCCTCACTTCTCAACCGTTTGCAAGCCCATCGTCAACGATTGAGTCAACTACTGAGTATACACTCCATTCTAGGAAAACCCCTCAGTCAGAGAAGTATCCATCACTGCAGTCCCGAGTTACAACTTTCCATCGGTTGTCTACACCAAGAAAAATACTCTTCACTGGTACTGGAGGGCTCTACAGCAGATATCGTCCTGGGATGCCCGTGGCTTAATCAACACTCGCCTGACATCTGCTGGAGATGTACGTCACTGGAGTGATCACTGTAAAACGCATTGTCTATGTCCTGTCAAGAGGAACCCCTCCGCTTCTTCCATATCAACTGTCCCTGCAATCCTGGGTTCAACTTCCGTCGAGAGTCCAGCCACAGATTCTTCTCACCAGATTCCTCCTGAATATCGGGCGTTCCAGGACGTGTTTAGTAAACAACTCGCCATCACTCTTCCACCTCATCGGCCATGGGACTGCGCAATAGACCTGCTGCCTGGGGCCACTCTACCGCATGGAAAAGTTTACCCATTGTCCATCCCGGAGCAGAAGGCCATGGAGGAGTACGAGGAGGAAGCCTTACGCCAAGGATACATTCAGTTATCTACGACCCCTGCCGCCTCAAGATGCTTCTTCGTCTGGAAAAAAGATGGAGGATTCCGCCCATGTATTGATTATCGCATCCTTAATGCTTCTACCGTCAAGTACCGATATCCATTGCCATTGGTGCCTTCAGCTCTTGAACAACTACGCTCAGCTCGGATCTTCACCAATCTCAATTTGAGAAGTGCTTACAACCTAATTCGTATTCATAAGGGAGATGAGTGGAAGACTGCCTTTATCACTTCTGCAGGACACTTCGAATATCGGGTCATGCCCTTCGGCCTTTTAAACAGTCCTGTTGTCTTCCAGGGCTTCATGAATGAGATCTTCCGAGATATGCTCCACCGGTTTGTGATCATCTACATTGACATCTTGATCTACTCCATCAAGAATCCATGCACTTCCTGGGGTACGTGATTCGTCCAGACGTCATCTCTATGGATCAAAATAAAGTGGAAGCGGTGATCAACTGGCCTAAACCTCAAACCCTGAAAGAGCTGCAACGTTTTCTTGGCTTTGCCAATTTTTAGCGCCGGTTCATCCGCGACTACAGTAAAATCAGCGCTCCAGTGACATCCATGGTGAAGAAGGGTACCAAACAGTTAACCTGGTCTACTGAAGCTTCCGAAGCCTTTGAGAGTCTGAAGAAAGCCTTCTGTTCTGCTCCTATGCTGAGTCATCCCGATCCTGATCTACCGTTCATAGTAGAAGTAGACGCATCCACCAACAGAGTAGGAGCTGTTCTATCGCAGCGGCAGGGGACCCCTCCACAACTCCATCCATGTGCCTTCTCACGCAAGATGTCCCCTGCGGAGCAGAATTATGATGTCGGTAATCAAGAACTCCTAGCCGTTAAGTTGGCATTAGAGGAGTGGAGACACTGGTTGGAGGGAGCCAACCATCCATTTCAAGTGATTACAGACCACCGCAACCTTGAGTATCTCCGGGAAGCCAAGAGATTAAATCCTTGCCAGGCTCGATGGGCTCTCTTCTTCACACGCTTTAACTTCACAGTTACCTATCGCCCTGGCTCCAAGAATCTCAAAGCAGACGCTATATCACGCCTCTATCAATCAGAGACCTTCACTGAGATTAACGAAACTATCCTCCCTCAAGCCATGATTGTCAGTCCCATCCAGTGGAACATCGACAAGCTTATAGCCAACAACACCCTTACCCTTACTCCGCCGGGGGGTCCTGAGGGGAAGATTTCTGTACCTACCAACCTCCATCTTCCCCTCATGGACTCCGTACACATCTCTCCGGGCTCTGGACACCCAGGCAGCCAACAAACCCTCTCACTTCTCCAACAGCGCTACTGGTGGCCCGGCATGGCCCAGGATACCTCCCGATACGTGCAGGGATGCACAGCTTGTGCAATCGCCAAGGTACCCTGACGTCTCCCAGAAGGGAAGCTGATGCCTCTACCAATCCCGAACAGACCCTGGTCTCATCTGGCCGTGGATTTCATTACTGATCTGCCATCATCCGATTTCAAGACCTGTATTCTAGTGGTCGTTGATAGATTTTCCAAGTCCTGTAAATTGATATCCCTGCCTGGCCTTCCCCCAGTCTTCAAGACAGCAGAGATGTTATTCACCGAAATTTTTCGCCACTTTGGTATTTCAGACGATATAGTATCGGATCGAGGACCAAAGTTCCTATCAAGAGTCTGGAAGTCCTTCTTCAAGCTTCTGGGAGTATCGGTCAGCCTAACGTCGGGGTATCATCCACAATCCAACGGTCAAGCGGAGAGTAAGATCCAGGAGATTGGGAGGTACCTGAGGACCTACTGCCATGAAGCGCAGGACCGCTGGAACCAGGACCTCCCATGGGCAGAGTATGCCCAGAACTCCCTACGGCAAACATCCACAGGTCTGACCCCGACCTCCTATTCATGTTCTCCAGTGATTTCACGGATATCCATTCCAGTATCTCCCGTGGTCATCTATTCCCAGTATCTCCAAGTCTGTATCACCAAGTCAGAATCCATTCCAGTATCTACGGGGCTGCATCAAGTTCGTGTTCGCCCTGTGTCCCTCTGTGTGGATCTCAAAGCCTTTCCTGTATTCAGGAGTTGCATACCGTGTCTAAATAAATCTTGTTAACGTCATTCTCTGTGTCCTCATCCTTGCAGTAGTGTGACATACAGTACTGTAGTTCACTAACACAAAAGTTCTAGTTACTAAAAAAGAACTGAGAGTATTGATCATTTATTAAAATTTTATTGTTAACATTGTTGACTCAAGCATGATCAATTGCAAGATATTGTTACAAATATAGAGAGATTATATCAACCCAAGAATAAATTTTACAAGGTGCTTATGACATAAGTGTTACCAACACAAATTTATATATACAGTATTACTTATCTTCCTTTGAAACCAAATAACTGATTTCTTATTGCATCATTGCATCAATAGGAAGAGTATTCCAATAATATAAATGACGTTCCAAGTGCCCAACCAAATGGAACACTGATCACCATACAGATGAGTTAAAACCAAAACATTTTAGGAAAATCAACATTAATTTATGAAGTCAGTTTATGTGATGTTCTCTCAAATGTTTTAGTTGTATTGACAATTCAACATACAGGCTTTGGGCACTCAGAGTTTAATGCTCAGTACTAACACCTGTCTTTACTTAGTGGCTCATTATATACACTGCGCATAATGATGAGCAACACTGTCAATACAATTAAACTAATTTTTTTAGAATAAAAACTAAATTAAGTTGCAAGTAAAAATGTCTTCAGATAAGTTAAGTAAGGGCAATTAATATTTTTTTGAGTGTATTAGCATCAAGGTGAAAAAGGACTTTCATCATATAAAACAAAAAAGATAATGTCAAGTAATTTTACCTTGCAGGAGAAATCAGGTCATATCAGCTAACAGTTATGCTTCAGTAAAACCTTGTTTTTTCAGGTTGGTTGAATTCAGTTATAATCGGTAATCTCAAATTTATTTCATGTCAACAAAACCTGTTTTTCATGTTGGTTGAATTCAGTGATCATCAGTAATCTTATATCATTTATTTCATTTCAACAAAACCAGTCATTGTAGATTGTACCACATGAAGAACAGTTTCTAAGCAGAACTTAAAAAAAAAAAAAAAAAAAAAGTCGGTGTATATTTCTTATAATTACATCTATATATATATATATAAAAAAACAATTAGCCTACTAACCATTTAGTTAATTATAACATTTGTTTATATTTACTTAAAACTATATTTAATAGGGAGAAGCAGAGTATAGGTTAGATTAATTTTACTTGATTATCATTATTTATGCATTGCTCATGTGAAAATTAAACTTAATACTTGTAGCTACTCTTATTTAAAATGACATTTTTGCGAAGAAAAAAAGGTTTTACAATTGTATTTCTACAAGAAAAGTAGGCATTGTTGCTTGTTATTTTCTTCCGTCTTACTTTCACTTTCACTATTGCGCAATTTCATTTAAATAATGCCTATTTTTATGATATTTGTTTTAACATTCAATAATTGGCCACAACTGCGAGAACTTGAGACGTGACTCTGCTATTTCCTGTGATTATTTTGCACTGAAACGAAAACTGAGTTCGTGTGTGTGTGTGTGTGTGTGTGTGTGTGTGTGTGAACTTTGATCAAGGCAAAACGACCCCCGTGCTCGCGCAGAAACAACGATACGTGGCACAAAATATTGCAATGCATCGGATTGTTCTTTATGTAATAATCTATGTTTATTTTGTATCTGTCCCTATTCAAATAAACAACAAATAAAAACACCCAGTCTTTTGATTAGCCTATTAATGAGGACGATAAATATTTCAAATATCGCGACAGAAGAACGCGAGTGACACATGGATTTACAGACTAACTGTTGCAGACCTGCACTAATAAACTACAGGACCTTGATCGTCAGAACATTCTCTCTCAGAAAAAAAGGTACAAAAGCTGACACTGGGACGGTCCCCTTTAAAAAGGTTCTTCTAATATAGGTACAAAAGTGTACATGTTGAAGGGGCACCACCCCAATGGCAGGTTTTGTTCCTTTTTTCTGAGAGTATAGGAAACATGGTGGTGGGAAAATTATTTGTCAATTATTTTGTATTCTCTCGCAACAAAAAAAAAAAAAAAAAAAAAAAGTTACTTTACTCGCAAAACTTTTGTGTTCTTTGCCAGAGAAAGCAAAGTTTCCCGGGGGAACGCAAAACATTTGCGAGGAAAGGATCCGAATTTCCTCCCACGTTCCAGCTCACATATTGTTTTTTAGCGTGTCCTTTTAGTGGCTTCGTGGCAAAAAATCTATAAACTAATATCAGATATTGAAATAATTGTTTAAAGTGAAATATAGGATGCTCTACTCACGTCTCTGGTGATCGGGGTTTCGTGTATAGAGTCTGTCTTGCTTAAATTTTGGGGGTTTCACTTTGATCCTAATTTGTCCCACATCTGAGCGCGCGAGCCAACAAGCAATACAAGCACTCCAGTACGGGTAACAAGGGCTAGTTGTAACACGCTTGTTTTAAATACTTCAGCACATGCTAGCATGACAGAACTTGGTGTATTTACTAGTTGTCTTATCAAAAAAATTGAATTTTTTTTTTGGAAGATATCCATAGACATTTATTAAACCATAGCAAAAGTAAATGTCTTACTTAAATTCAATTTTCATCTCTATTTTTGTGTTAGTTTAAAATTAGACAAATCTGATATTATTTTAATCTCCAATATGTTATTTAACAGTTGAAATAGTTCTTTAATGCCTCGCTAACCAGCAGAAGACAGATCGGGTTTAAATCCCAGTTGTGCAGGCGGGGCATGTTGTCACACTGCGTTACAATGAGCCCCTATTAGAAATATGCTATTATATTCTATACTTTTATTAATTCTATTGAGAAAACATGAGAAAAAATGTGAACAAAGAGTCAATAGAGATTGAATTGTCTCAATTGACTGAGAGTCAATGTTCAGAAATTATTTATTTGTTTTGAACTATGTTGTATAGCTGTGTTTTCCTGTGTTCGTAGTCAAAACTCAAAAATTTGTTTATATTTAATTATTAAAAAATGCCATTATTTTATATGAAAAAGTTAATAATTGTATTTTATTTAGAAAATATTTTAGTTTGTCTTGTATGTATATATTTTATTAGATCAGATAACATAATAAAATACTGTGAACTATAACAAACTGAGAAAGTCAAAAAGCATTACTTTGTGCCCCGCTCTCCCCTACTAGTGTAAGACGATTTGAGATGATCCTCATCATGTTTGATCGAAGAACAGAAGGAAATGTGGTCACACACTTAAAAAAAAAAAAAACATAATCTCCTTATTTGTGTTTCTGAGGTCATTCATGGTTCATGCAGTTGCTTTCACTCTCTAACCTACCTCGTTTTTAAAATCACACTAGTGTACACCTGCCAAATCTGGCCGAAACTATAGATTTTTATATAAATTCCTAAGTTACTACCAACCTAGGTTGTAACACATGCTGGGGTAAGTTGTAACAATTACACAAAAGAAGCAAAAATGGATGCCACACTATAAGATATGCTTCAAAAACAGGTTTATTGACATAAAAGAACAATGTCTCAATCCCTCTCTGGAACAGACTGTCTGATTAACTTGTGTGTGTGTGTGTGTGTGTGTGTGTGTGTGTGTGTGTGTGTATACATGAAAGGTACTTCATGTATTTGACACCAACTCACAAGGTCTGTAATATTCTTGTAGAGGATTGAATTGGTGTCATTTGTAGTGAACACATGTGGGTACTTTGTATAAAAGTTTGAGAACTCTAGCTACAAAATTCAGTGAGTTATAGTTACTGAAGCAAAAAGTGTTACAACCATACCCGGTCTCCCTATAATGATTTGCCCACTAATGTTGCTCCTATGGAAACAATGTACAAAATTAATATTTTGTTGTTATTTGTGTATTCTTTCCTATTCTATCTTTAATCTCAGTGTAAAGGTTGCACTCATGACTGACTAATCCGAATGGATATTCAAATGTATGTAAATTCATAATGGTATGTAAATGACTCAATGAAGAAAAAAATGTGTCATCTGTTTTTCTTCATTCAAATGAATATGACTTTTCCAAAAGAAAAATATATGTTATCGATTTGTTTTTGTTATTATGTTTTTTTTTTAAACAGCCTTTAAAATGTATTTAGAATCTGTAAATGTTTTAAAAACTGAAAAGCCCAATCAAAAAACTGTATCTCTGATAAATGAATGTTTATGATGCCCTTTATTTTATTTTATTTTATTTTATTTTAAGTTCATTTTTTTTGTTTCTTTTATTTAAATGATAGTTGTTTCAATTTATACCTACATAATGTGAAAATGAGAAATGGGTCAAGATGTTGGTATTGAACTCTCTAATTTGGAAGTTCAATAAAAAATAGAACATAAAAAAAGAGCTTCCAGAGGTCGCTGTATCATATATGCATATTTATGCTGATATAAAGATCAGCATAATATAAAGATCATCTGCATATAGGATACGATCCTTCTGATCATACATGATCAGATCCACATCATTATGAGAAGAAACCATACAAACCCATCAGCTTTAAGTGTCTCTTTCCTCTTTTCCTTCCTTTGTTCGTGTTTCTTGATGCACCCTGAAGAGAGAGAGCTGTTGAGGCCTGCCATGACTCGTTGCCCTCCACCAGTCTCGCCTTGTGAATGAATGGTTTGCAGGACATCCCTGCCATATGAGCAGATGTCCCTCCTGGAGCCGATGAATGCTGGTTGCCTGGCAACGGATGCCAGGGATGGATACAACATATTTCCCTCGTGTATCGCAAGAGAAAACATCCAATGTGATGTTGATGAAAACCTGTGGCATAACTGTCAGGAACGAATGGAGTACAAGTGAAGTTTGTTTATATTTCCACTTATAAGTTTCCTTTTTCTTTTCTTTTCTTTTCTTTTCTTTTTTTTTTTTTTTTTTTTTTTTTTTTACAGTATTCAGCATATCTGTTGAGTTTGTAAAGTATAATTTCATATTTATAGCTGTATTTTGTTGTCCATTGTGTAATGATTGATTGAAAGAATAAATTCAAACCCCAATAAAAAAAAAACCTCAAGCTGCAGTGTTTGATGGAAAAATTGTGCGTATGTTGCATGTTTTTACAGTTTTTCTGAATTGCTAAAACACATTTCTTGAAACCATCACTCACTTTCTCAAAACCTTAAACACAAAAGCAAATGTTCAAAAACTCATTCAGAGAATCTCTGACTCTTCTGGCAAAATCAAACAATGCTTTCAGATCTTACACACATCAGTCAATATTGCAGATCATTCGTTACCCAGCGGGCACCTTGATGTCAAAATTACGTCAAGAAATAGGTCAAAAATGAAAGTCATATTGACGTCAAAGTGTTGATGTCAATTTGACGTCAAGAGTTTGACCTCTGCTGATGTCATTTTGCCAAACAAAAAGGTGAAATGCATGACCGTACACTTATTACCAGCTTCACTTAAAGCTAACCAGATTTACTTTATATCATTTAAATTTTGTATTTTAAAGTCACCATGATGGTGGTTAGCGTTTGCTTTAGTTGTGCTCTTGACCCTTGACTCTTTAATATAAAATTTTCTCTGGCTGCTATAATTGTGTGTTTATAAAGCACATGTGTTGTAGCTAAAAAAGCCATCAGCCTGTTTATTGATGATGACGATATCATCTTGTAAATGCCTAAATCACTGATCATGTTCCGTGTCTAATGCTTTGATTATATAGGACTTGTGGTTTTTATGTTTTATTATAATAGAATCCATTAAATTTTACAGCATGAGAGCAATGTTGTTTATCAAATAATATAAATGATTCTAAAAACATTTAGTGCATTAAACTCTTTCATTTATATTATTACTTAGCCATCAAGAATCAGTGTATGACTCTCAACAATGGTGACAATGAAATGCTTCTTGCTGCAGTGCATGCTGGGTACCACCAATCAAAACTCACCCATATCTCCCAGCATGCATTGTGGCTTTAATAAATTATGCAGCTGGAGTTGATCTGATTATCTAGATATTTTGTTTGATTGTCACCATTGTTGAGATTCATACGCTGTTTCTTGATGTCTGTGTGCGTCTAAGTAATGACATAGATGACAGGGTTTTGTGCACTAAATAGTTTTTAAAAAACAAGTATATTATTTGATAAAGAACACGGAGTCAAATGACTTCTATTATGAATAAAAACAGTTTTAAAACCACAAGTTCTATATAATCAAAACATTAGACACTGAATAAGATCAGGGCTTCAGGCATTTACATGATGATATCACCTTCATCATCAATGAAAAGCCAACATCTCCTGATCTCAGTTTCTCATGGCTTTTTTAGCTACAACAATTGTGTCTTATAAACACACAGTTATAGCAGCCAAAGATTTTTTTAAAATATACTTTAGAGTAAAGGGTCAAGAGCACAACTAAAGCAAACGCTAACCACCATCATGGTGACTTTAAAATACAAAATATAATTTCATTAAACTGGAAATTAAATAAAGTAAATCTGGTTAGTTTAAGTGAAGCTGGTAATGTGTACGGCCATGCGTTTCACCTTTTTGTTTGGCAAAATGACTTATTATCAAACTCTTGATAGAGGTCAAACTCTTGACATCAAATTGACATCGACACTTTGACGTCAATTTGACTTTCATTTTTGACCTATTTCTTGATGTAATTTTGACATCAATTTGATGTCAAATTGACATCAAATGCCCACTGGGTAGACACTACATGAAAATGGAGAACTCAGAATCCAAAGCATGCAGTTACAGAATAAAAGTATTGTTACAAAGTAAACAAAGTTTGCAATTATGTAAAAAAGTAATTACAACTTACAGTGAAAAGTGAATAATTGTACTTGCACTGCAAGTATAGTATAGTATTGTACTGAATATTATCGAATGTTTGTATATTCAGCACTTGCATACTGTAAAAATACAGTGAAATTCAGTAAAAAAAATCTAAATAACAAACATGTTACGGTAAAGTACATTCAGAAGAGTTGTAAAACCTCCTCTTCAACTCATATTCTTCCTCTTCCTCTTATATTGTTTGCATCCATTATTGCTATCAACATTCAGTGCAACATTTTGAGTCAATTTAGGCACTTTAAACTGTCTTGTATTTTGTACAGTTGGTTTCCTCTCATTAGAAATAAGTATGAACAATTTTGAGTCATTGTGTGTAAACGATGACAACTGTGTTGTAGTTGTGTTTAACTTTAGCCTGCCTGTGTTTAGCGTTTTGAAACATAAGTGCATCACAGTGCAAAATGTGTTTTAATGAGTGAGAATGTGTTTAGCGTTTTTCAAAAAGAGAGCATGAGATTTGCAGACAGTGTTTTAACTACTTAATGTTTTACAGAAAGAGTTTTACAAATTGGTTTAGGATATTGAGAATTTGGTTCAGAGAAGTGGGTTTAGTGTTTTAGCAATTCAGACAAACTGTAAGGTTTCATGAGTTTCTCCATTGTTGTTTCAAAAATGAAAAAAATTCTCCTTTAAATGGCCATTAAACGGATCTGTACAAGGTTTAAACCTATTGACATATTTAGAAAAAAAATCAAGTATTCCTAAAGAACCTTTTAATTACCATATTTTTTAGTTTACAATGAGATATTTGTATGTGTTCATTATAATATGGGGAAAGTCAATGTTCTAAAAATAATTAAGATGTACTTTGATGTAGCTGTATTGTAACATTGTAGCCTACTACAGAAAACTATTTTAAAAATAACTGTGTTTCTTCACAAAAGGTCTGAAATCTGTTTTGAGAAATGAGAGCAGGAGAAAACTAAAATGAGTTTCCATACTGAAAGACAAGATGAGGACATCTTGAACATCTGAAATGAGTCCTCCATCTCCTGGATACAGCTGTGAGTCTGTGAAGAGTGATCAATCCATGAGGAATCTTCCGTCTGGATCCAGTGATGCAACAGTGACCTCTGACCCCAGGTGAGACACTGGCCATTTCAGCATTGACAGATGCTTTTATTCAAAGTGATTTACAGTGTATTCCAGAAGCCTGCAGTGGGTGAGTGCTGATACTGAACCTTCACACAGAAGCACAAAATCACTTTCCTTAATTTTCACTGTTCACTATTCCTCACTGGAGGAACGATCTTCCCAACTTTTCCAAACAGATTAGTCCCTTACAATTTTCAAGACATGTCTAAAAAAGACATGTCTTTGAGTACTTGACTAAATTTTGTTAAACCATCAGCTCTGTCTTGCTAGTAATGTCTGTGCATTAAAAAAAATCTCTATTGGATGAACTGTTTGTATTGCTTAATTATACTGTAAATGGAGTTTGATGAAAAGTGTCTGCTAAATTAATAAATAAGTGTAAGTATATTGAGCATTCTAGTTATACGGCATAGCTAGTGCTCCAAAATTCCACTTTGTTTGTTTGTCATTTGTCAGTATCAGCAGGAGGAAGAGACAGAGATCAGAGTCTCCAGAACCCAGTGGTGTGTCTCTGAAGAGTAACAAATCCATGAGGCTACCCCCTACTTTCAGTGATGGACCAGTGACCTCTGACCCTACGTTAGTATGAGCTATTGCTTGTTGATTTATTGTAGTGCATCTAAGATGAAAAATTATTTAAATAAAAAAACTCTGTAAAAAAAGAAATAAGAAAAAGAGAAATACCAAGAATTATTATTATTATTATTATTATTATTATTTTTGAGTATGCAACATATGCTTAATATGAAGAGGGGTCTAAAATCATATATAGTAACCAATATATTTCTAATGTTAATTAATGGTCATTCTAATGACTGCAATTGCTGCTCTTTACTTTTTAATTACAGCATGGCGGAGATACAAGAGCTGATCAGATCTGTGCCATTCTCTACATCCCACTATCAGGACAAAACTGAAGCAGTCCTGCAGACACACACACTGGAGACTGGAGACCTGCAGAGAGTCAAAGACCAGCACAAAACCAACATGAAGAACAAGTATGAGAGATTATTTGAGGGAAACAAACTCCAAGAGAATGAAACCCTCCTGAACAGGATCTACACACAGCTCTACATCATAGAGGGAGAGAGAGAAGGAGTGAATGAAGAGCATGAGGTTTTACAGATGGAGAAAACAGCCAGAACACAACACTCACAAGACACTCCAATCTACTGCAATGACATCTTTAAAGCCTCACCTGAACCAGGATGTGAGGAGAAAGAGCAAATCAAGACTGTTCTTACTAAAGGCATCGCTGGAATCGGGAAAACCGTCTCTGTGCAGAAGTTTATTCTGGACTGGGCCGAGGGAAAAGCCAATCAGGATGTAGATTTCATGTTTGTGCTTCCATTTCGAGTGCTGAACTTGATCCGAGATCATCAGTACAGTCTTCACAGACTTCTGCTGGACTTTCATCCTGAACTTCAAGATCTGGATTTAAAGATTTATGAGGAGTGTAAAGTTGTGTTCATCTTTGATGGTCTGGATGAAAGCAGAATCACACTGATGTTTTCAGATGCTCAGAAAGTTTCTGATGTGACTGAGACTTCATCAGTGGGTGTGTTGATGTCAAACCTCATTAAAGGAGATCTGCTTCCCTCTGCTCTCATCTGGATCACTTCCAGACCAGCAGCAGCCAATCAGATCCCCTCCAAATACATCCACCATCTGACAGAGATTCAGGGATTCAATGAGCCTCAGAAGGAGGAATATTTCAGGAAGAGAATCAGTGATGAGCATCAAGCCAGCAGAATCATCTCACACATCAGAAAAGCAGGAAGCCTCAACATCATGTGCCACATACCCGTCTTCTGCTGGATCTCGTCCACTGTGCTTCAGAAGCTCCTGGAAGAAGATCTGAGTGCAGAAATCCCTCAAACTCTGACTAAAATGTACATCCACTTCCTGCTGATTCAGATCAACATGATGAATCAGAAGTATGAAGAGAAAGATCCAGAGAAACTCCTGCAGTCCAACAGAGAAGTGATTGTGAAACTTGCTGAAGTGGCTTTCAAACAGGGCAATGTGATGTTCTATGAGGAGGACCTGAGAGAGAGCGGCATAGACGTCACTGACGCCTCAGTGTATTCTGGGATTTGCACTGAGATCTTCAAGGAGGAATCTGTGATTCATCAGAGGAAAGTCTACAGCTTCATTCATCTGAGCGTTCAGGATTTTCTTGCTGCTTTCCATGTGTTTTACTACCATGTGTACACAACTATGGAGTGAACTGAAGAATTTAGCTTCAGTACAAAGTTTGCTTAAAGGAGCAGTAGACAAAGCCCTTGAGAGTGAGAATGGACAGCTGGATCTTTTCCTGCGGTTCCTGCTGGGTGTCTCACTGGAGTCCAATCAGAGACTCTTACAGGATCTACTGACACACACACAGAGAACAGCTCAGAAAGCATCAGGAGAACCACACAATACATTAAAGAGAAGATCAAAGATGGACATGGACTCTCCGCTGAAAGATCCATCAATCTGTTCCTCTGTCTCCTGGAAGTCAAAGATCAGACTCTGTCCGGAGAGATTCAGGAGTTTGTGAAATCAGACAAACACTCAGAGAAGAAACTCTCTCCTGCTCACTGCTCAACAATCGCCTACATGCTTCAGATGTCAGAGGAGGTGCTGGATGAACTGGACCTCAAGAAATACAACACATCAGATGAGGGTAGAAGAAGACTGATACCAGCTGTGATCAACTGCAGTAAAGCTCTGTGAGTGTTAATTCATGTCTTCTTTCTAAATGAACTTCCTGATTTTGTTTTGCTGAATTTCTTTTCTTAATTTCTGACTTATTTTATAAGAATGAAGCAGATATTTTTGAAATGGCATTTGAGGAATGAGGTTAAAACAATTTATTTCCATCTGTTCTGCTCTTTTTCAGTCTTGCTGGCTGTAATCTCACTGCCCAAGGTTGTGGATATGTGTCATCAGCTCTACAATCCTCAAACTGTGTCCTGAGAGAGCTGGATCTGAGTAACAATGACCTGCAGGATTCAGGACTGAAAGCTGCTCTCTGATGGACTAATGAGTCCACACTGTCAGCTAGAGATACTGAGGTTTGAGTTGATTCATGATTATTTAATATTTAGTATTCCATATTTAGTATAACATACATAAAAATAATGTTTTTTTTTTTGTGTGTGTGTGTGTGTGTGTGTGTGTGTGTGTGTGTGTGTGTGTGTGTGTTTAGGTTGTCAGGCTGTATGGTGACAGAGGAAAGCTGTGGTTATGTGTCTTCAGCTCTGAGTTCAAACCCCTCACACCTGAGAGAGCTGGATCTGAGTTACAATCACCCAGGAGAATCAGGAGTCCAGCTTCTCAACGACAAACTGAAGGATCCAAACTGCTCACTGCAGATACTCAAGTATGTGGGGCATTTTTTTTTTTTTTTGTAATAAATACCGGCGGCCAATAATTAGAATCCCCCCTAATAAAACCGATCTAAATCAAACCGAAGCCCTAATCTTTCACCACTTCTGTGATTCTTCTTCCATGAATGTGTTAACTGGCATGCGGCATGTAACTACCAACAACTGACGTTATGCACTCTGTGCATTATTGCAAAATCTGTGAGGCCAACGACATCCAGCTGGATAGTGAGTATGGGGCGAAAAAGAGCAGGAGCATGGCCGTAGCCAGCTATGAAGTCACAGATGTAATTGCCTAATATAGTATTAACACTAAGGTATTGCACAGCACTAAGATTGTCTCATCTGAGCTGTCTCATCTGAGCTGCCTCATTGGCCTGTCACTGCTCGTCAGTGTCAAAATATTTGGGGTGACAAATCAAATCAAAGTAGACAGGCTTTATGTTCACTGAAGCTGTTGAGCGTGAATTTCTGTGTGACTGGACGGCTCCTTCAGTTAACAATCATAAAGTGCGAGATAACATGTAAGTAGCAAAACTAAACTAAACATTTCATATTTGATAGGAATATGATCAATATGAAGAATCATATTTCAGAGAAATCAAAATTTTCTCATGGGTGCTTCTTCAAAACTCATCATTCCAGCTGATGACACCCAATTTTTATCTGTCCTTAAAGCACATTTCGGATGGTTTGGATATTAATAAGGCCTGTGTGTCAGATGTAAATGCCTGGTTGTATCTAAATTTTCTGAAATTTAAAGGACCTTCAGATATTTGAATACTCCCAAACTAAACATTGGTAGGTTGTTTTCTTGTGTGAAGCCATGGGTGAAAAATCTGGGCGTTGTGTTTTGATGAATCTCTGAAATTAGATAGGCAGATAAATTCAGTGGTGAAATCATGCTTTTTTCAGCTCCGACTTTCATCAAAAATAAAGACATTCCTTTCTTTTAAAGAATTGTAAAAGTAATTCATGCCTTTATCTCTTCCAGGCTGGATTACTGTAATTACTTTATGTTGGGATTAGTCAATCAGCTTTGTACCAATTACAATTTGTTTAAAATGAGGCAGCTAGACTGCTGATGGGTGCTCAGAAACGGGATCATCTCACTCCAGTTCTGCGCTCCTTACTCTGGTTGCCAGTGCAATATAAAGTGGATTTTAAAATATTACTTCTCATTTATAAATCACTAAAGGGATTCACAATCTTACCTTTCTGACGTACTGACTGAGCACCATTCAACAAGATCACTCTGTTCTTCCAACCAGAGACTCTTGTTCATCTCCAAGTCAAGGCTGAAGACTTTCTCGGATGCTGCTCCCAGACTCTGGAATGACTCAGCCATTTCTATTAGGCTAGCTCCATCTTTATCTGTTTTAAAGTCTAAGTTAAAAATCTTTTTGTTTAGTAAGGAATGTAATCCATGTTGAAGTTATGTTATTTTAACATGTTGAAGCGTCATTTTTTTACTGTTATTTTAATGTTTTAATTTTTTTACTACTGTGCTTTTTTTTGTTTGTTTAGTAAAGCGCATTGGTCAACTTAGGTTGTGTTTAATGGTGTTATATAAATAAAATTGCCATTTTAGCTGCTTCTACACTTTTGATTATCAAACATTAATAAAATGTGCTGTACATTTGTCTCTTTCTAGTTTGGATCATGGAGGCAATTTCAGAATCACTCCAGGACTGAGAAAATGTAGGTCTTTTTCTCTTTCACACTCACATGCACAGAGTCTAAAATTGTCCTTCACTTTTAATCTCTCTTGTTGTCCTCAGATGCCTGTGATCTCACCCTGGATCCAAACACAGCACCCACTCAACTCTCTCTGTCTGAGGAGAACAGAAAGGCAACATGTGTGAAAGAGCAGCAGTCTTACCCTGATCATCCAGAGAGATTTGAGCACAATGAGCAGGTTCTGTGTGGAGAGAGTCTGACTGGACGCTGTTACTGGGAGGCTGAATGGAGCAGAAATAAGGCAGATATAGCAGTGGCCTATGAAGGAATCAACAGGACAGAAAAGAATGACAGTTGGTTTGTATTCAATGACAAATCCTGGAGTCTCTTCTGCACTGTTAATGTTTTCACTGTCTGGCACAATAATGTGAACAAAACCATACCTGCCCCATCACCCTTTTCTAACAGAGTAGGAGTGTATGTGGACGTTTCGGCCGGCACTCTGTCCTTCTACAGCGTCTCTGACACACACACACACACACACACTCGCACACTTACACACATTCAACACCACATTCACTGAACCCCTCTATGCTGGGTTTAGGGTTTATGACTCAGTGTCAGATTTAACATCCTGCTGTGAGAAACAACTGAGACATCACAAGAAAACTTCTTTCTTGGATAAAACATTATACACACTTTAATTCTGGTTTCTTGGGGTCTTGAACATTGAGGTTTTGTTGCTTTTAGTGTAAAGGCTTTTAGGTCATGTACATGCTAATGCATTTCTTACATAAATCTGTCTGCGCATGTTTATTTGACTTCAGAAGTGGCCAATCACGTGACTAACATTCACTCATCTGACTTCAACAGCGCAGGGATTGGGCATCCATTTACGAGTGCTGCAATATTTCATATACTACTGAAAATAATGTGAGGCAGCTTTTATCAACAACTATATTAGTTCTTTAAGGTATATACATTAAACTTGACTTTTTGTTAACTACAGTTACGTAAGTTGGCTACAAGGAAGGATAACTATAATAAGCTAGAAGAAAATATATATATATTTTTTTATATTTATCAATATTTGTGTTGTTAAATTATGTTTTGTTTTCATATGTGAAAACCAATTGCCATTGAAACCTAAAAAATGTAAAGTAAGCACCTTAAAATTGTTGAATTATATAAACATTGAATGAGATGAATGAATGAGATTCACAAGACATGTCCACTGCATCATTTCCTGGCATCTGGAATTTTCTTTTTCACCCCTTCATCTTCCTCTTCTTCTTCTTTTTATTATTATTATTATTTTATTTTTTTTACCTCTCATGATAACATTTTGGTGCAAAGATTGCACATTTCTTTATTTTATTGTTTGAAGGCAAAATTCAACTGACATACTGCAGGCATCTTTATAGGAATCCACACAATCAGGAATTGTGTGTGATGGTAACAAAACGTTCCCACGTGGATTTAGAATTGGGTTCAAGATTGCTTAACTTGTAACATGTGAATTAACCCTAACATTGCATTGACCCATGGAACTGTTTTGGAAGTGGCCTCTGACTGATCAATGCTTTATGCATCACAATGGACCTTCTTTACTTTTTAAATTTTGGAAAATATTTTAAGCATATTAATCCAGTCATTTCAGGTCCCTGTGACTCTTGACTGAGAAAACCACGAATGTGTAACAAAGCAAAATAACTCCAATAGCATTTCATGAAAACTCCTTGTGTGTTCAGATGTGTTTTATTCAATGTTTAAATTATTTGCATACATCAAGTATTGGAAAAGATGAAGGACTTCTGCCTTTACTGTTTGTATGACTTGTTAATTCCTGTAAAACTGCTTAGTTTATCAACATAAGTGACTATTTCCTGTTCTTTTCAGAACATGTGATCCTGAATCCAAGTAAATTATCAAGTACACTCTACAGATCTTTTTTAAAGTTACTAGAACTGTGTGTGTGTGTGTGTGTGTGTGTGTGTGTGTGTGTGTGTGTGTGTGTGTGTGTGTGTGTGTGTGTGTGTGTGCATACAGAGCATGTCACTCATCAGTGTGTTTGTAGTTTGTTCATGTGAGCTGCATGTTCTCATTCTCATATGAATAATTGTTCAGAGTAATGTAATTATATATTGTCTCCTGCAGGGGGAACTGGAGGCTTCAGTCAATAATTTCTTAATAATTAATAAATAAAACAAAATAAAGTCATGAACAAACCATAACTATCAATTAATTATCCCTTCTTCAGGCCGAGCAGAGATTGAGGAATTAAAAATATATATTTTCTTTATTTCTCACATGTGTACGGGATCATTCTGTGATTTTTTTTAAGCTTGATGATGGTCTCTATTATTCACTGCCATTATGCACACGTGCAAGCAGTATATTTACTTGAAAAATTATACTTTTGTTGTTCCAAAAAGAAAGAAGGGCTTACGACATTAGAGCAACACCAGGGTGAGTAAATTATCTAAAACAGCTCTTTAAAGGTGCTCACTTTACTCACTATAGCCCTATTTACACTGGATTAGTATTAGTATTATTAATGATATTAGTATATCATTTAGGGACCTCGTGTGATTTAGAAATTGCTAAATGAGTAAATGTAAATAACATAATCATTCATCATCCTCTACCATTAATGATTGGTGTTTAATTTCAACATGTAACACCAAATTTTGAAAATAATTATAACAAATAAAAACAACAACATTAAAATGTAACTGTAGGAGACTCCCTTGACTTTATTTATTTATGGCTCTATTACGGTAGATGTGACTGTACTTTATCCTCACTGAATTTTAATTTAACTGCAAGACTCAATATTATTGTGGCAGATTTGATTAGACCATGTTTATGTTTTAAAGTCCTTGTTTAGAGATGAAGAAGGGCTGAAGATGGAGTCACGACCCTCATAGATCTCCCAGAAGCCTCTGAGCACCTCACAGTAGCGGAGCAGTCGTCCAAAGACAGACCGTCCCATGTGATCGAGAGAAACTCTTCCTTATCGACCAGAACCCGCTTGAAGAAGAGAGAAAAGAGAGGGTGTTTGTTTTATACGAGACAAGCAAATACAGCCATCAAAACAAATAATATTACATAAAGCAATGAGTATATTAAATAATATAGTATATTTAATACCAGAACAACATAATTTTTCATTATATTTAAAACACAAGCTTGAAAACAATGATCTGACTTGTTAACCGATCTCAAATGTAACTGTTTTTTTGTCTGCATGGAATCACAATATACTTCAGAGAGCAGCACTAAATCATAAACCAGTATTAATAGTTTTTCCTTTACCTTCCTGAAGTTTCAAATCAAGTTTTTTTGCGAGATTATTTTGGTTGATGTTCAACAGCACTTGTACTGCAACAGTCCCAGCATTAGTACTGTACTTCTCTACCATGCGATCCACAACATCCTGGCGATCCGCGTTCTCCAGCCTTGCCTGAGGAATAGGCTCGATGTCTGATCCTACACCGTTCCACAGGTGCCAGATGAACCGCTTGAAATCTGCATTCACAATCTCCTCAAGAGCGTCCAGAATCAGTTTTTTAGTGGCGTCCATTTTCTGTCACTAGAAGAAAAAAAAAGTCTTGATTCAGGAACTAGAATTCATTAATTGTGCTCTTTAAAGCAGTTTACATAAACAAAACTATTGATAATAGTTCACGATGCAGTTACACTCCACTCACAAAACCTGTTCCATTCAGAAAAGTAGATGAAAGTTGGAGAGCAGGAATTACAAGTGGAGGTTAGGTGAACTCTGAATTGTAAATTACTAGTGAAAAGATGTTTAAGGAGGATCAGGCCACACATTGACCTCTTAGATCAGTAGATTTAAAACTTATAAAATCTGCATGGTTTGCAATGTTGTGTGAAAGGGCTATATTTAATATATATTTTTTTATTTTCTTTTCATATTTCTTTCTCGGTTCAAAATACTTTTGGATGCATCAAGTGAGTGACGACACTTTTACTATCGGTCATTTACTGTACATTAAAGATCAAAGTATCCACTGAATCCACTGCTTAATAATAAGGTTAGTTTAACCAATCAGAATGAGCGAGAGGAGAAATTACTTAAATACACAAATTTGACAGAAAATTGTGTACAAATATAAAAAATTGCCTACAGCAAACAGCTTTCAGTATCTCTTTATTACGTCATCAGGCTTGTTTGTGTACAATCAACAGGTGAAGAGAAACTTTAAAATTAAGTCAAAATATCGAAGAAATACAAATGAATGAACGGCAGGATCAAATAACTATGGTTAATGATCTCGTCTGAAGTCAAGTCACCTTTAAAAAGCAACCTTTAATTACTTCCCTTCATGTGCTATAATGATTGTAAAGCCAACACTTATGTCAATCAAACAGCTTGTGAAACTTTTAATTGGGTTGATATAATCTCTCTATATTTGTGACAATATCTTGTATAATTGATCATGCTTAAGTCACACAGACTTCAACATTCAGCATGCAAAACACAACAATAGATACAACTGAATTATATTTAAAGTAAATTATCAAGTACTCTCAGTTATTTTTTAGTCACTAGAACTCTTGTGTAAGTGAACTATAATAACTAAGCATTTGTCAGTACAAAATACTATTCCTATTTCACATTCCCTGTTTTTGTAAGGAAATCCATTTTAAGTAAGTGTAACTCATTAGATTTTGCTGTGTTGTGATATCTTTGACCTACATGATCAAAGTCTCCCCTGCGAACGCAGAAACAAGACTACGGCACAAATATTGCAACATTCAGTCTTTTAATTATTAAAGAGGCGAATGTTTAAAATATTGAGTCGAAAGAATGCCTTAAATAGGATTTACAGTTAAAAGTAAGTAAGACTAATCGTTGCAGACTTGCTATATTTAATAGGCAACTTTTTGTCTGAGGCGTTTAGAATGTCATCTTATTCTCTCAACATCTAAGAAACTATATATATATATATATATATCTCAGATATTGAAAACATTTGATAAAGTGAATTATATGGAATTTTATACTTACATCTCTGGTTGAACAAAATTTCGTGTAGAGTCTGTCTGCACTTCCTTGTGCTTCGTTCAAGTGTTTCGCTTTCTCTTAAGGTGTTTCCAGAAATACTTCTTTTTTTTGTTGTTGTTCCTTTCGGTCTCGCCCACACTTGAGCGTTCAAGCTTTTAAAAAATCTCCACCTTTTTCCTACGTCCCATAACGCTTTGCACGAATTTTTTGTTGCAAACTGTAAACAATCCTCTTTGCTACCCAGTCAACAATTTGATCTCACAGTGATCTCTATTTGTGTCTAAATATCACAGCAGTTCAAATGTTTGTGTCTTATTATTCATTTAAAATCCTTCATAGATGATGATGACACTGCTGGATCTCATACTGTATAGTCAAACTTAAAATATAAAATGAACAACACCACACAAAGACTGCATACTGAATCTAGGTGATGATTATGTTGTTATCATCAATAACAAACCAACATCATCTGGATACATTTGTATATGGGATGTGCATGTTTTTCTTTCTTCTTTTTTTTTTTCTTCAACCCATTATCATTTTAATCGTTATCCACCTGTCTAACTCTAACTCCTCCTCTCTCATAAAAATGAGAGGCTGGGCATATATGAGGAAGTCCATGACCTTTGCTGTGTCTTGTTTGTTTTCTCTCTCAGTTGTTTATGAGTTTGTTTGTTTTTTGTTTTTTTTAGTCTCAGGGAATAATTTGATCTTCGTCTTCTGTCTCTGTCTTCATGGCTGCCTCTCTGTTGGGCGACCTGTCGTGTCCCGTGTGCACTGAGCTCTTCACTGACCCTGTGTTATTGAGCTGTGGTCACAGTTTCTGTCGTCAGTGCATTAATGATCACTGGACCTCGAGCAGATCCAGAAACTGTCCCGTCTGTCGACAGGTTTCACCTCAGCCACCGGTGTCCAATCTGAGCCTGAGGAACACCTGTGAGTCTTACCTGAGAGAGAACAACACGAGGAAGGAGAGGGATGGAGAACATGTTTGTCAGATACACGGAGAGAAAATTTTGCTGTTCTGTCAAACGGATGATAAGGCTATATGTTCAGCGTGTAAGGACAATGAACATGAATGGCACGAAACACAGCCGCTACAACAGGCTGTACGGCAACCCAAGCCGAGAAATTTTGCTCTATTTATGTAATTATTAAATGCTTGGGTATTGCAGCCCAGTTTATTGCCAAGGAAGTTACAAATAGGTATAAACAGATGCATGTATATTTTTGTGCAACATACATGTGTATGTGTAATATTTGTGTTTATCTTTAAAGGGTAAGCTGCAAGATGCTCTTCGTTCAGCTGAAAGGGTCATTACAGAACCGAAGGTCACAGGATAGCAAAATCTGCAGGTACATTAAGGTTTAAGGTGTTTAGTATCAACATAATTAAACACAAATTCCATAGATGTTTACTTTACAAAACTTCAGCTTCAAGTTCCACACAACTGAGGACTGTAGGCTGACTGGTTAGACATATAGACTGGAATAATTATTCGGCAAGTATGTCTTGGTTTAACTTGGTTCTTGGGTCCACAGAGTTTAATGAAAAAAGGTAGAAATAAAAATAGAACTGCTATGTAAAGTAACAATATTCATAGAAATTGACGTGTATAGATACCTACATTAAACTGACAAATAGAGCACTAGAGAAAAAATGTCCAACTGTTTTAAAGGGTTATTTACATACATTTTCTCTGATCATTTCACATATAAGAGGTCATTGTTCTACAAAACATACTACACGATTCAGGAAACCTTGTTAGTCTAAAAAAAAGTCCCCAATATTACAAGAAAACAAGACTGCCTCTACAGGATCAGTTCAACGCCTACTTCTTCTTCATCGCCTCTTTGGCTCCGCCCACTGACACATGAAAAGACAAGCAGGAAAAACAAGATCACTGGACAAAAAGGCTTTTGATACCTCCAACTAGGGTTGCCAACTGTATTTTGGGCCTAATTTATTTGTCCCATACGGGACCTGGCTTAAATAGATGTATACGCTGATCTAACCACTGACTGATACAACAGCAACACAACACTTGAGAATGATCACGACACCGGTCATCCCAGACAAACTTTTGGCAAATTTAGATTTGCTCTGCAAGTCTGGCCAAAAGCCCATTCAAGCCCATTTCCAAACTTTCCAAATCTTGGCACCAATCACAAACGTTGAGACGGGCTTTACACGATGACGATCGATCTGATTGGTTTTAGATCTATCCAATTGCACCTAGAGGCATTTGAGCGACATCCGTTGGTGACGCCCATTCCCCAGACCCACTCTCAGTTACGACTGAGAAGGGTCTGGTGTCATCCAGGCTAGGTTCAAAGTAGATTTATCCGAAATAAAAAAGCTTTTGTAACATTATAAATGTATTACTGTCACTTTTGATTAATTTAATGCGTCCTTGCTGAATAAATGTAGGCTATTACTTTCTTTAATTTCTTTAAAATGTAGTATATAATGTTACAAAAGCTTTCTATTTCAGATAAATGCTATTATATTTAACTATGGTTTGTGTGTATTGTGACTTTTTTGTGTGATCTTAAAATTCGGTTTAGAATTAACATGAAATTGTACATGAATAGGTTAATCAAAACAAATGTGTTTATGTCTGAGAACATTTTATTTTTTATTTTCTGAAGTTTGCAACCCTACCTGGAACCCTATGGACTGTAGTATTTACACACCGTCTGCCTCTGATGGCTTTCGGTACTACACCAGCCTGCGACCTAGTGTCCCATACTCTGAGTGCTTAAACTCACCGTCTCACTTTCTATACAAGAAGAGATAAAAAAATCACTTCAGCTCTATAATCAATAACACTGTTTACACTGCTCAATGAATCTCTTACATCCTGTTTGCACGGTTAGTTATGATGAAAGCATTCGTAAACATAAGAAAATGGCCTTTGTTTTTTTTTTTTATTACAGCCTTTGTTGTAAAAACCTACTAACATTATAAGTGCAGTTTTGGACAACTTTAAAGCTCTCATTAAGTAGATTTTGTGAGGACAAATCTGACAGATTTGTAGCAAGGTCATTGAGTACAGCTTGATATCTATTTATAACTCTTGTGAGATTTGTGTGGATGATAAGGTTTTCACACATGCTATCCACACAGTCTCAAACTCATATGACAGAGAGGAGTATCAGGATGGAGTTTAAAAAAAAAAAAAAAAAAGGAGGAGGAGGAGAGCAAGATATCAGCTCTAAAAGAAGAAGAGAATGAAAAGGAAGCAAATCTGGAAAGAAGAATTCAAGAAGGAAAACAGTCTCTCTCCGACAGAGTCAAAGAACTGGAAAACCTTTCTGAGGACAATGGCATCACCTTCCTGAAGGTCGGTTCACATACACACACACACACACACTGTGGTAAATCTTGGACTTCGCTCCACACTGAGTTCTTACACAGCTTTATTGCCTTGAAAGTTAATTTCCAACCTGCTTCAACTCACTTGCCCGTGCATTTTCAAGCGATCCTGCAGAGCTTGATTAGCGGCTTCAGGTGTGTTTGATTAGGGTTGGAACTAAACTCTTCAGGACAGGATCAGGGTTGAAAACCTCTTCTTTTTTTTTTTTTTTTGATGAAATTTAAAATGACTGAATCTATGTGACTAAATCTAGATGTGGATATACCACCAAAGTGCTTTTAAGGGTCAGATGACACTGTGTGATTTCAGCAGTGTTTTTGTTAAGTACAGTAAATCGCATGCAATGTAAAAGACAAAGCTCACAATTTATGTGCTCACACTATACGGTCCAATCGTCGAGCTGTGACTTGACTGCTCACACTATACGTATGAAATACACATGCAGGGACTCTCCAAACCCAGAACTGTGTGTCTATTTCAGAAGAAACATGCTTACGGGGGGAAACGCGCTGCCTTGGTCGTATGTCCATTTCTCTGAGCTGAAACGTCAAAATAAACTAATAAATACAGTATATTACACTTATTGTCACCATGGTTTTATTTCTGTTTTTGCGCAGGTGCAGTGAGGTGAAAAACACTAGGGCAATCGCTTTGTAGCTCTGCTTCAACAAAGCTATAAAATTCGTCCCGAATTTAAAAAAACAGTATGGCTGAGAAATCAGCTCAAATTCAGACGAAAACTGCACAGTGTATGCCCGGCCAATGTATGTGTGTTTCTGTGCTGTTTCTCAGAATTATTACAACATTATGAACAGGTATTTTTCACTTTCACGTTACTACTTTACTTTCTAATTATTCATGAGCTTTAAGTAAAATTCAAAACTGATTATGTGAGGTTTGTTTTTTTAAGAGCAAAATACACACTTCCAGATGCAGAAGCTCGTATTGATGTTCCTAAATATCTGGGCAACTTTAAGTACCAAGTGTGGGAGAAGATGAAGGACGTCTGCCCTTACTGTGAGTACTAGATCATTCCTGCACAGTTAATTCCCTGGTGTTAAATTAACACAGAGCGGTGTTCATATGGGAACTACCAGCAGGGTGTTAAAAGTAACACTGATGCAGTGTTAGAGTTAATTAGAAGATTAAGTGATTAATTGAGTGATGATTGTTCGATTATTGAAGACACCTGATGATAACAAGCAGAATCACTGAAGAAAATAGAAACAAAGAATACCCGTTTATACTTAGATTTAAACTTAGATTCTATAGGCTACTCCACATAAAAATTTGAAAAAAATCTGATTGTTTGATGTGAAGACTCATAATATTAGCATTACCTCTGTAGGCCTCTCTGTGGCAGCAGAAACTCTTTATCCCCATCGTCCTGTGAAGATGAGCATTTGTTTGAGGACACTTTATAACACTATTTGTCATAATGGTGTATTAGGCTACTCATGACTGCCTGGGGTTCTGTTGGGACAGGAGGCTCCAAAAGACAGATATTACCATCAGAATCTGTTGGGACCAACAAAAAAAAACAACCCAAAGTAAAATAAATGGAAATATCAAAAACAGCCTATATAAAAAAATAACACACCTCTTACATTTTATGAAGGCCCTTGGATCTTCGGGAGTGACTGGCTCTGAAGTCCCTCCAGGAATTCCCTCAGCTGAAAATGCTGCTGCACTGCGAGACACTGGATGCTATTTAGTTATTTAATATGTCAAATGTAAAGTCAGGTAGCCTACACCCATGATATGCTCAAGCCTTACCTGATTGAATTATGGTTTTATATTTTATTTTCAGCTGCTGGCATGTTCTTTTAATGCCTGCAGGATTGCTCCACATGAACATTAAAATGAGGTTGAATAACATACTGTTCTTCCAGTTTCACCTCTGATATTAAAACAGTTGGGTAAGTTACTCTAAAATAGTTAGTAATTACTAACTACAAATGACATCTTCAACAGTGTAATTAGATTAATGTAATAATGACTATCTTTAGAAAGTATTGGTCTACTTATTACTAATTACTAAATCCCATATCAACCTCAACCACTTGAACAATACAAGGAGAGACAAGAAACAGCACTTTTAATGCTTTCAGATAAACAATATACAATTGCATGAATTATTCTTGATTTGACTTGATTTTGATATTTGAATAATAATAATATGTGTTCATACTCTCCATATGCTTGCAGAAGCTCATCCAGTTCTGCTGGTGAGAAATATAAAGAGCTCTTTTTGTCTGGCGCTGTTGCCATGGTGACTCATAATATCTGCGCTCCATTGATAATGGCTTTTTATAGTTGTGGTGCACGCGCTAAACTCAGAGTCAGTCAACTCAGAGTTAATTGAACTAACCCATTTCAGCTGTTCTGAAACCAAAAACTCAGAGTTTCCCATCTCAGGGTAAGTCAACTCAGAGTTCAAGTTTTAACTCAGAGTTGTTTGAACCTCCTTATTGAAACAGGCCCCAGGTAACCAAAAAATGCTTATTGTGCTATCATTAAAATAAAGGTCAAGTCACCCATCCCCAAACACACACACACACACACACACACACACACACACACACAGGTATCAGAATACAGTCCTGTTGAATCTGCGATGACTCTTTGCGCCACTAGAGGGAGTGAGTTTGTTATTCATAGGAGTGTGGAGTTACAAGAAAACAAGACACACCTTCACCAGGTAGAAACACACGGTAGAAACGAAAGTAAAAGAGACGGAAGAGAAGAGACGCCATTCCGAGGCTTTAAACCTGTTCACTGTGTGGATATTTAAACGGTCGCATATTGTGTGGTGAGTTCAAAATGTACTTCATGTTACCATGCAGTGATATAACACTTGTTCACCATTTAGGTTTATGTTCTTCTTTACATGAGATTTAAAACACAAATCATTATATTTCGACTTTAGAATCTAACCAAAATGGCGGAAACGTTGACGATGTATGAATTACTTCTGATATCCTGCATTTTGCTCTGAATTAAAAAGTTTTGCTGAATCCCTCTGTAAATTAAATCAAAACAAAAAAGCAGTTAAAACATACCAGATTTTAAATAAGGTTTTGAATCACCAAATTGAGATATAATCTTTTGATGAGCTTTCCTACCCCTTACTTGAGTAAAAAGGTATTTATTTATTTATTATTTATTTGTCTATGTATTATTATTATTTAATCTTTGATATAATTGTTATTGTATTTTATAAAACAATTTTTTGTTGTTTTATCTGTATTTTTTATTTTTTTTATTCTGTTATTATAAATCCCTCATAACAGAAAAAAAAAATGTAGGAGTACAAGCTGTTTATGTTTGTACAATTTCTTCAATTCCATTATAATATACTAAAATGTTATTTTTCTAATAAAAAAAAATATATACTTCTGATATCCTGCGATTTAGCTTATATAGCCTACTAGGAATATTTTTATATAGCAATAATAATAGTTTGTTTTCTATAATATTATATAATCATTCAAATTAGATATATTAGATATATAGATAGAATATTCTATATTCAGATGTTTTTAGATCAGGTAACAGCAAAATAAACATTTTGAATTTGAAGATATTTCTGACTAAATGTTAGTTTGTATCTGCAAATGATTGTTTTGTCATGTGACAGTGTCTGTCTGAAATACACAATTAAGTTAAAAGTCTATTTGTTTAAGTAAAAGCAAATTTATCCAAAACCCTAATAATTAAAAAGTTCTGTTGTTTACTTGCTTGGTGAAGAAGAGGATAGAAGTGTATTTTATTTAACAGTTGGAAACACATGTTCTGTTAAAGGGTTAAAGGGGCATTAAAAGGTTCTGTACAAGGTTTAAACCTATTGACATATTTAGAAAATAACAAATATTCCTAAATAACCTTTCAATTACCATATGTTTTAGTTTACAATGAGATATATTTGTTTGTGTTCATTATAATATGGAAAAAGTCAATGTTCTAAAAATAATTAAGATGTACTTTATTGCAACATCGTACTACATAAAACTATTTAAAAATAACTGTGTTTCTTCACAAAAGGTCTGACTTTGAGAAATGAGAGCAGGAGAAAACTAAAATGAGTTTCCATACTGAAAGACAAGATGAGGACACTGCCTCTGAAATGAGTCCTCCATCTCCTGGATCCAGCTGTGAGTCTGTGAAGAGTGATCAGTCCATGAGGAATCTTCCGTCTGAATTCAGTGATGCAACAGTGACCTCTAACCCCAGGTAAGACACTGTCCATTTCAGCATTAACAGATGCTTTTATTCAAAGTGATTTACAGTGTATTCCAGCAGTGGGTGAGTGCTGATAAAGGCTACAGTTGCTTTAACGCCCAGAGAGTGCGATGATGGAAGATAAACTTGTGGTGCTCTCGCGGGTTACCAGGAGCTTAACGACTTCAAGAACCGTAACTACCACAATGTTAACAGAAAGTAAAAAAAGTTAATAAAAGGCTGATTTGACGTTTACTTGACTGACAGGACAGCTGTTTCGGTGGTTGCCTAGCAACATAAAAAACGCAGCGCACTGCTCGTTCTATGTGATCGGGGCAGTGCTGTGCGCCTCGCGTTTTCGAACCTGAAAACCGCTTTTGGTGAGACTGGGGCCTAAAGCAGTCTTTTAGTGCTGCTTTCAGAGCGGTCACGTCCGTAACGGAGAACTGTCTCATCCGTAACATTTTTTTTTCCCCATAAATGCGAACACAAAAAATTAAATAAATATTTTATGTTCTGTGGAGAGCCAAACTTTCTTCATCTGGTGTGTAGTATTACTTTTGGTTTGCGCAGTGTAATTCACAGAATTGATTGCTCTGCTACCAGCCTCTGTCACGTACCGTGGAGCTTGTGACTATTGGGCAAGTGCGCAGCTGAGAAGGCAGCGTCGCTGTCAAATCTGTCCCTGGGAAAAGTTACGATGCGCCAAATTGAAAAAGCAACTATGTTTCATTACCAAATTTTCCGTAGTAGCGCGTTACACTACTTGTACCCGAAAAAAGTAGTTACGTTACTGTAACGCGTTACTTTGTTTATGTTTATGTAACACTGTTTATGACCACAAAAGGAAAGTTTCCTGCTCGTGCTCATCCATTTAATGGCTGTGAATAGCACCAGCATCATTTTTTTCATCTGTATCACAGAATAATCACATGCGATATGTGCCATAGGCTATATTAAGTGTTCTGGTATAGGCTACGTTATGACATAGAATGTATTATTTAACAAAAATCCTGACCTTGCCTGATGGTCTGTGCTTGACTGCGTGTTCATGAGACAGCACCGCAGTTCACTCCGACTCGCCCAGAAAAGCACACAATTTGTGAGAAATCAAGATTAACAAAAATACAACATAAAATATAGGCCTAATCCATATCTTCTTCTCTGAGGTGAATACCTGTTGTGTTTGTAGTTTTCGCGCTCACATCTGTCAACTGTCATTCTGATATTTAGCCTAACTCAGTGAAGAAAGTTCCTTGACTTTTTGGGGGATATTCTAGGCATTGTATTTGTATTTACTTAACGAATGAATGAAATAATGAATGAATCACTTGGCCTAGCTAGACTACTACAGAATGCTATGGAGAAAGAGTTTGCGTGGACTTCATTTGTTGACTCCTTTCTTGTTACACGGCAAGGTTGGTGACTTGATCATTACACCAAAACAGGAAGTAAAGTATCTGGGATGTGTATTAGATAATAAATTGACAGGAGAAAATATGGCTGTTTTAGTTCGTTCAAAAATATGTGATGGGATAACATTTTTAGCAAGACAGGCGGCTTATAAATACTTAAACTTTAAAAATGTTAGCTGGAGCATTAGTGCAGGCACACTATGATTATGCTGCAACATTTTGGTTTAGTGGTAGTACGAAACGAACAAAAAAATAATTGCAAACTGCTCAAAATAAGCTATGCAGGGTAATATTGAAAGCACATCCACAGCTGCATCTAAATGATGAAAATTTTAGAGAGCTTGATTTTTTTAAAGTTAAAAGAAGGGTAACATTTCTTAAATTGGTGTTGGCATTTAAAATAATAAAGAAAAGTGCTCCAAGGTATCCGATAGATTATTATGTACATGTGAAAAATGTGCATAGTCATTCCACAAGGGGGAGTAGCACTGATATTTATCCTTGTAGATTTAAGAGTTTAATGGGGATTAATTCCTTTCTATATATTAGTGCTATAGCCTGGAATAATTTACCTTGTTGTATAAAGCAGATAAAAGTTGAAAGTGATTTTAGAAAGGAAGTTAAAAAATGGCTTTTTTATCATTCATTTTAATGTGATGTAGTGTGAGATGCTGAACTTGATGGTGATTTCTCTCCATATATGATCTGTTCTGGTCTGTTCTGTTCTTACATTTTGTAAACATAGAGGACCTCAATGGAAATAAGTATTTGGCTTTTCTGTGCATTTTATCCTCGACAGTTTGAAATGATGTATGATCCCTCTGTGTACAAATTTCAATATTGTCTAATAAATCAATCAAAATACTTCATCTCTTTTCTCTCATGTTACTCTATTGGATGAACTTTTGTATTGCTTTATTGTAAATGGATTAAAAGATGAAAAGTGTCTGCTAAATTAATAAATACGTGTAAATATATTGATAATTCTAGTTATACGGCATAGCTAGTGCTCCAAAATTACTTTTTGTTTGTTTGTCATTTGTCAGCATCAGCAGGAGGAAGAGACTGAGATCAGAGTCTCCAGAACCCAGCGCTGTGTCTCTGAAGAGTAGCAGATCCATGAGGCAACCCCTTACTTTCAGTGATGGACCAGTGACATCTGACTCTCCGTTAGTATAAACCTTTACTTGTTGATTTATTGTAGTGCATCTAAGATGAAAAATTATTTTAATGAAAAAACTCTGTAAAAAAAGAAATAAGAAAAAGAAAGGTTTTTTTTTAGTGTGCAACATCATAAAATCATATATAGTAACCAATATATTTTGATGTTATTTAATGGTCATTCTAATGACTGCAGTTGCTGCTCTTTACTTTTTATTTACAGCAGGGCAGAGATACAAGAGCTGATCAGATCTGTGCCATTCTCTACATCCCACTATCAGGACAAAACTGAAGCAGTCCTGCAGAGACACACACTGGAGACTGGAGACCTGCAGAGAGTCAAAGAGCAACACAAAACCAGCATGAAGATCAAGTATGAGAGATTATTTGAGGGAAACAAACTCCAAGAGAATGAAACCTTCCTGAACAAGATCTACACACAGCTCTACATCATAGAGGGAGAGAGAGGAGGAGTGAATGAAGAACATGAGGTTTTACAGATGGAGAAAACAGCCAGAACACAACACTCACAAGACACTCCAATCTACTGCAATGACATCTTTAAAGCCTCACCTGAAACAGGATGTGAGGAGACAGACCAAATCAAGACTGTTCTTACTAAAGGCATCGCTGGAATTGGGAAAACCGTCTCTGTGCACAAGTTCATTCTGGACTGGGCCGAGGGAAAAGCCAATCAGGATGTAGATTTCATGTTTGTGCTTCCATTTCGAGAGCTAAACTTGATCCGAGATCATCAGTACAGTCTTCACAGACTTCTGCTGGACTTTCATCCTGAACTTCAAGATCTGGACTCAAAGATTTATGAGGAGGGTAAAGTTGTGTTTATATTTGATGGTCTGGATGAAAGCAGAATCACACTGATGTTTTCAGACGCTCAGGAAGTTTCTGATGTGACCGAGACTTCATCAGTGGGTGTGTTGATGTCAAACCTCATTAAAGGAGAGCTTCTTCCCTCTGCTCTCATCTGGATCACCTCCAGACCAGCAGCAGCCAATCAGATCCCCTCCAAATACATCCACCGTCTGACAGAGATTCAGGGATTCAATGAGTCTCAGAAGGAGGAATATTTCAGGAAGAGAATCAGTGAAAAGCATCAAGCCAGCAGAATCATCTCACACATCAGAAGAGCAAGAAGCCTCAACATCATGTGCCACATACCCGTCTTCTGCTGGATCTCATCCACTGTGCTTCAGAAGCTCCTGAAAGAAGATCTGAGTGCAGAAATCCCTCAAACTCTGACTGAAATGTACATCCACTTCCTGCTGATTCAGATCAACATGAGGAATCAGAAGTATGAAGAGAAAGATCCAGAGAAACTCCTGCAGTCCAACAGAGAAGTGATTGTGAAACTTGCTGAAGTGGCTTTCAAACAGCTGATGAAGGGCAATGTGATGTTCTATGAGGAGGACCTGATTGAGAGCGGCATAGACGTCACTGACGCCTCAGTGTATTCTGGGATTTGCACTGAGATCTTTAAAGAGGAATCTGTGATTCATCAGAAGAAAGTCTATAGCTTTGTTCATCTGAGCATTCAGGAGTTTCTTGCTGCTTTCTATGCATTTTACTACCATGTGAACACAACTATGGAGAGACTGAAAAATTTTGCCTCAGTACAAAATTTGCTTAAAGGATCAGTAGATAAAGCTCTTGAGAGTGAGAATGGACACCTGGATCTGTTCCTGCGGTTCCTGCTGGGTGTCTCACTGGAGTCCAATCAGAGACTCTTACAGGATCTACTGACACACACAGAGAGCAGCTCAGAGAGCATCAGGAGAACCACACAGTACATTAAAGAGAAGATCAAAGATGGACATGGACTCTCCGCTGAAAGATCCATCAATCTGTTCCTCTGTCTGCTGGAAGTGAAAGATCAGACTCTGTCCAGAGAGATTCAGGAGTTTGTGAAATCAGACAAACTCTCAGAGAAGAAACTCTCTCCTGCTCACTGCTCAACAATCGCCTACATGCTTCAGATGTCAGAGGAGGTGCTGGATGAGCTGGACCTCAAGAAATACAACACATCAGATGAGGGTAGAAGAAGACTGATACCAGCTGTGATCAACTGTAGGAAAGCTCTGTGAGTGTTTTTTTCTCTCTTGTATACTCATTTAAGTTACTTAATATTTGTAGATAACTTCAGTCAGATACATTTTAACTGTTCGAGAATATACAGACAGAAAATTGTGTTCTGCTCTCTTTTAGTCTTGCTGGCTGTAATCTCAGTTGCCAGTCTTGTAAAATTGTGGCATCCGTCCTTCAATCTTCAAACTCGTTCCTGAGAGAGCTGGATCTGAGTAACAATGACCTGCAGGATTCAGATTTGAAGCTGCTCTCTGATGGACTAAAGAGTCCAAACTGTCAGCTGGAGATACTGAGGTTTGTAAGAACATATAAGGGATATATATACACTCAGTCGGTCATAATGTTGATGTGTGTTTGTTAATGATCTGACTGTGTGTCTGTAGGTTGTCTGGCTGTATGGTGACAGAGGAAGGCTGTGGTTATGTGTCTTCAGCTCTGAGTTCAAACCCCTCACACCTGAGAGAGCTGGATCTGAGCTACAATCACCCAGGAGAATCAGGAGTTCAGCTGCTCATCGACAGACTTAATGATCCAAACTACAAACTGGAGATACTCAAGTATGTGGGCTAGTTATGAATCATATGTTTCCTAAGAGGGATATTTTGTTAAGATAATGTTTTCTGAAATGTTGTGCTCCCATTATTTTTTTGCTGACTCTCTGATTTAATACAGAAAAATCCATAAACCTCATGTAAGAACAACATTTTTAATCTGTTATAGCCAACTTTAGAGGTGTAAAACTAGAGGTTTTAATTTAATTCAGCTTTAAAAAAAATGACTACACTATACAGTTTTATTTTTTCACTAAATAACGAACGAGTGTAGTTACCGATTTCAGATAAAATCTGCAGAATGTTCATAAAGTGCACAATGAATCAGTGTCAGCCCTGCTCCTGGAGGTCTACCTTCCTGCAGACTTCTGTTCTAACCCCTTGACTTCACAAACCTGCCTGTAATTTTCAAGTAAACTTGATTAGCTGGATCAGGTGTGTTTAATTGTGGTTGGAGCTGAACTCTGCAGGACATTAGTAAATATTGAAAGCAAATTCATATACTTTCTTGAAAAGCTAAAAACAAAAGTCAGAAAAGTCTGGTAAACACCTTTGAACTACCATTGGTCCTTGGCGCTTATGTAATAGGTAGGTGTGGCTCTGAGGCTCTTTTTTTTTTTTTACATGGAAATCTTCTCCGGTTCATTTCCTCTGTTTAGCCTGTCCTTTCACAGCTGACATTTTTGGTTGTTTACCACATATTTGCATATCCTCTTAAAGGATCATCTAAATGGTCACCTATTTCAAAAGTATTTTTACTCCTAAGCGAAGAATATATTGGGTCCTTACTTTACTAAAGCATAAAACTACCATAATATGCTTGTAGAAGAAACATGCTAAGTTCAACTACTAGTTTCTATGAAAAACAATGCTTCAGCCAGCTATTCTACTTTTAAATGTGCTTTCCGGGGTTGAATGTCTGTTTTTGTTTTGGTCTGTGTGATCCCGCTACACTGCAAATTTGCCCAATAGTATTTCGAAACACGGGTTGCCAGTTGGTGGAAAACACAGCTTATTGCAGCCAGCAAACAACTGAGTCAAAGATTGCAGATTTTACCCAACCTAAAAAGCCTCTGCAGTAAAAACATTGCAAATTATTACATTGGCTGATCAGCTTGCAATGTAAGGCTCATGAAAGGAACATGAAATGTATCGCTTTCCATTGCCATGCGCCCTCATTCCTTCTGCGTTTCTCAATCTAGCAAATCATGTGAGCGTCGATTCTGAGGACGGGGTGGGAGAAACAACTCTCTCCAATATTTTGAATATGGACTGCAGTACCCATTACAACAGCTAGCAGCCAATATTACATACTGCACCTTTAAACATTATTTGTTTTTCTCTCTGCTCAGTTTGGATCATGGAGGAAATTTATGGCTCACACCAGGACTGCGGAAATGTAAGTCCTCACACACATGCAAACCTCTGCATTCTTGATGCCACCGCTTTTCTGATCTGTCTTTGTGTACACAGATGCTTGTAATCTCACTCTGGATCCAAACACAGCACACACTCGTCTCTCTCTGTCTGATGGGAACAAAAAAACAACATGTGTGAAAGAGTATCAGCCGTATCCTGATCATCCAGAGAGATTTGAGCTCCAGGGGCAGGTTCTGTGTCGAGAGAGTCTGACTGGACGCTGTTACTGGGAGGCTGAATGGATTGGATGGGGTCATGTCGCAGTGGCATATAAAGGAATCAGCAGGAAAGGAGGGAGTGAATGTCAGTTTGGACACAATGAAAAGTCCTGGAATCTTTACCGTTGTGATGATATTTACTCTGTCTGGCACAAAAGTAAGAGAAAGAACATTACTGTCCCTTCATCTTGTTCTAACAGAGTAGGAGTGTATGTGGACGTGTCAGCCGGCAGTCTGTCCTTCTACAGCGTCTCTTACACACACACACTCACACACTTATACACATTCAACACCACATTCACTGAACCCCTCTATGCTGGGTTTAGAGTTTATACTGATTCTTCAGTGTCTCTGTGTCAGATTTAACAGCCTCCTGTGATGAACCAAAAAGACACATATGGAAACACATTTTAAGTCACATCATGACATATAAATTCACAATTATCTGAAATAAAGTCAGAATAAGGAGATATGAAGTCACAAATGACGGAATCAAACAAATTCTACATAAAGTGTACAGGAAGGCTCCTCTTCAATGGGCTATGAAGGCCAACCTCCACAGTGCTAATAAGAGATGTGATTGGTCAGATTTGCTTATATGAATAAATTACTGGACCTATCAGAATATTTTGTGAATATGCAAATAGCTCTGTAAACTATATCGATCATATCATATTGAGTTTCTGATTGGCTAACACAGACTTACAACTGTCTGTCAAACAGGAAAGATTAGGTTAATCCATTTGAGGTAATCGTTATATATTTCCTTTATAGTTTCTAAGAAATACATGATAGGCGGGAGTAAGATAAACCAGATGCTTGCTGTTTTTTATAGCACTTCTAGAAACTCTAGACGTTTACACAAAGAAACACAGAAGGGTCCATTTTCATTTCATAAACACACAACAGTAGTCAAGCTGTTTTTTTATTTATTTTTTATTTAAATACATAACATTTATTGTTAAATAATATATATATATATATATATATATATATATATATATAGATAGATAGATAGATAGATAGATATATAGATACATAGATAGAAAGATAGATAGATATAGATATAGATATATAGATATTATTTAACATTTCATAACTTTTGAATCTTTTTTGCTGTCCTGATTTGTCACTCCTTTACTGAAGGTTCTGAAGGGTCTGACCACACGCCACTGATATCCGGTATCCAGTCTGTTATTGTGTGAGTCAGTGGAGACTTCAGGGAGTCAGAGATGATGGTCTGTAGAAACACAGGCTCTTCATTTGATCTCATAAAGCTACTGTAGATTTTGTCACAGTTTCAGAGGATCCTCAGTCTCAGTTTCTGCTGCTGGATTGTCCGGAAAGATCCATTTTATGGTTTTGTAGTAAGTTGTACCTCACTCTGTGTTTAACACTATTGTCTTTGCAGAATTATGCCAAAACTACAATTCTGAGTAATTCATATGTTTGTCTTTGATTTGGTTCAACCTTGACTTGCTACATTTTATAGTTACCTCTTTATCTCTAAATTATTTTTTTTTCTGTGTTTTTGAAAACTTAAAATGGTTTTAGTCCAAATACATTGCAAAAAATATAACTTTATTTGAATGAATCTAAGTTACTAAGTAAGTAACTTCTAAGCATCAGATCAGGAGAAAATGTCTCTGTAATGTAACATCTGTACAGTGTAACACTGTTACTGGTTTTGTTCAATAAATCTTTGCACATAATGAATGGACTGTGTGTGATGTTACATCTGTAAAGTTCAGATTGAGGACTGAGAGAATCAGACACTAAACATTGAGATAATGCAGTGATTAGTGTGTGTTTAAAGCAGACGTCACACACTCACACACTGTCTGCTCTCCTCTATTTCATGTGTCTTTCTGTTTTCATTCTTCATTGGTTCCTCTCTCATGTCCTGAATGGATGTGTTGTTGGAGTCTCTGCTGCTGGACGCGGGTCAAAAGTCATTGAAGAAAGAAAACTTTCGGACATTCAAGCTAAAACATTGGGTATTTAAATGTTGTCTATTTTGTGATAAATTCATGTGTTCTTTGTTACAGTGTATAACATAAACAGGCTTCTGCTCTTCTTTACAGGATATTTTAGAACCATTATGAGTTTAAAACTACAGAGATAAACATTATTTTATTGTCAAAACAAATGAACTCAATTCAAGTCTGCATTATTTATTCACAGCTGCTGAAATAGCCTTAACTACTTTTATTTTAGCCAGACCTTTACCAGCCTTCAGGGGCGATCTAGACCCTTTACATATTTGAGCAGGCACCGAGCAGCCATAACGTGTCTATAACATCTACCTTCACTTTATTTGAGCGGGGAAGTGGCTACTTCTGTGCCATGAAGCCAAACTCAACCCTATGATGGCATGCCAAGATTTCACTTCAAATATGCTAACATATGAACAGAACTTCAGTATGAGTTAACTCAGGCTTCAACCAAATGCAGAAGGATAAGCAGGCAAGAGACAGTGATGGCAACAAATTAGAAAAGATTTATTGATTCATTTGCATTTTTATCAAAGATTTGTAAATGTTCTCATAACAAACAAGGGGGTGAAAAATTGACTGCACATTGTCTCCATTTCATGGACATGGGTGGAGACAACAACTTATTAATCGGTTATGTCGTTAATACAGTAATATGGTAATAGAAAAGTGTATGATGAAATTTCATTAAATGGGATCAAGTTAAAAAAAAATGTAAGAATGATATATAAAAATGACGAATTAGGTTATATATAAATTAATAAATGTCAGCACAGATGTATGTCTTGAGCTCAGTATTCCTTTTACCAAATTTAAATGTTTAATTTCAGAAACAAATTTAGAGCACATTTCTTTAGAGCACACACTCTTTTTTTCATATTTAGACTTTTTTTTTGTTTAGATGTCGAGTTAGAGATTGCCATAAAAGTGTGATTTTGATTGAACCTCCACATACTCAAAGTCCAGGGAACAGGTAGAATTTTTTTGTAAGCGTGACTCTTTCTATACTTGGCAATATTTTGCACTGCCGTGTGAAACGTGGGTCGTTATCCATGCGTGAGCTGACCTATAAAAAAAAAAACAAATAATTTGAAAGTGAAAAAACTGTACTTTAAAAAATCAAAAATGAAAATCAAACCATTGGAAAAGTAAAACAATTTAAATTTACTTTATTGACCTTCCTGAACACCTCCACGATGTAGTTGACAAAAAAAGATCCTTTGATACTATTCCTGTACGAAGTGATACCTGTGGGGATAAATCAATGGTAAGTTAAGCATTTATATGTATAACAAACAAACAACTGCACTGTTTTATTTGTCACACATCTGAGTGGTGTCACAAATCATTAATTTAATCATTTTTACCAGACATTCGTGAATAGACAAACACATGTGCGAGCTACAAATTAATCTCATTTCAGCAATCATGTCACATACAGTAAACTGACCAGGGGGGCTGGACATAAAACAGACGAAATCTTTGCTCACGTGCACACAACGACCAGAGCACCTGTAAACACCTCCTGGGTGATCTGGACAGAGAAATGGACACACAATACAGTACTAAATAAAGAAAAAGGTAAAGAGAAAATGGGAAATAGCAATATGAGTTTTATCAGTAATGCCGTACCTCCTCTGCAGGCTTGAATCAGAATAACCTTTGGTTTATTAATCAGGACATTTCTCTGAGTTCAGATTGGAGTAGATGTCATCAACACGGAAGTAATCATTAGGGTTTTCCTCCTCATGATAGTTGACACCTAAAATGGTTTCTTCACTATATGGGGTCTTTTTCCCGTGAGACATAATAACCACAAAGGTGCTGTCTGAGTCTTCATGTTCAGAACGTGCAGCGAAGTCCTTGATTGCTGTATCTATTTCCTGTGAAAAAAAAAGAAGAAAAAAGTCACTGTTTTAAATAGGCAAATGCTTAAAAGTATATGATTGGATCATTATTGCAGTTATTATTATGTTTCTAGCATGTTATATGTTTGGCGACAGTTCTTCTAACCCAATAAATGGAGTGTGTGGTTTTTATTTCTTAAACAAACATGTAGGAAGACACATCATGGCCATATTCCAGGATTACAATGTCAAGATTCATCAGGCTCAGATTGTGAAAGAATGGTTGGAAGGATCATTTCCACACATGAATCGGCTCCTCAGAGTCCAGAGCTGAACCTCAGTGAAAGTCTTTGGGATGTTCTTATAGGACATAACATCACACACCTTATTTCCATTAAGAGGTGCATCAAGATCTTGTATTGACAATGCAAAAGTCGAGTACTCTGTTAAGTCTCCTTCAGTACATCCCAAAGACTTTCACTGATTTATATAAATAATAATAATTTCACGAGGCTGTACGCACAGTTCCAGAGAGATTTGTGTATTTCTCAACACTATAATCCAGAGCCTTCAGCAGCCACTCCATGTTCTCCTCGTCTCTCGCTGCTCCAGCCCCGTGTTTTAAGTGCTTGAATCGTATGTTGGTGATTAGCAGAGCTAAACGTTTCCTCTGAGACTTTTCCTTGCAATCAGTCATTTCAATATATTGGTCTAATAAAGGTCTAACATTAATATATATATATTAATGTTAGACCTTTATTAGACCAATATATTGAAATGACTGATTGCAAGGAAAAGTCTCAGAGGAAACGTTTAGCTCTGCTAATCACCAACATACGATTCAAGCACTTAAAACACGGGGCTGGAGCAGCGAGAGACGAGGAGAACATGGAGTGGCTGCTGAAGGCTCTGGATTATAGTGTTGAGAAATACACAAAGTCTGGGCATTTATGCAGATTCACTAACCAACAACATAAACCGAAGTCAGAAAGAAGGATTTTAATGAGTTCAGTGACATCTGTGTGTGCCATCATTGATTCACAACTGCCATCACACGATTCATTTTCTCTCTGATTTCCTAGCTATAATCAACATGTTTTATAAACACAGAGTTACAGCAGGCAGAGAAAAACTAAAGTTAGAAAGTCAAGGGTCAAGAGCCCAACTAAAGCAGTCACTGATCTCCATGATGGTGACTTCAAATGAAACAATAAATCATCAACATCTAAACCTCTGTTAATTCTCAAACAGAACTGTAGACGTCTGACAGAAATAAAGTCAGTCTGGTTAGTAATAAGTGAAGCTGGTAATGCTGTTTGTGGAGTTGTTTAATCCTCCTCTGCTGAGATCTTCACAGATTTAATGTTTTTTATCTTCAGTTGATTTCATCTGAGGCTGTGGCTGAAGTCAGTTGTAGTTCTTGTGTTTCTGCTCGTCTCTTTTTTCTGTTCCTGTTGTTTCTCTAAATGGACATTCCCAGAATTCCCTGTGTGACACTTCACATTTGATGCTATTTAATTTAAATAATTATGTTTCTTCTTGGTTTTTGTTATCAGTTTATATTATATTTTTTTGGTTTATATTACATCATATATTGTTTAATGAATGTTTATGCCATTATTTGGAGTCACGTGTGTATGTCACCATGATGGTGTTTTGTGTTTGTGTGTATGACACTGTGCACCTTCTCAATATTACCATGTACCTCAAATTGTGAAAAACTAATGGTATACTTAAATCTTTGTGTTTTTTTTTTCTTCTTTTTTGACATTTGTGTTATTATGATGGTTTTCAGTATATTGCAAAGATATAAAGTAAACTTTAATACTTCAGTGAAATTTAATGATAACATTTATCGGTTTATGTAATATAACGGTTGTCCTGTGAAAACTAAAAGGTTCCTACTGTATTTTTTATGGTAAAGTACTGGGAACCACAGCTGATGTTTGTTTTTTTACCACACATTTAAATCCTGCTGAAGGTTTTTTTTTTTTTTTTTTTTAAGTAAGGTTGCTACCATATTTTTTACGGTAAAATACTGGCAACCAAGCTAACGTTTTTTACCGTAAATTTCACAGGGGTTTTTTTACATTGTGTTTTTTTGCCCGTAAATTTAAATCCCGTAAAACATAAAAGGTTGCTACCTTATTTTTTACGGTAAAATACTGGCAACCACAGCTGCCGGTTTTTTACCGTAAATTTCACGTTTTTTTTTAACAGTGTATAATATGATATTAATTTATATATAACTTAATTCGTCATTTTTTATATATCATTCTTACATTTTTTTTAACTTGATCCCATTTAATGACATTTCATCAAATACTTTGATATTACTGTATTAACAACATAACCGATTAATAAGTTGTTGTTTCCACTCATGTCCACGAAATGGTGACAATGTGCAGTCAATTTTCCACCCCCTTGTTTGTTATGAGAACATTTACAAATCTTTGATAAAAATGCAAATGAATCAATAAATATTTTATAATTTGTTGCCATCACTGTCTCTTGCCTGCGTATCCTTCTGCATTTGGTTGAAGCCTGAGTTAACTCATACTGAGGTTTTGTTCATATGTTGGCATATCTGAAGTGAAATCTTGGCATGCAATCACAGGGTTGAGTTTGGCTTCATGGCACAGATGTAGCCGCTTCCCCGCTCAAATAAAGTGAAGGTAGATGTTATAGACACGTTATGGCTGCTCGGTGCCTGCTCAAAGTTATATGTAAAGGGTCTAGAATCGCTCCTGAAGGCTGGTAAAGGTCTGGCTATGTGGAAAAATAAAACTAGTTAAGGCTATTTCAGCAGCTGTGAATAAATAATGCAGACTTGAATTGAGTTCATTTGTTTTGACAATAAAATAATGTTTATCTCTATGGTTTTAAACTCATAATGGTTCTAAAATATCCCGTATAAGAGCAGAAGCCTGTTTATGTTATACATTGTAACAAAGAACGTATGAATTTATCACAAAATAGACAACATTTAAATACCCAATGTTTTAGCTTGAATGTCCGTAATTTTCTTTCTTCATTGACTTTTGACCCCCGTCCAGCAGCAGAGACTCCAACAACACATCCATTCAGGACATGAGAGAGGAACCAATGAAGAATGAAAACAGACTGATAATCAGAAAGACACATGAAATAGAGGAGAGCAGACAGTGTGTGAGTGTGTGACGTCTGCTTTAAACACACACTAATCACTGCATCATCTCAATGTTTAGTGTCTGAATCTCTCAGTCCTCAATGTGAACTTTACAGATGTAACATGACACACAGTCCATTCATTATGTGCAAAGATTTATTGAACAAAACCAGTAACAGTGTTGCACTGTACAGATGTTAAATTACAGAGACATTTTCACCTGATCTGATGCTTAGAAGTTACTTACTTAGTTACTTAGATTCATTCAAATTAATTTATATTTTTGCAATGTATTTGGACTCGAATAAAACCATTTTAAGCTGAAACTGTGACAAAATCTACAGTAGCTTTATGAGATCAAATGAAGAGCCAGTGTTTCTACAGACCATCATCTCTGACTCCCTGAAGTCTCCACTTACTCACACAATAACAGACCGGAGACTGGATATCAGTGGCGTGTGGTCAGACCCTTCAGAACCTTCAGTGAAGGAGTGACAAATCAGGACAGCAAAAAAGATTTAAAAGTTATGAAATGTTAAATAATATCTATCTATCTATCTATCTATCTATCTATCTATCTATCTATCTATCTATCTATCTATCTAAATTATTTAACAATAAATGTTATGTATTTAAATATAACATAAAAACAGCTTGACTACTGTTGTGTGTTTATGAAATGAAAATGTACCCTTCTGTGTTTCTTTGTGTAAACGCCGTAGAGTATGTAGTAGTGCTATAAAAAAAAGCAGCACCTGGTTTATCTTACTCCCGCCTCTCATGTATTTCTTAGAAACTATAAAGGAAATATATAACGATTACCTCAAATGGATTAACCTAATCTTTCCTGTTTGACAGAGGGTTCTAAGTCTGTGTTAGCCAATCAGAAAATCGATATGATCGATATAGTTTACAGAGCTATTTGCATATTCACAAAATATTCTGATATGTCCAGTATTTTATTCATAAAAGCAAATCTGACCAATCACATCTCTTATTAGCACTGTGGAAGTTGGCCTTCATAGCCCATTGAAGAGGAGCCTCCCTGTACACTTTATGTAGAATTTGTTTGATTCCGTCATTTGTGACAATTGTGACTTTATATCTCCTTATTCTGACTTTATTTCAGATAATTGTGAATTTATATGTCATGATGTGACTTAAAATGTGTTTCCATATGTGTCTTTTTGGTTCATCACAGGAGGCTGTTAAATCTGACACAGAGACACTGAAGAATCAGTATAAACTCTAAATCCAGCATAGAGGGGTTCAGTGAATGTGGTGTTGAATGTGTATAAGTGTGTGAGTGTGTGTGTGTCAGAGACCCTGTAGAAGGACAGAGTGCCGACCGACACGTCCACATACACTCCTACTCTGTTAGAACAAGATGAAGGGACAGGAATGTTCGTTCTCTTACTATTGTGCCAGACAGAGTAATTGTCATCACAACAGTACAGATTCCAGGACTTTTCATTCAGTCCAAACCGACATTCACTCCCTACTTTCCTGCTGATTCCTTTATATGCCACTGCGACATGACCCCATCCAGTCCATTCAGCCTCCCAGTAACAGCGTCCAGTCAGACTCTCTCGACACAGAACCTGCTCCTGGAGCTCAAATCTCTCTGGATGATCAGGATGCAGCTGATACTCTTTCTCACATGTTGTTTTTTTGTTCCCATCAGACAGAGAGAGACGAGTGTGTGCTGTGTTTGGATCCAGAGTGAGATCACAAGCATCTGAACACAGAACATCAGATCAGAAGAGCGGTGGCATTAAGAATGCAGAGGTTTGCATGTGTGTGAGGACTTACATTTCCGCAGTCCTGGTGTGATCCTGAAATTTCCTCCATGATCCAAACTGAGCAGAGAGAAAAACAAATAATGTTTAAAGGTGCAGTATGTAATATTGGCTGCTAGCTGTTGTAATGGGTACTGCAGTCCATATTCAAAATATTGGAGAGAGTTGTTTCTCCCACCCCGTCCTCAGAATCGACGCTCACACGATTTGCCAGATTGAGAAACGCAGAAGGAATGAGGGTGCATGACAATGGAAAGCGATACATTTCATGTTCCTTTCATGAGCCTTACATTGCAAGCTGATCAGCCAATGTAATAATTTGCAATGTTTTTACTCCAGAGGCTTTTTAGGTTAGGTAAAATCTGCAATCTTTGACTCAGTTGTTTGCTGGCTGCAATCCGCTGTGTTTTCCACCAACTGGCAACCCGTGTTTCGAAATACTATTGGGCAAATTTGCAGTGTAGCGGGATCACACGGACCAAAACAAAAACAGACATCCAGCTCCGGAAAGCACATTTAAAAGTAGAATAGCTGGCTGAAGCATTGTTTTTCATAGAAACTAGTAGTTGAACTTGTTTCTTGTATTTCTACAAGCATATTATGGTAGTTTTATGATTTAGTAAAGTAAGGACCCAATATATTCTTCGCTTAGGAGAAAAAATACTTTTCAAATAGGTGACCATTTAGATGATCCTTTAAGAGGATATGCAAATATGTGGTAAACAACCAAAAATGTCAGCTGTGAAAGGACAGACTAAACAGAGGAAATGAACCGGAGAAGATTTCCATGTAAAAAAAAAAAAGAGCCTCAGAGCCACACCTACCTATTACATAAACGCCACGGACCAATGGTAGTTCGAAGGTGTTTACCAGAATTTTCAGACTTTTGTTTTTAGCTTTTCAAGAAAGTATATGAATTTGCTTTCAATATTTACTGATGTCCTGCAGAGTTCAGCTCCAACCACAATCAAGCACACCTGATCCAGCTAATCAAGTTTACTTGAAAATTACAGGCAGGTTTGTGAAGTCAAGGGGTTAGAACAGAAGTCTGCAGGAAGGTAGACCTCCAGGACCAGGGTTGACAACGATTCATTGTGCACTTTATGAACATTCTGCAGATTTTATCTGAAATCGGTAAATATACTCGTTCGTTATTTGGTAAAGAAATAAAGCTGTAGTGTATAATTTTTTTAAAAGCTGAATTAAATTAAAACAATATAACAGATTAAAAATGTTGTTCTTACATGAGGTTTATGGATTTTTCTGTATTAAATCAGAGAAAAGTCAGCAAAAAAAATAATGGGAGCACAACATTTCATAAAACATTATTTTAACAAAATATCCCTCTTAGGAAACATATGAGTCATAATTAGCCCACATACTTGAGTATCTCCAGTTTGTAGTTTGAATCCTTCAGTTTGTCGTTGAGCAGCTGGACTCCTGATTCTCCTGGGTGATTGTAGCTCAGATCCAGCTCTCTCAGGTGTGAGGGGTTTGAACTCAGAGCTGAAGACACATAACCACAGCCTTCCTCAGTCACCATACAGCCAGACAACCTACAGACACATACACAGTCAGATCATCAACAAACACACATCAAAATTATGACCGGCTGAGTGTATATATATCCCTTATATGCTCTAACACACCTCAGTATCTCCAGCTGACAGTTTGGACTCTTTAGTCCATCAGAGAGCAGTTTCACTCCTGAATCCTGCAGGTCATTGTTACTCAGATCCAGCTCTCTCAGGAACGAGTTTGAAGATTGAAGGGCGGATGCCACAATTTTACAGGACTGGCAACTGAGATTACAGCCAGCAAGACTAAAAGAAAGCAGAACACAATTTTCTGTCTGTAAATTCTCTAACAGTTAAAATGTATCTGACTGAAGATATACAAATATTAAGTAACTTAAATGAGTATACAAGAGAGAAAAAACACTCACAGAGCTTTCCTGCACTTGATCACAGCTGGTATTAGTCTTCTTCTCCCCTGATCTGATGTGTTGTATTTCTTGAGGTCCAGCTCATCCAGCACCTCCTCTGACATCTGAAGCATGTAGGCGATTGTTGAGCAGTGAGCAGGAGAGAGTTTCTTCTCTGAGTGTTTGTCTGATTTCACAAACTCCTGAATCTCTCTGGACAGAGTCTGGTCTTTGACTTCCAGCAGGCAGAGGAACATATTGATGGATCTCTCAGTGGAGAGTCCATGTCCATCTTTGATCTTCTCTTTAATGTACTGTGTGGTTCTCCCGATGCTCTCTGAGGTTTTCTCTGTGTGTGTAAGTAGATCCTGTAAGAGTCTCTGATTGGACTCCAGTGAGATGCCAAGCAGGAACCGCAGACACAGATCCAGGTGTCCATTCTTACTCTTGAGGGCTTTATCTACTGTTTCCCTATGCAGATTATGAACTACATCCAAAAACTTGGATGTGTCGACATTTTTCATTACATAAAGGTAAAACAAATAGAAAGCAGTGAGAAACTCCTGGACGCTCAGATGAATGAAACTGTAGACTTTCCTCTGATGAATCACAGATTCCTCCTTAAAGGTCTCAGTGCAAATCCCAGAATACACTGAGGCGTCAGTGACTTCTATGCCGCTCTCAATCAGGTCCTCCTCATAGAACATCACATTGCCCTTCATCAGCTGTTTGAAAGCCACTTCAGCAAGTTTCACAATCACTTCTCTGTTGGACTGCAGTAGTTCCTCTGGATCTCTCTCTTCATACTTCTGATTCCTCATGTTGATTTGAATCAGCAGGAAGTGGATGTACATTTCAGTCAGAGTTTGAGGGATTTCTGCACTCAGATCTTCTTCCAGGAGCTTTTGAAGCACAGTGGACGAGATCCAGCAGAAGACGGGTATGTGGCACATGATGTTGAGGCTTCCTGCTCTTCTGATGTGTGAGATGATTCTGCTGGCTTGATGCTCGTCACTGATTCTCTTCCTGAAATATTGCTCTTTCTGAGGCTCGTTGAATCCCTGAATTTCTGTCAGATGGTTGATGTATTTGGAGGGGATCTGATTGGCTGCTGCTGGTCTCGAGGTGATCCAGATGAGAGCAGAGGGAAGCAGCTCTCCTTTAATGAGGTTTGACATCAACACACCCACTGATGAAGTCTCAGTCACATCAGAAACTTTCTGAGCATCAGAAAACATCAGTGTGATTCTGCTTTCATCCAGACCATCACATATAAACACAACTTTACACTCCTCATAAATCTTTGAGTCCAGACTGTGAAGTTCAGGATGAAAGTCCAGCAGAAGTCTGTGAAGACTGTACTGATGATCTCGGATCAAGTTCAACTCTCGAAATGGAAGCACAAATATGAAATCTACATCCTGATTGGCTTTTCCCTCGGCCCAGTCCAGAATGAACTTCTGCACAAAGACAGTTTTCCCGATTCCACCGATGCCTTTAGTAAGAACAGTCTTGATTTGGTCTTTCTCCTCACATCCTGGTACAGGTGGGGCTTTAAAGATGTCATTGCAGATGATTGGAGTGTCTTGTGAGTGTTGTGTTCTGGCTGTTTTCTCCATCTGTAAAACCTCATGTTCTTTATTCACTCCTTCTCTCTCTCCCTCTATGATGTAGAGCTGTGTGTAGATCCTGTTCAGGAGGGTTTCATTCTCTTGGAGTTTGTTTCCCTCAAATAATTTCTCATACTTGTTCTTCATGCTGGTTTTGTGCTGGTCTTTGACTCTCTGCAGGTCTCCAGTCTCCAGTGTGTGTGCAGGACTGATTCAGTTTTGTCCTGATAGTGGGATGTAGAGAATGGCACATATCTGATCAGCTCTTGTATCTCCGCCCTGCTGTAATTAAAAAAGTAAAGAGCAGCAATTGCCGTCATTAGAATGACCATTAAATAACATAAAAAATATATTGGTTACTATATATGATTTTATGATGGTTTTTTTTCATGGTATTTCTTTCTTTTTCTTATTTCTTTTTTTTTTTACAAAGTTTTTTCATTAAAATAATTTTTCATCTTAGATGCACTACAATAAATCAACAAGTAAAGGTTTATACTAACGGAGGATCAGAGGTCACTGGTCCATCACTGAAATGTATGGGTTGCATCATGGATCTGCTACTCTTCAGAGACACAGCGCTGGGTTCTGGAGACTCTGATCTCAGTCTCTTCCTCCTGCTGATACTGACAAATGACAAACAAACAAAAAGTAATTTTGGAGCACTAGCTATGCTGTATAACTAGAATTATCAATATATTTACACGTATTTATTAATTTAGCAGAGACTTTTCATCTTTTAATCCATTTACAATAAAGCAATACAAAAGTTCATCCAATAGAGTAACATGAGAGAAAAGAGATTAAGTATTTTGATTGATTTATTTGACAATATTGAAATTTGTACACAGAGGGATCATACATAATTTCAAACTGTCGAGGATAAAATGCACAGAAAAGCCAAATACTTATTTCCATTGTGGTCCTCTATGTTTACAAAATGTAAGAACAGAACAGAACAGAACAGATCATATATGGAGAGAAATCACCATCAAGTTCAGCATCTCACACTACATCACTTTAAAATTAATGATAAAAAGGCCTTTCTAAAATCACTTTCAACTTTTATCTGCTTTATACAACAAGGTAAATTATTCCAGGCTATAGCACTAATATATAGAAAGGAATTCATCCCCATTAAACTCTTAAATCTACAAGGATAAATATCAGTGCTACTCCCCCTTGTGGAATGACTATGCACATCAGGTACCTTGGAGCACTTTTCTTTATTATTTTAAATGCCAACACCAATTTAAGAAATGTTACCCTTTTTTCAACTTTTAAAAAACCAAGCTCTCTAAAATGTTCATCATTTAGATGCAGCTGTGGATGTGCTTTCAATATTACCCTGCATAGCTTATTTTGAGCAGTTTGCAATTATTTTTTTGTTCGTTTCGTACTACCACTAAACCAAAATGTTGCAGCATAATCATAGTGTGCCTGCACTAATGCTCCAGCTAACATTTTTAAAGTTTGAGTATTTATAAGCCGCTTGTCTTGCTAAAAACATTTTTGAACGAACTGAAACAGCCATATTTTCTCCTATCAATTTTTTATCTAATACACATCCCAGATACTTTACTTCCTGTTTTGGTGTAATGATCAAGTCACCAACCTTGCCGTGTAACAAGAAAGGAGTCAACAAATGAAGTCCACGCAAACTCTTTCTCCATAGCATTCTGTAGTAGGCTAGGCCAAGTGATTCATTCATTATTTCATTCATTCGTTAAGTAAATACAAATACAATGCCTAGAATATCCCCCAAAAAGTCAAGGAACTTTCTTCACTGAGTTAGGCTAAATATCAGAATGACAGTTGACAGATGTGAGCGCAAAAACTACAAACACAACAGGTATTCACCTCAGAGAAGAAGATATGGATTAGGGCTATATTTTGTGTTGTATTTTTGTTAATCTTGATTTCTCACAAATTGTGTGCTTTTCTGGGCGAGTCGGAGTGAACTGCGGTGCTGTCTCATGAACACGCAGTCAAGCACAGACCATCAGACAAGGTCAGGATTTTTGTTAAATAATACATTAAATTTCATATCGTAGCCTATACCAGAACACTTAATTTAGACTATGGCACGTATCGCATGGGATTATTCTGTGATACAGATGAAAAAAATGATGCTGGTCACTATTCACAGCCATTAAATGGATGAGCACGAGCAGGAAACTTTCCTTTTGTGGTCATAAACAGTGTTACATAAACATAAACAAAGTAACGCGTTACAGTAACGTAACTACTTTTTTCGGGTACAAGTAGTGTAACGCGCTACTACTAAAAATTTGGTAATTAAACGTAGTTGCTTTTTCAATTTGGTGCATCGTTACTGTTCCCAGGGACAGATTTGACAGCGACACTGCCTTCTCAGCTGCGCGCTTGCCCAATAGTCACAAGCTCCACGGTACGTGACAGAGGCTGGTAGCAGAGCAATCAATTCTGTGAATTACACTGCGCAAACCAAAAGTAATACTACACACCAGATGAAGAACGTTTGGCTCTCCACAGAACATAAAATATTCATTTAATTTTATTTTTCGTGTTCGCATTTATGGGGAAAAAACAATGTTACGGATGAGACAGTTCTCCGTTACGGACGTGACCGCTCTAAAAAGCGGCACTAAAACACTGCTTTAGGCCCCAGTCACACCAAAAGCGGTTTTCAGGTTTGAATACGCGAGGCGCACAGCACTGCCCCGATCACACAGAATGAGCAGTGCGCTGCGTTTTTTATGTTGCTAGGCAATCACCGAAACAGCTGTCCTGTCAGTCAAGTAAACGTCAAATCAGCCTTTTATTAACTTGTTTTACTTTCTGTTAACATTGTGGTAGTTACGGTTCGTGAAGTCGTTAAGCTCATGATAACCCGCGAGAGCACCACAAGTTTATCCTCCATCATTGCACTCTCTGGGCGTTCAAAGCAACTGTAGCCCTTTATCAGCACTCACCCACTGCAGGAATACACTGTAAATCACTTTGAATAAAAGCATCTGTTAATGCTGAAATGACCAGTGTCTCACCTGGGTTCAGAGGTCACTGTTGCATCACTGGATCCAGACGGAAGATTCCTCATGGATTGATCACTCTTCACAGACTCACAGCTGGATCCAGGAGATGGAGGACTCGTTTCAGAGGCAGTGTCCTCATCTTGTCTTTCAGTAGGGAAACTCATTTTAGTTTTCTCCTGCTCTCATTTCTCAAAGTCAGACCTTTTGTGAAGAAACACAGTTATTTTTAAATAGTTTTATGTAGTACGATGTTGCAATAAAGTACATCTTAATTATTTTTAGAACATTGACTTTTTCCATATTATAATGAACACAAACAAATATATCTCATTGTAAACTAAAGCATATGGTAATTGAAAGGTTCTTTTAGAATATTTGTTATTTTCTAAATATGTCAATAGGTTTAAACCTTGTACAGAACCTTTTAATGTCCCTTTAAGCCTTTAATGAACCTTTAACAGAACATGTGTTTCCAACTGTTAAATAAAATACACTTCTATCCTCTTCTTCACCAAGCAAGTAAACAACAGAACATTTTAATTATTAGGGTTTTGGATAAATTTGCTTTTACTTAAACAAATAGACTTTTAACTTAATTGTGTATTTCAGACAGACACTGTCACATGACAAAACAATCATTTGCAGATACAAACTAACATTTAGTCAGAAATATCTTCAAATTCAAAATGTTTATTTTGCTGTTACCTGATCTAAAAATATCTGAATATAGGATATTATATATATATATATATATATATATATATATATATATATATATATATATATATATATAATTTGAATGATTATATAATATTATAGAAAACAAACTATTATTATTGCTATATAAAAATATTCCTAGTAGGCTATATAAGCTAAATCGCAGGATATCAGAAGTAATTTATATGTCGTCAATGTTTCCGCCATTTTGGTTAGATTCTAATGTCTAAATATACTGATTTGTGTTTTAAATCTTATGTAAAGAAGAACATAAACCTAAATGGCGGAAAAATGTTATATCACTGCATGGTAACATGAAGTACTTTCTGAACTCACCACACAATATGCGACCGTTTAAATATCCACACAGATAACAGGTTTAAAGCCTCGGAATGGCGTCTCTTCTCTTCCGTCTCTTTTACTTTCGTTTCCGTGTGTTTCTACCTGGTGAAGGTGTGTCTTGTTTACTTGTAACTCCACACTCGTATGAATAACAAACTCACTCCCTCTAGTGGCGCAAAGAGTCGCAGATTCAACAGGACTGTGTATTCTGATACCTGTGTGTCTGTTTGGGGATGGGTGATAGCACAATAAGCATTTTTAGGTTACCTGCGGCCTGTTTCAGAAAGGAGGTTCAAACAACTCTGAGTTAAAACTTGAACTCTGAGTGGACTTACCCTGAGATGGGAAACTCTGAGTTTTCGGTTACAGAACAGCTGAAATGAGTTAGTTCAATCAACTCTGAGTTGACCTACTCTGAGTTAAGCACGTGTACCACAACTATAAAAAGCCATTATGAATGGAGCAAGATATTATGAGTCACCATGGCAACAGCGCCAGACAAAAAGAGCTCTTTATATTTCTCACCAGCAGAACTGGATGTGCTTCTGCAAGCATTTGGAGAGTATGAACACATATTATTATTATTCAAATATCAAAATCAAGTCAAATTAAGAATAATTCATGCAATTGTATATTGTTTATTTGAAAGCATTAAAAGTGCAGTTTCTTGTCTCTCCTTGTATTGTTCAAGTGGTTGAGGTTGATATGGGATTTAGTAATTAGTAATAAGTAGACCAATACTTTCTAAAGATAGTCATTATTACATTAATCTAATTACACTGTTGAAGATGTCATTTGTAGTTAGTAATTAATAACTATTTTAGAGTAACTTACCCAACTGTTATAATATCAGAGGTGAAACTGGAAGAACAGTATGTTATTCAACCTCATTTTAATGTTCATGTGGAGCAATCCTGCAGGCATTAAAAGAACATGCCAGCAGCTGAAAATAAAATATAAAACCATAATTCAATCAGGTAAGGCTTGAGCATATCATGGGTGTAGGCTACCTGACTTTACATTTGACATATTAAATAACTAAATAGCATCCAGTGTCTCGCAGTGCAGCAGCATTTTTGGCTGAGGGAATTCCTGAAGGGACTTAAGAGCCAGTCACTCCCGAAGATCCAAGGGCCTTCATAAAATGTAAGAGGTGTGTTATTTTTTTATAAAGGCTGTTTTTGATATTTCCATTTATTTTACTTTGGGTTGGTTTTTTTTGTTGGTCCCAACAGATTCTGATGGTAATATCTGTCTTTTGGAGCCTCCTGTCCCAACAGAACCCCAGGCAGTCGTGAGTAGCCTAATACACCATTATGACAAATAGTGTTATAAAGTGTCCTCAAACAAATGCTCATCTTCACAAGACGATGGGGATATAGAGTTTCTGCTGCCACAAAGAGGCCTACAGAGGTAATGCTAATATTACTTAGAGTCTTCACATCAAACAATCAGATTTTTAAAAAAAAATTATGTGGAGTAGCCTATAGATTCTAAGTTTAAATCTAAGTATAAACGGGTATTCTTTGTTTCTATTTTCTTCAGTGATTCTGCTTGTTATCATCAGGTGTTTTCAATAATCGAACAATCATCACTCAATTAATCACAAATCTTCTAATTAACTCTAATAATTAGTGTTACTTTTAACACCCTGCTGGTGGTTCCCATATGAACACAGAGCGGTGTTAATTTAACACCGGGGAATTAACTGTGCAGGAATGATCTAGCACTCACAGTAAGGGCAGACGTCCTTCATCTTCTCCCACACTTGGTACTTAAAGTTGCCCAGATATTTAGGAACATCAATACGAGCTTCTGCATCTGGAAGTGTGTATTTTGCTCTTAAAAAACAAACCTCACATAATCAGTTTTGAATTTTACTTAAAGCTCATGAATAATTAGAAAGTAAAGTAGTAACGTGAAAGTGAAAAATACCTGTTCATAATGTTGTAATAATTCTGAGAAACAGCACAGAAACACACATACATTGGCCGGGCATACACTGTGCAGTTTTCGTCTGAATTTGAGCTGATTTCTCAGCCATACTGTTTTTTTTTTAAATTCGGACAAATTCTAGCTTTGTTGAAGCAGAGCTACAAAGCGATTGCCCTAGTGTTTTTCACCTCACTGCACCTGCGCGAAAACAGAAATTAAACCATGGTGACAATAAATAAGTATAATATTTATTACAGTTTATTTTGACGTTTCAGCTCAGAGAAATGGACATACGACCAAGGAAGCGCACAAAGCATGTTTCTTCTGACATAGACACACAGTTCTGGGTTTGGAGAGTCCCTGCATGTGCATTTCATATGTATAGTGTGAGCAGTCAAGTCACAGCTCGACAATTGGACCGTATAGTGTGAGCACATAAATTGTGAGCTTTGTCTTTACATTGCATGCGATTTACTGTACTTAACAAAAACATTGCTGAAATTGCACAGTGTCATCTGACCCTTAAAAGCACTTTGGTGGTATATCCACATCTAGATTTAGTCACATAGATTCAGTCATTTTAAATTTCATAAAAAAAATAAAAATAAAAAAAAGATTTTTTTTAACCCTGATCCTGTCCTGAAGAGTTTAGTTCCAACCCTAATCAAACACACCTGAAGCCGCTAATCAAGCTCTACAGGATCGCTTGAAAATGCACGGGCAAGTGAGTTGAAACAGGTTGGAAATTAACTTTCAAGGCAATAAAGCTGTGTAAGAACTCAGTGTGGAGCGAAGTCCAAGATTTACCACTGTGTGTGTGTCTGTGTCTGTCTGTGTGTGTGTGTGTGTGTGTGTGTGTGTGTGTGTGTGTGTGTGTGTGTGTGTGTATATGTGAACCGACCTTCAGGAAGGTGATGTCATTGTCCTCAGAAAGGTTTTCCAGTTCTCTGACTCTGTCAGAGAGAGACTGTTTTCCTTCTTGAATTATTCTTTCCAGATTTGCTTCCTTTTCATTTTCTTCTTCATTTTGAGCTGATATCTTGCTATCCTCCTCCTCCATTTTTTTTTTTTCTTTTTTTTCTCAAACTCCATCCTGATACTCCTCTCTGTCATATGAGTTTGAGACTGTGGGGATAGCATGTGTGAAGACCTTATCATCCACACAAATCTCACAAGAGGAATAAATAGATATCAAGCTGTACTCAATGACCTTGCTACAAATCTGTCAGATTTGTCCTCACAAAATCTACTTAATGAGAGCTTTAAAGTTGTCCAAAACTGCACTTATAATGTTAGAAGGGTTTTACAACAAAGGCTGTAATAATTAAAAAAACAAAGGCCATTTTCTTATGTTTACGAATGCTTTCAATCTTAACTAACCGTGCAAACAGGCTGGTGTAGTACCGAAAGCCATCAGAGGCAGACGGTGGGTAAATACTACACTCCATTAGGGTTGCAAACTTCAGAAAAGAAAAATGCGGGACAATCATGGTTCTTTACAGGAAAATAAGGGACTCTCAAAATATTTGTAGCTACTGTAAACACAGTATGTGTTTACATTTTTCTCAGACATAAACACATTTGTTTTGCTTAACCTATTTATGTACAATTTAACGTTAATTCTAAAACGAATTTTAAGGTCACACAAAAAGTCACATTACACACAAACCATAGTTAAAAATAATAGCATTTATCTGAAATAGAAAGCTTTTGTAACATTATACACTACATTTTAAAGAAATTAAAGAAAGTAATAGCCTACATTTATTCAGCAAGGATGCATTAAAGTAATCAAAAGTGACAGTAATACATTTATAATGTTACAAAAGCTTTTTTTATTTCGGATAAATCTACTTTGAACCTAGCCTGGATGACACCAGACCCTTCTCAGTCATAACCGAGAGTGGGTCTGGGGAAGGGGCGTCACCAACGGACGTCGCTCAAATGCCTCTAGGCGCAATTGGATAGATCTAAAACCAATCAGATCGATCGTCATCGTGTAAAGCCCGTCTCAAAGTTGTGATTGGTGCCAAGATTTGGAAAGATTGGAAATGGGCTTGAATGGGCTTTTGGCCAGACTGACTTGCAGAGCAAATCTAAATTTGCCAAAAGTTCGTCTGGGTTTTCCCAGGCTACTTTGAACCTTCTATTCATCAAGAATCCTGACTTTTTAAAAATAAAAATAAAAAACATTAATAATAATCAGAAATGTTTCTTGGGCAGTAAATCACATCAGCATATTATTCACTCAGGAAGATTTCATGTTTTCTTGCGTTGGCTGGATGTTGGACTCATGAACAATAATCACGTTGTTTGAATTCACTAAAACTGATATGCTGAAATCAAAACCCGGCCGGACAGTGAAAGGGATTAGCCGTTAGCGTGAGTCCGGATCGAACAGGGAGCGACCAGACAGCAGAGGATTCTGTTCACAAATCAAACAGTGATTTGTCCCAATTCTCAATTTAGAGTTTGTTATCCGTATGGTCTGATGCGCGTGAGTGTGAACTGTGATTGGATGATGACCGGTGTCGTGATCATTCTCAAGTGTTGTGTTGCTGTTGTATCAGTCAGATCAGCGTAGCAATCTATTTAATCGAGACAAGGGAGGTCCCGTACGGGACAAATAAATTAGGCCCAAAATACAGTTGGCAACCCTAGTTGGAGGTATCTGTGGTGGCGTGGCCAAGAACAGGCATGACAGGTAGTGTACAGATGAGAAGATTTATTTCTTCCAAAAATTATATACAGGGGCAGATGTAATGAAAATAATTTCCAAAATAAAGTCCATTTAAAAAGACTTAAGATGCATTCCACTAAGGTTAGCAGATCATGATGTTACTATGGCTGGGCAAATCTGACTCCCCTCTTCTTCTTCTTCTTTCAGAGTTTTATGGCAGTTGTCAAACCAGCTAAAAGGTGCATTTACCGCCACCAACTGGACAGGAGTGTGAAGCGTTAACCGAGTGAAGCAAATAATCAAATCATTCTGATTAAAAAAAAAGATCTATAAAAAATTATATATTAAACTATATTCTGTTTCCCTTAGATACCTTATTAAAGCACTATAAACCCTTGCCTCTTTCTGTGCGTTTTGAAATATGCTATTTACTGACAATGTATTAATACCTACGTAGCTTAATGATTCGGTAAAATGTATTCTTTCTCTGTTTTATTCTGTGCAATGAATCAACACATGTTCTGACTCCCCTCTGATATTCACCACTGCTAGATATACTCCTTTAGCCTCTACCAAACAAAAATAAAGGTAAATATCAAATAAAACTTTCCCCAATTAACAATAATATTTACAACTAAATATCCACTGTATCGTACCTAACATAATACAATCAAATACTTTAGGTACAATACAAAAACTACTCCAAACAAACCAAAAATGAAACTGAATGAAATGAAATAAAAGATCCCCCTCCGATCAGATCATGATGGTACAGTCCAACTTCCTCTGGAACGGCATAAGTCTGGAGGCTGAATCCCTACCTCTTCCTGTGTTTGCTGAACACACGTTCACTCCATGGACCAGAGGTATCTAGGACTCAGCTAGAGTTAAAAAGCAAAGAAGAATCTAAGAAGTGTGCACCCTTCTGTGCATTCAAACTTTAATAAACTTAACTTGTTAACGGATCCTGTGTTTGTTTCTTATACTAAGGGGATTTAAATAAAGTAACAAACCATGTTAAAATTCAACTTCAAAATTAAAGCTGCAAGCAGCGATGAAAGGGCCCTCGCACCCGTGCCATCAACACTCGGTGGCTTTAGGAAGACAGAGCATGGTTGGGCAATGTACATTTAAGGAGGTATATATAGTAAGAGTATGTCAAAGTCAGTTACAAAATGTTTTGTATAATGGTGATAATAGCATGCTTCATGACTCAGCTAAGTGTTGCTAGCATGTTTAGTATGTTTCTAGCATGCTTAGTACACAATAATTATGTTGTTAGTACTGCATAACTGTGTTAACCATGTCAGTTTCTGTTGCCAGTAGTTGGGGCTATGTCTATATCTGAATATTGCTATGTAGATGTGTTCAGTGCAGGACTTTTATCAAACATGTGAAGTTTGGGGCAGATTGGACATTGTATGCTTGAGTTACAACAACTTCCTTTAGCATTTCTAGCATGTTTTATGATGTTTCTAGCATTTTACATATTAATTTTGGGGTAGATTGGACATTGCATTCCTGAGTTACAGCAAATTCATATTTAATTGCAGTAATATCATGCTTTAGCACTTAGCTAAGTGTTTGCTAGTATGTTTTAGCATGTCTCTAGTATGTTGGTAGGATATTTAGCACCTACTGGCATTTTTTTATATGTTATTAGGAGTCCAGAACAGTGTTAAACGTCACTTCCTTTTGCCAGCAGGCGGCGCTATGACTATAACTGAATATGAGCATGGACATGTGTTCAAAAGATAACTCTTATCAAATGTGTGAAGTTTGGGGTAGATTGGACATTTTATGCTTAAGTTACAACAACTTCCTTGAGCTTTTATAGCATGCTTTAGAACTTAGCTAAGTGTTGCTAGCATGTTTCTTGCATGTTACATATTAAGTTTGGGGTAGATTGAACATCCCATGCCTGTGTTACAACAAATTCCCATTTAATTGCAGTAATATCATGATTTAGCACTTATCTAAGTGATTGATAGCATGTTTTAGCATGTTTCTAGTATGTTGTTAGCATGTTTAGCACATGCTGGCACTTTTTTATATGTTATTAGGAGTCCACAACAGTGTTTAACATGTCACTTCCTGTTGCCAGCAGGTGGCGCTATGACTGTAACTGAATATGAGCATGGTCATGTGTTCAGGACAGAACGCTTATCAAAAGTGTGAAGTTTGGGGCAGATTGGACATTGCCTTCTTGAGTAACAACAACATCCTGTTTCATTGAATTAGCATGCTTTAGCACTCAGCTAAGTTTTGCTAGCATGTTTTAACATGTTTCTAGCATGTTTAGAAGTCAATGGCATTTTTAACATCTTGCTAGAACGGCATCAACGTGTTAAACATGACACTTCCTGTTACCAGTAGGTGGCGCTATTACTATAACTGAATATTCTCATGTAGATGTGTTCAGGCCATGACTCTTATCAAACGTGTGACGTTTGGGGCAGATTGGACATTCCATGCCTGTGTTACAGCAAATTCCTATTTAATTGCAGCAATAGCATGCTTTAGCACTTAGCTAAGTGTTTGCTAGCATGTTTTAGCATGTTTCTAGTATGTTGTTAGCATGTTTAGCACTTGATGGCACTTTTTTTATATGTTTTTATATGTCCACAACAGTGTTTAACATGTCACTTCCTGTTGCCAGCAGGTGGCACTATGACTGTAACTGAATATGAGCATGGTCATGTGTTCAGGACAGAACGTTTATTAAAAGTGTGAAGTTTGGTGCAGAATGGACATTGCCTTCTTGCGTAACAACAACATCCTGTTTCATTGAATTAGCATGCTTTAGCACTTAGCTAAGTATTGCTAGCATGTTTTAACATGTTTCTAGCATGTTTAGAAGTCAATGGCATTTTTAACATGTTGCTAGAATGGCATCAACGTGTTAAACATGACACTTCCTGTTACCAGTAGGTGGCGCTATTACTATAACTGAATATTCTCATGTAGATGTGTTCAGGACAGAACGCTTATCAAAAGTGTGAAGTTTGGGGCAGATTGGACATTCCATGCCTGAGTTACAGCAAATTCCTATTTAATTGCAATAATAGCATGCTTTAGCACTTAGCTAAGAGTTTGCTAGCATGTTTTAGCATGCTTCTAGTATGTTGTTAGCATGTTTATCACTTGCTGGCACTTTTTTATATGTTATTAGGAGTCCATAACAGTGTTAAACATGTCACTTCCTGTTGCCAGCAGGTGGCGCTATGACTGTAACTGAATATGAGCATGGTCATGTGTTCAGGACAGAACGCTTATCAAAAGTGTGAAGTTTGGGGCAGATTGGACATTCCATGCCTGAGTTACAGCAACTTCCTGTTTCATGGCGAAACATCGAAATTTGTCAGGCCGCCGAGGACCCGCCCTTCGACGAAAACTCAAGATCTTCGCAATTTAACGTCGCAAAGGCCTTAAGATTACACTCACCAAATTTGAAGATGATCAGATTAAAACTGTAGGAGGAGTTCGTTAAAGTACGAGGCCTGAAAATGGCAAAAACTGCACAAAAATCTGAGAGGAAGTTCAAAATGGCTGACTTCCTGTTGTGTTTAGGGCTATGCTCCAAGAGACTTTTTTGTAGGTATTAGGTCATTACATGTATGTACCGAATTTCGTGCACGTACGTGGAACGTTGCGGGAGGCGCACTCCGTTGAACTTTTATAGGTGGCGCTATCGAGCCATTTTGCCCCGTCCAATTCTGAAACCTATATCAGATGTAAATTTTCGCCAGTTCTGACGCGTGTGCAAAGTTTTGTGAGTTTTTGAGCATGTTTAGGCCCTCAAAAATGCAATTAAATGCGGAGAAGAATAATAATAATAATAATAAATATAGCTGCGAGCAGCGATTACGGGCCCAAGCCGGTGGCACCGCAACCCCGGTGCCTTTAGTTACCTAAAGGCACCGGGGTGGCGGTACCGCCGGCTTGGGCCCTCCATCGCTGCTCGCAGCTATATTTATATATATATATATATATATATATATATATACATACATACACACACATACATATATATGTATATATATATATATATATATATATATATATATATATATATATATATATATTATTGTTCAAAAGTTTGGGGTCAGTAAGATTTTTAATGTTTTTAGGAGAAGTCTCTTCTGCTCACCAAGGCTGCATTTATTGATTAAAAATACAAACAAAAACAGTAATATTGTGAAATATTATTCCAATTTAAAACAGCTGTTTTCAATTTTTAAATATTTTACATAGTAATTCATTTCTGTGATCAAAGTTGAGTTTTCAGCATCATTACTCCAGTCTTCAGTGTCACATGATCCTTCAGAAATCATATTAATATGATGATTGATGCTCAATAAATATTCATTATTATTTTCAATGTTGAAAACAGTTGTGTACAGATTTTTTTTTTCAAAATGCTTTGATGAATGTTAGTTCAAAAGAACAGCATATATTTCAAATATATATTTTTTTAACATTATAAATGTCTTTACTGTAACTGTTGATCACATCCTTCATAAATAAAAGTACTGATTTATTTTATTTATTTACCCCAAAAATAACATTTTAATTATTACTAACCCAAAACTTTTGAGCGGTAGTGTTTAACGTTACAAAAGCTTTAGATTTCAGATAAATGCTGTTCTTTTGAACTTTCTATTCATCAAAGACTGTACACAACTGTTTTCGACATTTAAAATAATAATGAATGTTTCTTGAGTATCAATCATCATATTAGAATAATTTCTGAAGGATCATGTGACAGTGACGACTGGAGTAATGATGCTGAAAACTCAGCTTTGATCACAGGAATAAATAACAGTTTAAAATATATTAAAATAGAAAGCAGCTGTTTTAAATTGGAATAATATTTTACAATATTACTGTTTTTGTTTGTATTTTTAATCAAATATATGCAGCCTTGGTGAGCAGAAGAAACTTCTCTGTTATGTGCGCGCCACAGACTGCACGCACGTCCGCTTAGAGTTCCGCCTTTTGCCTTCCGTCAATATTACGTTATTAGAAAAATATTTTTTTAGAGAATCGATTTTTTGACATTTGTGAATCGATTCAGAATCGTCCACGTCCGCATCGCGATGCATCTAAGAATAATTTTTTTCTCCCACCCCTAGATTTCATACAAATAAACAGTTACAATTAAGTCACTTACATTTTAGATGCAATGTTGACTGTTTTTGTTCTGTTTCAGCAGCGAAAATAGTTCAACAAAGATCACGGCAGAACCATCACTTATCACGTGTTTTCTCATAACTGAACGATTCAGCATTTTTAACGAATCGGTTGACTCAAAGATTGAATGATCAATCCATAAACATCTGTCTTAATCATGATCGACTCATTCGAACGAATCGTTTGAACGAATGAATCAATGACTCGCTTATTAAGATGGATGCCTGGCGACACCTAATGGCGGTTTAGTGTTGTTTATTCTTTCCCACATGTGTGTGATTTGTGTGTGCAACATTATCATTATTTTTCTTTCACTATTATATTAGCGATTTAAAAGCACCCACTCGTGTCACACGTCGATTAACCGGTGGGAAAATATCCTCAGACACATACCTAATAAATGTATATTTAAATACAATATTGGCCTACCTGGTAAAAAGTTTTATATACTATTTTGATGTCCTTTTGGACACAAGAGGGCAGTATAGCCCTATGTTTGCTTTTTTGTTGAACCAAATAGCACTAAATAGCCTGTTTTAACTTTTTCATTCTTCTTGAATTGCAAAAACAGAATAAAATGGGTTTAGTTGTGATATTTGCATTATTTTATATAGAAATAAATGGTATATAATTACATTTTTAGAAGATTTTTAGTGTTTCCTTTTTGGACATTACTTTAATCCCTCGCCATAGCAAAACCGTTTAAGATATTTATTATCCATTCACAATTTAGCATATTTAATGTAGTTTCATCATGTTGAAAAAGTTTGGTACGAATAAAATAAATAGTTTAAGAGGAGTGGCTAAAAATTCAGAGGCTGATTTAGCAAAAAAAATCACATTCAGACCAAAATATCTGACTTCCTGATGGCCAGAGCTATTGAATGTAAATTAGAAAGTTGTCCGGCTTGATGAGAACAATATACAAACTATTTTTTCTTTACTGTAGTTAAAACTAACCCCCCCACTTTTGTCAAAAGCATGTTGAAAGTGACACACTTCCTGCTGCCAGTTGGTGGCGCTATAACTTTGACTCACAATAGCTACATCGATCTGATCGGCCTCTTACCACGAACACACTGCTGAAGTTTCATCAAGATCAGTTAATGTATGCAGAAGTTATTCCACTTCGTGTTTCTCTTTTCTCGCCATAAATTCGATTCCTCGCCACAGCCAAACCGTTCGAGATATCAAAAATCTGTTCGCAATTTAGCATCCTCAATGTCTTGACTTCATGCTGACTGAGTTTGGAGGTGATTGAATGAATTCTCTAGGAGGAGTACATCACATTCCACAGCAAGCGTTTTCCAAACAACCCATAATAGCCGACTTCCTGTTGGGCTGGCGTGAAACTTGACAGAGGGAAAGTTGTTCGGCCCCATGAAATCTATATGTGTACCAAGTTTCATATTAATTCATGCAAGCGTATTTGATATATGGACCAAGTTTTCAGACCCTGTTCAAGAGGGCGCTGTTGAGCCCCCCTGCCACGCCCGTTTCTGAAACTTTTCACATGTCTACTGGCTAATAAGTGTTATGTGTCTGTCGAGTTTCATCCAATTTCAAGCATGTTAAGAGTCTCAAACGCATCCGAAAAGAATATTAAAATTTGATGCGTTGCCACGGCAACAGTATCTAAGATATCAATAATCCTTTCACAGGTCTACATCTGCCGTGTGTTTACATTATACACATAAAGTTTGAAGCAAATCGGGTAAAATTAAGAGGGTGACTTCAAAGCATTTTGAAAGGGACACACTTCCTGCTGCCAGTTGGTGGCGCTATAACTTTGACTCACAATAGTCACATCCTTGTGATCGGCCTCTTACAACAAACACACTGCGAAAGTTTCATCAAGATCAGTTAATGTATGCAGAAGTTATAACACACTTCCTGTGTACCATTATTCGCCATAAATTCGTTTCCTCGCCACAGCCAAACCGTTCGAGATATCAAAAATCCGTCCGCAATTTAGCATCCTCAATGTCTTGACTTCATGCACACCGAGTTTGGTTGTGATTGGACGAATATTCTAGGAGGAGTATTTCAAATTCCAGAGGATGCGTTTTTCAAACAACCCATAATAGTTGACTTCCTGTTGGGCTGGTGTAAAACTTAGAGCACGAAAGTTGTTCGGCCCGATGAGATCTATATGTGTACTGAGTTTCATATTATTATATGCAAGCGTGTTTGATTTATAGACCAAGTTTTCGGACACCATTCCAGGGGGCGCTGTCGAGCCCCCGTGCCACGCCCGGGTACCAGCTTCAGTCCGGCCCTGATGGCCGCAGGTTCTGATGTGTGTGCAAAATTTCAAGAGTTTTTGAGCATGTTAAGGGCCCCAAAAGTGCCCAAAAGGTTGACAAAATAATAATAATAATAATAAAATATAGCTGCGAGCAGCGATTGCGGGCCCAAGCCGGTGGCACCGCCACCCTGGTGCCTTTAGTTACACTAAAGCCACCGGGGTGGCGGTGTCACCGCCTTGGGCCCTCCATCGCTGCTCGCAGCTATATTTATTTATATATATATATATATATATATATATATATATATGTATATGTATATGTATATATATATATGTATATGTATATATATATATATATATATATATATGTATATGTATATGTATATATATATATATATATGTATATGTATATATATATATATATATATATATATATATATATATGGCGAGGCGAGGAACGGGCAGAGAAGAGCGAACGTTTTTGGGACATTCATCATATTGCATTGGTTTTCATTTCTTGTCCTCAAACCGAGCACTAATCTGTTTATTTTTAAGTCACACATTCTCCATTGATTAAAAAAGGGGTGGTGTGGCGCAATGGATAAGACACATGCCTTTGGTGTGAGAGACCTGGGTTCGAATCCACTGTGAGACACCAATGTGTCCCTGAGCAAGACACTTAACCCCTAGTTGCTCCAGAGGCGTGCGACCTCTGACATATATAGCAATTGTAAGTCGCTTTGGATAAAAGCGTCAGCTAAAATGAATAAATGTAAATGTAAGACAATCAAATGTATTTTTTAATGGTAGTATTATTTTATACAGAAATAAATAATTTATAACTCAGATGAGAATAAAGTTAGTGTTAATTAAAATTGTAAGGAAAACAAATATATTGATCTAAAATCTACTATCATTTGCTGCAAATAGGTTGACTATTTATATTTATTATTATATTTTATTACGGCTGTAATGAACCGGCTGCGATGTCAAGATTGCAATGCTGAAATGCACAGTGTGTGTGTGTGTGTGAGGCATGGGCGCGATCGAACAGTGGAAACATAAAAACATAGGCTACTCCGTCGGTTTGTTCATACAGGACATCATTTAAACTGCACTGTGTTTACTTATATTTATGTACACTCGCAATAAAACACAACATTGTGCTTTTGTAAAAAAAACATTCAAGCAATCCCACCCCCGAAATGGCGCTATTTTTTAATGAAACTAAAATGCTCACGGCTGCATGGGCAATAACGCGTCTACAGCGAGGAACGAGCAGAACAGAGTGAATGTTTTTTAGTTCATTCCTACTGGACGTCCGTATTTCACTTTCGCTTTTAAAGGGATACTCCACTTTAAAATGAAAATTCTGTCATCATATACTCACCCTCATGTTGTTTTAATCCTTTATGAATTTCTTTCTTCTGCTGAACAGAAAGGAAGATATTTAGGAGAATGTCAGTAACCAGACAGTTTCTGATCCCATTGACTTCCATAGTAGGAAAAAAATGTATACTATGGAAGTCAATGAGACCAGAAACTGTCTGGTTACTGACATTCTTCTAAATATCTTCCTTTCTGTTCAGCAGAAGAAAGAAATTAATAAAGGATTGAAACAACATGAGGGTGAGTATTTGATGACAGAATTTTCAATTTAAAGTGGAGTATCCCTTTAAGTTAGCGATTTAAAAGCCCCCGCCGCGGTGTCACACATCGATTAACCAGTGGGAAAAAATTCTCAGTCACATCGCTATTATATTTATATATAAATACAATATACAATGGGCCTACCTGATTTTGAACACAAGAGGGCAGTATAGCCCTATGTATGACTTTTTTTTTTACTAAATAGCGCATTCTGGCTGATTTTAAACTTGTACATAATTCTTGAATTGAAAAAAACTGAATAAACCCAAAACTAGTTCTGTTTCGGTTTAGTTCTGATATTTGTATAATTTTATATAAAAATAAATGGTGTATAATTAAATTTTAAGAAGATATGAGATGTTTTCTGATTCCTTTTTTGACATTATTTTAATCCCTCGCCATGTCAAAACCGTTTGAAATATTTAATATCCGTTCACAATTTAGCATCTTTAATGTATTTTCATCGTGTTAAAAAAGTTTGGTGTGAATAAAAAAAAAAACACTTAGCAGGAGTGGGTAAAAAGCAGAGGCTGAATTTGCTAATAAATCCACATTCAAACCAAAATATCTGACTTCCTATTGGTCGAAGCTAATAACTGTATATTAGAAAGTTGTCCGGCTCGATGAGACCAATGTACGTACTGATTTTTGTAACTGTGGGTAAAACTAACCCCCCCACTTTTGTCAAAAGCATTTTGAAAGTGACACACTTCCTGCTGCCAGTTGGTGGCGCTATAACTTTGACTCACAATAGTTACATCCATCTGATCGGCCTCTTACCACGAACACACTGATGAAGTTTCATCAAGATCAGTTAATGTATGCAGAAGTTATTCCACTTCGTGTTTCTCTTTTCTCGCCATAAATTCGTTTCCTCGCCACGGCCAAACCGTTCGAGATATCAAAAATCCGTCCGCAATTTAGAATCCTCAATGTCTTGACTTCAGGCACACCGAGTTTGGTGGGGATTGGATGAATTCTCTAGGAGGAGTACTTCGCATTCCACAGCAAGCGTTTTCCAAACAACCCATAATAGCCGACTTCCTGTTGGGCTGGCGTAAAACTTGACCAGGGGAGGGTTGTTCGGCCCGATGAGATCTATATGTGTACCGAGTTTCATATTAATTCATGCAAGCGTGTTTGATCTATGGACCAAGTTTTCGGACCCAATTCAAGGGGGCGCTGTTGACCCCCCCTGCCACGCCCGGGTACCAGCTTCAGCCCGGCCCTGATGGCCGCAGGTTCTGACCTGTGTGCAAAGTTTCAAGAGTTTTTGAGCACGTTAAGGACCCCAAAAGCCCCTGAAACCTTGAAAAACTCAATAAAAGCAATAAACAAATCCCCCCCTCCCCTCACACACACAGAGACACAGAGAGAGGGAGAGAAAATTCTTCAGAAAATCCACATTCAAACCAAAATATCTCTCTTCCTGTTGGTTGGAGAAAGTTCATGTAAATTAGAAAGTTGTCCGTCTTGATGAGAACAATACACATACCAAGTTTTGTTGCTGTTGATAAAACTAACCCCCCCACTTATGACTAAAGGTGGCGCTACTGAGCCCCTCACCACGCCCGTTTCTGAAACTTTGCACATGTCTACGGGCTAATAAATGTGATGTGTCTGTCGAGTTTCATCCAATTTCAAGTATGTTAAGAGTCTCAAAAGCATCAAAAAAGAATATTAAAGTTTGAAGCGTTGCCATGGCAACAGTATTAAAGATATCAAAAATCCTTTCACAGGTCTACATCTGCCGTGTGTTTACATTATACACATAAAGTTTGAAGCAAATCGGGTAAAAATAAGAGGGTGATTTCAAAGCATTTTGAAAGGGACACACTTCCTGCTGCCAGTTGGTGGCGCTATAACTTTGACTCACAATAGTCACATCCATGTGATCGGCCTCTTACAACGAACACACTGCTGAAGTTTAATCAAGATCAGTTAATGTATGCAGAAGTTATAACACACTTCCTGTTTCCATTATTCGCCATAAATTCGTTTCCTCGCCACGGCCAAACCGTTCGAGATATCAAAAATCCGTCCGCAATTTAGCATCCTCAATGTCTTGACTTCATGCTGACCGAGTTTGGAGCCGATTGGATGAATTCCCTAGGAGGAGTACATTAAATTCCACAGCATGCGTTTCCAAACAACCCATAATAGCCGACTTCCTGTTGGGCTGGCGTAAAACTTAGAGCACGAAAGTTGTTCGGCCCGATGAGATCTATATCTGTTCCGAGTTTCATATTATTATATGCAAGTGTGTTTGATTTATGGACAAGTGTTCGGATTCCGTTCCAGGGGGCGCTGTTGAGCCCCCCTGCCACGCCCGGGTACCAGCTTCAGCCCGGCCCTAATGGCCGCAGGTTCTGACCTGTGTGCAAAGTTTCATGAGTTTTTGAGCACGTTAAAGGCCCCAAAAGCCCCCGAACCCTTGAACAACAATAATAATAATAATAATAATAATAATAATAATAATAATAATCCTAACGAAAACAATAGGGCTCTGCGCCCTTTCAGGGCTTGGGCCCTAATAATAATAAACAGAGCAATTCCAAGAGGGTCCTCACACCATCGGTGCTCGGGCCCTAATAACCAATTTAAATCATGGTAGAGTTAAATATGTGAGGTCAGCTACGCACCCGTCACAGCATCAAAAGCCATCATACATCTTTTTGTCCAGTGATCTTGTTTTTCCTGCTTGTCTTTTCACGTGTCAGAACAATGGCCTCTTATATGTGAAATGATCAGAGAAAATGTATGTAAATAACCCTTTAAAACAGCTGGACATTTTTTCTAGTGCTCTATTTGTCAATTTAATGTAGGTATCTATACACTTCAGTTTCTATGAATATTGTTACTTTATATAGCAGTTATATTTTTATTTCTACCTTTTTTTTTTCATTAAAGCAGAACTCGGCAACTCTAGCGAACTCTAGTCACTTCTTCGCTGATTTTCCCTTTTGTTGTCGCATGTTTTCCCCACGAGCTCCCCCTACAGCTGTGGGAGGGTGTATATTTCACAACACGGTCGTAAAAAACTCACTTGCGGCGGCCTCCTCCCCCTCTCTACCGCTGCTCATGTGCGTTTGTTTTGATCGGAGCAAGCCAACTGTATCGTGTGGAGCTATGTCTACCGAGGTGGGTAATCTGGTAATACATCATACATGCGTGTGTGTTTATGTCGAATTGCCGTAAAGCAATTCGTGTTTCGCGCTCGTTCTCGTTCTCGCTTCTCACGAGACTTCCAATTTCTATCTTGCCGGGACGGTAGTCCCCAATTTGCAAGGTTGGTTTTCCGCCTGGGAACGCTGGGGGGAGCGGGGAAAGTCACCAATATCACCAGAACAGGTTGTTTAACCATCCAAATGATTTCTAGACAGTTTTATTAAGTTAAAAAAGTTACCAAGTTCTCCTTTAAACTCTGTGGACCCAAGAACCAAGTTAAACCAAGACATACTTGCCGAATAATTATTCCAGTCTATATGTCTAACCAGTCAGCCTACAGTCCTCAGGTGGGTGGAACTTGAAAAGCTAGCTGAAGTTTTGTAAAGTAAACATCTATGGAATTTATGTTTAATTATGTTGATCCTAAACACCTTAAACCTTAATGTACCTGCAGATTTTGCTATAACGTGTCGTTCTGTAATGACCCTTTCAGCTGAACGAAGAGCATCTTTCAGCTTACCCTTTAAAGATGAACACAAATATTACACATACACATGTATGTTGCACAAAAAGATACATGCATTTGTTTATACCTATTTGTAACTTCCTTGGCAATAAACTGGGCTGCAATACCCAAGCATTTAATAATTACATAAATAGAGCAAAATTTCTCGGCTTGGGTTGCCGTACAGCCTGTTGTAGCGGCTGTGTTTCGTGCCATTCATGTTCATTGTCCTTACACGTTGAACATATAGCCTTATCATCCGTTTGACAGAACAGCTCAATTTTCTCTCCGTGTATCTGACAAACATGTTCTCCGTCCCTCTCCTTCCTCGTGTTGTTCTCTCTCAGGTAAGACTCACAGGTGTTCCTCAGGCTCAGATTGGACACCGGTGGCTGAGGTGAAAGCTGTCGACAGACGGGACAGTTTCTGGATCTGCTCGAGGTCCAGTGATCATTAATGCACTGACGACAGAAACTGTGACCACAGCTCAATAACACCGGGTCAGTGAAGAGCTCAGTGCACACGGGACACGACAGGTCGCCCAACAGAGAGGCAGCCATGAAGACTGAGACAGAAGACGAAGATTACATTATTCCCTGAGATTGAACAATTTAAAAAAACTCATAAACAACTGAGAGAGAAAACAAAAAAGACACAACAAAGGACTTCCTCATATATGCCCAGCCTCCCATTTTGATGAGAGAGGAGGAGTTAGAGTTAGACAGCTGGATCACAATTGAAATGATAATGGGTTGAAGTAAAAGAAACAAAGAAAACATGCACATCCCTGATGCAAATGTATCCAGGGGCCCGTTCTTCGTACGTCGCTAACTCAGTTAGCTGGATTTGATTGTTGACGATTTGGCATGATCTTGGATTGTTTGGTTCTTCGACGCTCATCCTGGACTTGCTGTCATAGCAACAGGTGCGCAATCTTAAACCTGCTCGGGAGCAGGCTTATTTCATGTTAACAGGATTAGACTGCGGCTCATAAACGGAGATGATACGGGAAGTCCAGCGCAGTGCGATAGTGCACTTTCTGATATATATTTTTTTTCCTCGTGACTCATGAGATTGTCGTTTACATTATTAATTTGTTGGAAACGCACATTTATTTTCGACTTGTCGGAGTCGGGCTTTAACTACAGCACAAACTGTACCCTAAGATTAATTGCGAGTGGCTCTTTCCTTTACAATATTGGAGATGCGGAGAACTTGATGGAAAGTGCTGTTTGTCGTGTCATTCGGAGTTTACCTGGCGCTTTTAGGTTTAAAAAACAGTTTTAGTTTTTTTTGTTGTTTTTTTTTTTGGCATTTCCAAGCCACTGAAGACCCAATGTAAATCAGTTTTTTTAAGCAGCTTTTTATTTATTTTTATTTATTAGACTATAGCCTACTATTTATTAGACTATTTAAATATTTTTTTATGAAGATCATGCGATCATGACCATGCTGATTACAGTATGTCACTCAGGCTTATAGGCTAGACTGCCATCAAGGCCTCAATGAAGGGGATTATGTGAACAGAAAGGGGGTTCACAATGTAAATGTGCAGCCCAGTTACTATTGTGATTCTTAATATTCCAGATTAATAATATTATATCAAATAAAAAAAAGGCAGTTGACAAATCTTCCATATCACAAATGTGAAAGCAAAATGGTCAGGATCTGTGTATGACTTAAGAATTTTCAGAGATTCACATTTATGCACATTATTTGAAAGTGGTAAGGAAAGTTCCACAATTGAATATCAAGCTCACTGTATTACATACACTTACGCTGATCCTAACAGAACTGCATTTTTTCATAGGTGATTATGACATGTTCCTGCCTGCAGACAGGTGTTTTAAGACCCCATTCCCTGACCCAAACCAGTTACAATGCAGCTCTAGCCAGGACAAGGGCACACAATGAAATGAACTTTGGCTGACTAAAGGGAAGATTTCAGTGTCTGAAAAGTCTGAGGGTTGCACACCTGACAGGGCCTGTGACATTGTTGCATTTGCATGTGCCATATTACACAACACTGCCAAAAAAAAAAAAAAAAAATACACTTTTCATTAAATGTTTAATAAAAGACAAATATGCTTAGTTCCTTGAGTTTTATTTCAATTGTTCTTTGTAAAGAAAAGCCAGTGGTCAAGTGCCTGCAACAAGAGATATTAGACACATGCCTCATGCAACAAATAAAAGGAAAAGTTGGCTATACACTGGCCAGCTGTAGGCCTATGTCTCCTCTGTGTGTGCAGACTCTTCTGTAGGCCTTTCTGTAGATGTGGAATTCTGCAACTTATATTGCAGCCATAAAGCATACAAGTATAAATTAAGTAAAGTTCTTTTTGCACTTGCAGGTTGGCTAGTTCCTCCATATGACAGTTATCTGAGAGGGTTTATTCACTGTCCAGTGCAATGGAAACAAATGGACATTACAAAGTCTTATACTTTCTTTCCTTTGGAAAGTTAGAAAATGTCCACTTACTGCACATATTTCAGCTCCACTTTCTTGGGAACAGATACAAGTGTCGGTGTATTATGTATATTATAAAATTATGTATTATGTATAAAATGATGTATTATGTATTATGTGTAGGGTAAGTGTACCCATTAAGCCCACCAAAATCTAAGTCTAGGTTTTTTTCATAGATATTGACATAGTTTATAAGAAAAAATATTTGTTAAAATGCAAGATTAATCTCTCATTTGAAATTGTATTAATTAGTTGATGAACATTTTAGAATATAAAATTAAGATAATTTAGGAATAAAGTCAGAAGTCTGGCATGGGCTTAATTGGTACTTTTGGCACCATTTAAGCCTGCATGTGTTCGAAATAAGCCCACATCATCATTGATTCACAAAATATTAAAAAATTAAATGATTTTAAAGAAGTAAAACATCAATATATTTATTTAGTGACAGGGAAGTATAAAAAAAAAAAAAATTTGCTAATGTTTGATTAGAGCCCTGGGTATGATGGGTTGGTGTTAGTGGCCGGTGGTCTGGAGCTTTAAGTCGGCTTGACTGGAGTTGTAGCTGGAGTCAAGCTGGAAGTTTGACCGGGTGTATCTCGGGAGCCAAGCCGAGTTAGGGCTCCATACTCTGGGCTTAGGGGGGCCTCCTAGTGGGCACCCCACACAGGGAGTCTGGAGCCTTAAGCCAGCTTGGCTCCCGAGTTATGCCTGGTCAAAGGTGGAAGTTAAACTGGGTGTATCTCGGGAAGGAAGCTGAGTTGGGGCTCCAGACTCTGGGGTTTCAGAGGGTCTCCTAGTGGACCCCCCATACCGGGAGTATGCAGCCTTAGGTCGGCTTGACTCCGAGGACTGTGGGGAATATAGGGTCCCTCTGGGAGCTCTCCATGCCCGGAATATCAAGCCTTAACTCAGCTTGGCTCCCGAATTATGCCCAGTTATACATAAAGGACTTTAGGACAAAACGGGCTCTATCTCATTTTAATGAATGTGTGTAATTTGTGTGTAAGTAAGGTAAGGGTAAAAGGTTAGTAAGATAAAAGCACACAAAGACATGTTATCATTAAACACTTTCAAAAAATGTATCAAAGTTTGCAATTAGAGGGATTCCTCATTGAAACACATAAGGTGGGCTTAAATGGTTCCACAGTGAGTAATGGTGAAAAAAGACAATGTTTTCCTTTAAAAATGTAAGATATGTTTACAAATACATGCATGGAGCTTAAATATACTGTGGACTAAGTATCATAGTAATTTTCATTGTGCCCACATTGAGAAATGTTAAGTTTTTTTCATTCAAGGTTAGCTTGTGTTGGCTCTAGTTTGCATGCGTTTTGTGGCACTGTACCATTTAAGCCCATCTTTAAAAAAAGTTAATTTATAAAAGAAATCTTCTCTACAAAACAATTTATGATTTATTTATTAGTAAATTAATGTAAAATGAATCACAAAACATTTATTGTTTGCAGTTCACATGCTTAATTCTTTGGCAGTCTATCTTTCTGTAAGGCTAATGGTTTGACCTATAGAGATTAGCTTTGAACGCAAGCTAATAAAACTCATCTTTCAATTTAAAAGAAAATGATATAAAATGATTAAGTACTATTTGTTCAAACACAAAAAACAATACATTTATCTCTTATTTTACATAATATCAATGTAATTTCCAAAGAAATGGCTGAAAATTGCAGAAATGTGTTGATTTCTGAAGGGTCCAGAAACACCAAAGTTTTGGGGTGACTTTGTGTGAGGTCCCCTGAGACAGCATGCACATGGGTGGGGCTAACTCAACATTGCAAAATGTTATTGGTATGCAATAAAAAATGTCAGGGAAGTAACAAATCACTGGATTGGTTAAAATAATAAGCAGCATAAAATATTATTTTCTCTTTTTTTTAATTGATTTCAGAGTTGAAAGTGGGCTTAAAGGGTACATGGGCTTAATGGGTACACTTACCCTATTACTTTCTTGGGAACAGATACAAGTGTCGGTGTATTATGTATATTATAAAATTATGTATTATGTATAAAATTATGTATTATGTATTATGTGTATTATGTGTATTATAAAAGTGCACAAAAGAGGAAAACACAATGTCATTACAATGAACTACACTCGGGAAAAATGGGATCAATAACTCATGGCATAATATTTTTACATTAACATAAGTTTATCAGTTTTCACTTTCACAAGTCAAAGCAATTCATCATTACTCAAGATTTAACAGTTGAAATGACTATACGGCCTTAATTTAATGCAGCAAAAATTATTTTACAGTGTAGGCTACTAAGATCTTTTTTTTTCTCAGCCTTTTTCTTGGTTGCTTTTATAAACAGACAACCATTTATTTAACAGTGCCTTTTATAAAAGAGACTATATAACAAAAAATTACCATTATGTAGAATATTTTTGTACTTCACTTTTATTAGTTCCCATGTTCTAGTGTGGTGACTCTGACATTACAATGAACAAAGTAATTATGCAATTATTAAAATACAAAAATATAGGCTAATAAATATATTATAGGATAAATATATTATATAAATATAGGCTGATAAAAACATCTAACATGGCCACTTCTAACGGATTTAAATTGTCTGCTACTTTTTGCCAGCCCTCTCTCCTGGCTTTTGCAGACTTTGGGCTGGCGTTTTAATTAAACATTAAAATTCCGAATAAACTTCGACTATTAGTTCTTGCTCTGCGTAGGAGAAAAACTGAGCGCGCTCTTTGGCCACGCTGAGCAGCCAATAGCAGCGTTGCTGATCAATGTTTCTACTATCGATACATATCCCCTTTTAACCAGCGCATGAACGCGCAATTATCTCAGATAACTCAATCCAGCGATACTAATCATATCCGGCAAGTGTGTTCGAAGAACCGAGTTAGCCAGATCATGATTCGCACGATGATATCATCTTGGATGTGTCATTTGATCTCGGATGTAATAAGCAACGTACGAAGAACGGGCCCCAGATGATGTTGGTTTGTTATTGATGATAACAACATAATCATCACCTAGATTCAGTATGCAGTCTTTGTGTGGTGTTGTTCATTTTATATTTTAAGTTTGATTATACAGTATGAAATCCAGCAGTGTCATCATCATCTATGAAGGATTTTAAATGAATAATAAGACACAAACATTTGAACTGCTGTGATATTTAGACACAAAGAGATCACTGTGAGATCAAATTGTTGACTGGGTAGCAATGTTGATTGTTAACAGTTTGCTACAAAAATTTGTGCAAAGCGTTATGGGACGTAGGAAAAAGGTGGATATTATTTAAAAGCTTGAACGCTCAAGCGTGGGCGAGGCAGAAAAAAAATAAATAAATAAATAAATTATTAAGGGTTAGTTCACCCAAAAATGAAAATTCTGTCAGTAATTACTCACCCTCATGCTGTTCCAACTCCGTAAGACTTTCGTTCATCTTCAGAACACAAAGTAAAATATTTTTGATTAAATCTGAGAGCTGTCTCACTCCTCCATAGGCTTCTAAGGCATTATAACTTGCTGGCCCAGAAAATGCATTCAAGACATCGTTAATATAGTCCAAGTGACTATAGTGGCTCAATCTTAAGTTTATAAAGCGAAGAGAATACTTTTTGTGCACAAAAAATAAATAAAAATAACAACTTTATTCCACTATTCATTTCCTTCTCTCTGGGCCTCGAGTTTTTTCACGTAGTGTAACTGCGCAGCGCTTCTGTGTTATACGTCACACGCATCACACACGACCAGCGTCGGCCAATAGTGAGCCTACGTGTGACGTACAACACAGATGCGCTGCGCAGTTATACGACGTGAAAAAACTTTTCTTTTGTAATTTGTGTTCCGAAGATGAACGAAGAGTCTTACGTGGTTGGAACAACATGAGGGTGAGTAATTACTGACAGAATTTTAATTTTTGGGTGAACTAACCTTTTAAGAGAAAGAGAAAGCGAAACACTTAAACGAAGCACAAGGGTCTAGAATCACTCCTGAAGGCTGGTAAAGGTCTGGCTATGCGAGAAAATAAAACTAGTTAAGGCTATTTCAGCAGCTGTGAATAAATAATGCAGACTTGAATTGAGTTCATTTGTTTTGACAATAAAATAATGTTTATCTCTATGGTTTTAAACTCATAATGGTTCTAAAATATCCCGTATAGCAGAAGCCTGTTTATGTTATACATTGTAACAAAGAACGTATGAATTTCTCACACAATAGACAGCATTTAAATACCCAATGTTTTAGCTTGAATGTCCGAAAGTTTTCTTTCTTCATTGACTTTTGACCCCCGTCCAGCAGCAGAGACTCCAACAACACATCCATTCAGGACATGAGAGAGGAACCAATGAAGAATGAAAACAGACTGAGAATCAGAAAGACACATGAAATAGAGGAGAGCAGACTGTGTGTGAGTGTGTGACGTCTGCTTTAAACACACACTAATCACTGCATCATCTCAATGTTTAGTGTCTGAATCTCTCAATCCTCAATCTGAACTTTACAGATGTATCATGAAAGACGGAGAATGTGGTTAAATGTGCACAGATTTATTGAACAAAACCAGTAACCCAGTGTTACACCGTGTAGGAGCCTAAATGCAGTTAACTGATAAATAATTTTAATTTACGCGTTAAATAGTAATTTACATGATTCAGTTATGTGGAGGAAATTGAAGGAAATACTTACAGTATTTACAGGTTGATGCAGTTAATATTTACAGTAATGCAAGGAGTTAATTGTGTAATTATCTAAAATGTGTGTGGATAATTTAGAGTGCATTTATATTACATTGGTGATATTTTGGGAATAGAGGACTGTTATCGCATTTTTACCTTTAACTGCATGCACCTTTAATTGCTTGGAATACTCTTTTGAGAGTTATCTGAGTGAACAGTCAGGCAAGCAGAGCCACACAGTTTTTTGACCATTTTTCTCTCTCTCCCCCTTTTTTGTCGTTAATTAATCATTTTTATTTTCTGTAATATTCCTGTGCTGATGTTTTGTTTGCTGAGAAAACGGATATATTTTTTCACGAGTGGTTCTGTGGATTTATTGATGTGGATTCTGGGGAGTGGACAAATTGTCAAGCTAGGGCTTAATTCAGTGGAAACCTACATTTTAGTAAAAAAAAACTCGCTCTGCACGGATTATTGGACTTTGGAATGGCCTGACTCGAGACAAAGGACAGAAGGAGGAAACTTTCACGGTAAATCTGTAAGTCGTAGCTTTCCTTCCTAAACTGAAAATAGTCACAGCACTTGCATATTGTTGTCCTATTGTTAGTTTAACTGCTTCTATTGTTCTCATTTGTAAGTCGCTTTGGATAAAAGCGTCTGCTAATGAATAAATGTAAATGTAAATATAAAAAAAACCTGGAAGTTTCCAGATGAAGAACATTTTTTGGTCACATGACCAAATGTCTCAACAAGACCAATCCAAAACGTTGTAAATATAGAATGGACAACAATTTTATGATATAAAACATAATATGATTCTGCAGTTTTAGCTTAAATGATTTTGCAGACAATATAATAAACAAAAAAGCACAAAATCAGTGTTTCAGGAGATTATCTCAATTAAATTATGCAAATATCAATCATTAAGTGGTGCCTAATATCTGCCTAATACATAGACCTTAGTCTATAGGTATGAGATGCCACATTGAATTTTGAACATTGAACAACAATATAATCCAGTGAATAAACTGTACTTTTGTTCCCTCAGAAATGAAATATTATCCTAAGGTCTATTGAAAGGAGAGAAAACACATTGAGCTAACAGTAGCAGTTTGTGACAATCCAGCAGGATGAACCGTTATTCTTTTCCTCATATATTCATTTGCTCTTTCTTCCATGCCAGAATCATCAATATAGCCATTACAAAACCAAAACAAACGAAGATCAATACTTTATGTCTCTCCATGAACGACAGTTTCTGTTCAACAGTCACAATTACTTTAGCTGGAACAACACGCAGAGGGATGGACTGATCCTCCGGGATCACAAATGGAAAGACATTCTTTTCTAACGGCAGAGTAAATCCTGCAATATATGAATTTCTCCTGGCATCAGAAAAGCTCACCTTCCTCAAGGGTTTCTGGTCGCGCGAGTCCTGGAATAAATTCAGACAATAATCAAGCTTAACTCTCACTACCGCTGGATTTCCCTTCATGTTTAATCTTGACATTCTAGCTGTCATCTCTCTGTACGAATCTCCAACACGTCTGAGACCCCAGAAGCCGTTTTCAGGGGTCAAAGGTTGTGTAGGTGGTATTCCCTCCAATCCAAGACACACTCCAAGGCTCCAGTGCCGACTGTTTCCCACTTCAATATCCCATGTGTGAACACCATCACTGTATCCCACAGTTCCCAACACCATACGGTTCTTGTGCAGAGGAAGAGGGTTGGGTTTGTTCTGCCGATGGAGACATGATGAGGTGACAGAGGTCAGATCATCTGACACCAAGACGTCTGGTGGAGATGTGTTTGGATTCAGGATCACGGGATCTGAGGAGAACAAGGAATAGTCACATAAGTTGATAATCTAAGCAGTTCTTTCAGGAGTGATCTAGTACTCACAGTAAGGGCAGACGTCCTTCATCTTCTCCCACACTTGGTACTTCAAGTTGCCCAGATGTTTGGGAACATCAATAAGAGCTTCTGAACTCAGTTCTGCATCTGGGAGTGTGTATTTAGCTCTAAACACACACACACCACAGATAAATGAATTTTAATTCATTCTCATCAACATTTAGAAACAAATTGTAAAATTGGAAATGAAAAATACCTGTTCATAATGGTATAATAATTCTAAGAAAAAAACAAAACAAAGAGAGTACCCGTCATAAAGTAACAATAATGAACTAAGGTGTATTTACACTAAGAATATGTAACACTGATGCACTAATGCACTATGTAAAACGATTTACACTAATGTTGAATCCATTTTGTAAAAGTAATGCTAGGAAAGTGTGTGTGTGTGTGTGTGTGTGTGTGTGTGTGTGTGTGTGTGTGTGTGTGTGTGTGTGTGTGTGTGTGAACCTTCAGGAAGGTGATGTCCTCATCCTCAATTCGCTCTTCCAGTTCTCTGACTATGTCAGAGAAAGACAGAATTCCTTCTTGTATTCTCCTTTCTATCTTTTCTCCCTTTTCATTCTCTTCATCATTTAGAGATGATACCCTTCTCTCCTCCTCCTTTCTGAGGAACTGATGGAGTTTCTCAAAACCCATCCGGATACTCCTCTCTGTCATCTGAGTTTGAGACTGTGGGGATGGCATGTGTGAAAACCTAATCATCCGTATCTCCCATGCTGTAACAATGAACTAACAAATCTGTGAGACTCCTTAAGTTTACCTCTGTCCTCACAAAGATGACCAGTTAAAACTGCACTTTTAATGTTAGTAGGATTTTACATCAAAAACTGTGATAATAAAAAAAAAAGGAATTTTTTTTACATTCACGAATGCTTTCATCATAACTAACAGTGCAAACAGGATGTAAGTAAGAGATTAATTGAGCAGTGTAAACAGTGTCATTGATTACAATGTCGTTTTGGCAAAAGAGCAGAACTTTGTGCTCACGCTGAACTGAAATGATTGACAGCTCCAGCAATTATAATATAGAGGGATAATTTTTTATCACTTCTTTTTTATAATTTAAACACTTTAAATAATAGATGATTTCCATGCTACTAAGAGGAACAGTGTGAGGTTGACCGCTTGGACACATTAGGATCCTGTGGAAGGTATGTTACTTTTAGGCCAGTGATCCTGTTTTTTCTGCTTGTCTTTTCACATGTCAGTGGGCGGAGCCAAAGAGGCGATGATGAAGAAGTAGGCGTTGAACTGATTCTGTAGCGGCGGTATTGCTATTATGTAATAGTGGGAAGCAAGTACCAAACAAGCCATTTAGCAGCTTGGTTTCAATAAAAGCTGTTTTTGGACAAGGTTTTCTGAATCTTACAGTATGTTTTTCTTTCTATAGAACAATGACCTCTTTTATGTTAAATGATCAGGGAAAATTTTCAAATTCATGACCCCTGCACAGCTACTTCGAGTCCATAACCCTTTCAACATGTTGGACATCTCTTTTCCCCTGTGCCTTATTTGTCAATTTAATGTAGGCGCAATTATATTTTTATTACAACCCGAATTCCGGAAAAGTTGGGATGTTTTTTTTTTTTAATTTGAATAAAATGAAAACTAACAGATTTTCAAATCACATGAAGACAATAGAACAAAAATGACATAACAAATGTTTTAACGGAGAAATTTTACACTTTTATCCACTAAATGAGCTCATTTCAAATGTGATGCCTGCTACAGGTCTCAGAAAAGTTGGGAAGGGGTCATGTTTACTACGGTGTAGCATCTCCTCTTCTTTTAAAAACAGTCTGAAAACGCTTTGGCATCGAGGTTATGAGTGTCTGGAGTTTTGATGTTGGAATTTGGTCCCATTCCTGCCTTATATAGATTTCCAGCTGCTGAAGAGTTTGTGGCCATCTTTGATGTATTTTTCGTTTAATGATGAGCCAAATGTTCTCTATAGGTGAAAGATCAGGCCAGTTCAGCACCCGGACTCTAATACGATGAAGCCATGCTGTTGTAATACATGTAGTGTGTGGTTTTGCATTGTCCTGCTGAAATACACAAGGCCTTCCCTGAAATAGACGTCGTCTGGAGGGGAGCATATGTTGCTCTAAAACAGGGGTGTCAAACTCAGTTCCTGGAGGGCCACAGCCCTGCAGAGTTTAGCTTCAACCCTAATTAAACACACCTGATCAGTTAATCAAGTCCTTCAGGCTTATTTGAAAACTGCAGGTGTGCGTGTGTTGAAGCAGGGTTGGAACAAAACTCTGTAGGGCTGTGGCCCTCCAGGAACTGAGTTTGACCTGTGCTCTAAAACCTTTATCTACCTTACAGCATTCATAGAGCCTTCCAAAACATGCAAGTGTCACGGAATGGTGAGTTAGTGAGAGGAGGATTCAAGTGCAGGTAAGGATCTTTTATTAAATAACAAATAAACAAAACAAAACTAACAACAAAAACTCCCAGTGGGGGAAAACAGGACTGGCATCGGCAGGAACAGAACATAAGGGAAACATAGATAACAAACCAGCACAGGACTGCAAACACAGTGAGACTAAATAGGGAAGCAAACAAAAGAGGGTAACGGGGAAAGCAGGTGGGGCAAATTAATCAATAATCAGGTAACAAGATGGGAGGGGCTAGACAACTGACAGGAGAGCACATGGCACAAGGAAATGCATGACAAGCCATGTGCTCACAACAAACCAGACTATACACAAACACATGACAAACCGGGAATGCCAGAGCTCTGTCACCAACCCAAGATCAAACCCAAACAGAAGTGACAGAACCCTGACATTATTCCTGGGCTCATTTAGTAATGTCATCGACACAATCATGCCGATGAGTGATGCAGTGTAGTCTGAGGGCCCCAAGACCACGGGCATCCAATAAAGGTCTTCAGCCTTGTCCCTTACGCACAGAGATTTCTCCAGTTTCTCTGAATCTTTTGGTGATGTTACGCACTGTAGATGATGAGATTTGCAAAGCCTTTTCAATTTGACGTGGAGGAACATTGTTTTTAAAGTATTCCACAATCTTTTTACACAGTCTTTCACAGATTGTAGAGCCTCTGCCCATCTTTACTGCCTCTCTAAGACATCCCTTTTATAGCTAATAATGTTACAGACCTGATATCAATTAACTTAATTAGTTGCTAGATGTTCTCCAAGCTGAATTTTTTCAAAATGTCTTGCTTTTTCAGCCATTCAATTTGAAATGAGCTCATTTTGTGCATAACATTGTACAATTTCTCCGTTTAAACATTTGTTATGTTATCAATGTTCTATTGTGAATAAAATACTGGTTCTTGTGATTTGAAAGTCTTTTTGTTTTCATTTTATTCAAATAAAAAAAACGGCCCAACTTTTCCGGAATTCGGGTTGTAATACTGTTACTTCTTATTGCATTTCCATTTTTATTTCTACCCTTTTGTCATTAAATTCTGTGGACCCAAGGACCAAGTTAAACCAAGACATAACTATTCCAGTCTATATGCCATATTTCATACGACAGCCTACAGTCCTCAGTTGGATTTAACTTGAAAAGCCAGTTAAAGTTTTGTAAAGTAAACATCTGTGGAATTTGTTTAATTATGTTGATCCTAAACATTAACCTCACCTTTATGTACCTGGAGATTTTGCTTTCCCGTGACGTACCATTCTGTAATGACAGCAATGTATTTTTTGCTGAACGAAGGGCATCTTTCAGCTTCCCCTTTAAAGATGAACACAAATATTCATTATCACATCTGTTACTTTAAAACCCATTCGTAATTTACTTGGTAATGAACTGGGCTGACATTTCCAAGCATTTAATAATTACATAAAAAAAGTATCTGCTAAGAACAAAATTTCTCACCTTTCGTTGTCTGACAGCCTGTTGTAGCGGCTGTGTTTCATGCCATTCATGCTCATGTTTCTTACACTCTGAACATAAAACCTGGTCATCTGTTTGACAGAACAGCTCAATCATCTTTCTATGTGTCTGACACTCCAGTTCTCCATTCTCCTTCCTCGTGTTGTTCTCTCTCAGGTAAGACTCACAGGTGTTCCTCAGGCTCAGATTGGACACCGGTTGCTGAGGTGAAAGCTGTCGACAGACGGGACAGTTTCTGGATCTGCTCGAGGTCCAGTGATCATTAATGCACTGACGACAGAAACTGTGACCACAGCTCAATAACACAGGGTCAGTGAAGAGCTCAGTGCACACGGCACACGACAGGTCGCCCAACAGAGAGGCAGCCATGAAGACAGAGACAGAAGACGAAGAATAGGTTATTCCCTGAGACAAAAAAAAAAAAAAAACAGGAACAACCAAGAGAGAAAACAAACAAGACAAAGTAAAAGTCTTAGACTTCCTCATATATGCCCCTCCCATTTTTATGAGAGAGGAGGAGTTAGAGTTAGACAGGTGGATCATGATTGAATCTTAATGTGTGTGTGTTAGCACTAGTCAAGCCAACAGAACTCCAAATAGCAGCTAATTTTTATGAATGCATAAGAAATAATAATAAGTTCTAAACCTACCACAAAATATGCAGCCCTTTAAATATGCACCCATGATCACAGGTTTAAAACCTCAAAAATGTATCTACTTTTTCTTTTGTTTCTGGTGAAGTTTATAAAAAAAAAACATTCTCCCTCTAATGGTACAGAGCAGCATATCATTCTCAGGTGTGTTTTGCTTAAAAGCTGTTTTAATGCACACGACTGAATATGAAACAATGGAATAAGACACCAGGAAATTGTTGTCGCTTAATAAGGTAAATAGCATTTCCACCCTATAGACCAGACATGCTACATTAAAGCTATATATTTAGTTTATAATATTATAGTTACATATTCTCATGTATTATTATATTTTCTGTTGAACACCCAGCTTACCATATGAATGATTTCAAAAGAGTGTCCAAGTTCATTAAGCTGCCTTTCTAAAAACACATTATGCAGTGCATTATGCCATTCTAAGTATGTAGCATTTTGAATTGTTAAGTAAGTCTTCATCTTTCTGTCCAAGTAGGAGACACAATTAGTTACTGAATATTTGATCTATACATAAGGCCTATACAACCTTCAAACTACACTTTCTTGAAGGTCCAGGAAAGATTTTATTAAATCCAACATTCAAAGTTTGTCTTTGTTTATAAAAGAGAAACTGTCTTACACTGCAAAGATATGTGCCATCCCAGCAAACACATTTACGTTGTGGCAACGTCTCTGGCACGTTGCATTTCTGCTATGGCAACGTCGCTGTATACGTGCTCGCAACATTGTAACAACGTAGAATTGTAAGACGTGACAGGGCTGTAGCAACGTTGTTGCGCGACATTCAGCAACTGAGAGACGACGTTCTGACAATATTTTTATATGGTGTATTTTGTTAGATAATTACATACTTTTTATCGTTTATTGTTTATCTGTATTATTTAATGGGGCTATCAACACCTGCAAGTGTAGCCTACACTTTAAAGAGTAAAAATTACAGAAGGTTTCGTTAATTCAACTTTATTAAAATTGCATATAATCAAATTGCACTTCCAAAAGTCATACATTTGTGAAAAAAGAAAAAAAGAATGAAATAAACGAATACACATTTATTTTAAGTATAATAAATAAAACATGAAAATCAAAGGCAGATCAGAACATTTAACGAACAAAACCGGGTCTGTATGACAGACAGTAGCCGAGCAGGTGTCACCGGGGAAACATCCACAAATCCAGCAAAGGAGCAAAGAAACGAATGAGACTAAATAGCGGAAAAATCAAACGAAAAACTAAACAGTGCGAGCGATGCTTCATTAATCACATTAGAAATTAAAGCTGTAGGTTGTGTTTGATAGCTGAAGTAGGCTAAATGCAATACTCACGTATCCTTGCTCGATGATGAATGAGAACACAATGAGCCCAACAACAGGTGGTTGGAATTTAAAAGGCTGATTTTCCCGCTTCAGGGCAGTGACGAGTACATTATGTAGTCCAGTGGTTGTCAAGACACCCTAGGCACAACCTTAAGCAATGGCCCTGAACGATGGTTTAATGTCAACATTGTGACAACGCTGTAACAACTTCACCACACAACGTAGTTATAGCAACCTTTTGGCCATGTTGTTAAAACGTTGTTAGAAGGTTGGCTACGTTGTGCCAACGTTCTGTGTTTGCTGGGATACAGTTTTGCAAAGGTTGTACTGTACATAGACCTCAACACTTGGTACACAAACCTCAAGAACAGTGACAATTAATGACTGTAAAAAATGAGCTCCTTACATCACACAACAAATAACTATCAATTATGACAAAACAACTGGTTTAAAGTAAGCTAACAGCGAAACAATAATCCTAGAACAATAACTACATTTATCCATGCTGCAATGCATGCTGGGAACTCAACATTTCAGCAATATTTAGAAATAATTTTAATCTTAATAAATCATGAAAAAATTTGTGCAAAGCGTTATGGGATGTAGGATGATGGATATTTTTAAAAGAGACAGAAAGGAACAAAAAATCAAGTATTTCTGGAAACACCTTAAAAGAGAAACCTTTTACTTTTACCTGTGAATCCTATTTATGGCATTCTTTCGACTATTTTAAACATTCGCCTTTTTAATAATTAAAAGACTGAATTTTGCAATATTTGTGCCGTAGCCTTGTTTCTGCACTCGCAAGGGAGACTTTGATCATGTAGGTCAAAGATGTCGCAGCACAGCAAAATCTAATGAGTTAGACTTATGTAAGAACTGATTTTCCTGCTAAGACAAAACACCCTGCAATAAAGCCATAAAACACACCCTGGAAAGAAGATAACAAAGACAGAGCACAGGACACTCCTGTCCAAACGTTTTCCCCTTCCTTATCTATGCATCCCCCCTCCACAAGCCACTAAAGAGTTCACTAAGAATGTCTTTATATGTATCTTGTGAATCTATTGTTTTTCCTTTTCATGTTTGGTATCATTTTAAGTGTCTCAGTGCGATTGGTAAAATTGTCTTAATTTCATTGCATTCATTGGTTTAATGAGAAAGATTGAGAACTTAGGAGAATCCTGTTCTCCTCTCTGGGTGATATCTCTTCAAGATATCTCTCGAGACCCCCCCTAGGCTGCATGAACTGACCCAAAGCAAACTCTAAACAATATTGGTATAACCCTTTTGTTCTGGTCTGGGTATTTAAGGGTGGGTGACAGAGTAGTCTGTGGGACCCTTTACCAGGATCACCCCCATACAGTGCTGTTTCAGTGTTGACACACTGACACACCACTGTATGTCTCTGTCAGGAATGCATTGCTTACTTTTAGAGTCATCTTTGAGTAAATGATGTCATGTATTTATTATTTCTGAATTGGCTTTTAATCATTAACTTGTGTAAATGGCATGATAGATTTTTACCTGACAAATAAATGTTACATCTTGATTTATTCTGAAGTTTTCTGAAATCATTATTTTAGTAGACTATGAGGAGGCTGGTGCTACCGCAGCTCTGTGTCCAGGATAGGTCAAACTAAAGGCGCATATGAACGGAGCAGTAGGCACGTCATCTGAAGACCTTTTGATTTCTGTCTATCACTGACTTGGCAAGTTGTACGGAAGTGGCTAAATAAACTACACTTTTTTTGTATGAGTGAGCAGTAGGCAACCGACTTAAGAGGTATTAGCAAACCCTGCACCCTCTGAGCAAGATCACACTGGCGAGGCTGTGTCCGTGAGATCCACGTAAACCCGGGGCTTGTGAATCTGTGCGGCATCAGGTCCATTAATGAATAATTAATTGAAAGTATGGGATACTCGGAATAATCAAGGATCTAAATTAATTCATAATCAAATTTAGATCGTAGAAAATAGTCATAATATTCGATTATCATTTAAAATTGGAGTCAGATTACGCATAGAGCTAAAGTCATATTGAAACTAAATTCCAATAAATTAAGTGAACTTCACTGGAGCGCTGAAAAGACATACACGCATTATGCCTTCGCCCACCGTTGGATTCCGTCGTTGGGCCAATAGGTGGTCCTTACACTTACTTAAAAAAAGAAACATTTTCTTAAAACGGATTTCCTTAACAAAACAGGGAATGTGAAATAGGAATAGTATTTTGTACAGACAAATGCTAAGTTAGTATAGTTCACTTACACAAGAGTTAGTTACTAAAAAATAACTGAGAGTATAAAAAATGAAATAAAATTCAATACCTATTATTGTGTTTTGCATGCTGAATGTTGAAGTCTGTGTGACTCAAGCATGATCAATTACAAGATATTGTCATAAATATAGAGAGATTATATCAACACAATTAAAAGTTTCACAAGGTCTTTGATTGACATAAGTTACAATCATTATAGCACATGAAGGGAAGTAATTAGGTTGCTTTTTAAAGGTGACTTAACTTCAGACGAAATCATTAACCATAGTTACTTGATCCTGCCGTTCATTCATTTGTATTTCTTCAATATTTTGACTCAATTTTAAAGTTTCTCTTCACCTGTTGTACACAAACAAGCCTGATGACGTAATAAAGAGATACTGAAACCTGTTTGCTGTAGGCAAATTTTCATATTTGTACACAATTTTCGGTCAAATTTGTATTTTTAAGTAAATTTCTCCTTTAGCTCATTCTGATTGGTTAAACTGACCTTATTATTAAGCAGTGGATTCAGAGGATACTTTGGCCTTTAATGTACAGTAAATGACTGATAGTAAAAGTGTCGTCACTCACTTGATGCATCCAAAAGTATTTTGAACCGAGAAAGAAATATGAAAAAAATGATTTATTTTAAAATATAGCCCTTTCACACAACATTGCAAACCAAGCAGATTTAATAAGTTTGAAATCTACTGATCTAAGAGGTCAATGTGTGACATGATCCTCCTTAAACATCTTTTCACTAGTATTTTACAATTCAGAGTTCACCTAACCTCCACTTATAATTCCTGCTCTCCAACTTTCATCTACTTTTCTGAAAGGAACAGGTTTTGTGAGAGGAGTGTAACTGCATCGTGAACTATTATCAATAGTTTTGTTTGTTATGTAAACTGCTTTAAAGAGCACAATTGATGAATTATAGTTCCTGAATCAACACTAAAAAACTGATTCTGGATGCTCTTGAGGAGATTGTGAATGCAGATTTCAAGCGGTTCATCTGGCACCTGTGGAACGGTGTAGGATCAGACATCGAGCCTATTCCTCAGGCAAGGCTGGAGAACGCGGATCGCCAGGATGTCGTGGATCGCATGGTAGAGAAGTACAGTACTAATGCTGGGACTGTTGCAGTACAAGTGCTGTTGAACATCAACCAAAATGATCTCGCAAAAAAACTTGATTTGAAACTTTAGGAAGGTAAAGGAAAAACTATTAATACTGGTTTATGATTTAGTGCTGCTCTCTGAAGTATATCGTAGTGATTCCATGCAGACAAAAAACAGTTACATTTGAGATCGGTTAACTCGGTTGATAAAATTATGATTTTTACTGATTGCGTATAATGGGTGACATATTATTGTTTGAGCAGTTACATTTTAATGTTGTTGTTTTTATTTGTTATAATTATTTAAAAAATTTGGTGTTAGATGTTGAAATTAAACACCAATCATCAATGGTAGAGGATGATGAGTGATTATGTAATTTACATTTACTCATTTAGCATGTTATGCTGTGAATGCTTTGTCTGGGGATTGATCAATATAGATAACTGATGGATCATTATTTCTATATAATCAGAGTGTGTGAGTTTCTGTGCAAATGAGAGTGATTTATGAAAAAAACATAACATAAACCGCATTGGTTCAACATCATGCTTGCACTCAGAAAATGAAACAGAACTACAACTGACTTTAAAGACAGCCTGAAATCAACTACAAATAAAATATGTAGCACTGAGGATGTCAAAAGGGACAGATAAAATTACACCCCCCTTTAAATTTTTAACGTGGTAAAGACATTGTCACATTTATTTGTATTAATGGATTGCACTGTTCATTTCTGTTAAACTCAGGTTCGTCTGCAGGGGGCACCCAAGAGTTACACTACGCATCAGTAGCTGAATTGAGCGTCAGCGTCAGTTCTGGCAGGCCAGGTAGTCAAGACGCTGCTAATGCTATTTGCTAACAACACTGTCCCGTCAGCTGATCTGCTCCAGTTGATCTGCTTCAGCTGAGCTGCATTAGCTGGTTAGCTCCCCTCGCTGCTCAATGGCCAAAGCTCAAACTAGGCGCCCTATTTAAAGCTCATTCAGTTTGCTCATACATGCTTGCTGCTCGCTTCTGCTGATCTGTACGCTGGTAAGAAATCCGCTCTGGTTTTAACCCTTAAGCTATCCGTCCCGACGTTCGGGCTATTTTTGACGCCCAGAAACCCATGAGCTCAAGTCTCTGATTGTTTCGCTAATAAACACATTTGATCATTATTTTGCTCGCGCTCTGCTCAGTATAATGCCCATGGATGCGCTACCAGCTGTTTAATTCCTTCATCTAGCTCGTTTCTCAGAAGGTGGCTTGGTTATCTTTTCATAGCGCTTACACTGTAGACTGTCAAAACAGTTCAAAGACAGATAATTCTAGGTAACCGCATGTTTTAGCTATTGCGGTCTTGAATAGTCATTTCAGTAATTAATTAATAATTTTTACTATAATATAACTCGCTAAATTAGGGCGGCTCAAACGACACCGTTCGAGACACTCAACTTCTGTTTTGGGGGGGATGGCTCATTTAGTCAAAATAACGTAAGTGCCCTTATGCTGCTGCTGCTGCATCCCCTCATGCTGATAATGCTGTCTCTATATGCGGCTGCTATCTCCTGACCCCTCTTTCACACCGCAAGCGTGAGCGGCGCATCCGCGCAACTACATCATCACTGCAGCAGCAGACTCCCGCGAGTATTCACACTGGAAGTGTAGTGCAGCGGCTGCAAACTGTGTTTGGCAGACAATATAACCATTTCAAACAATGGGTCAGTTCTTTCAACATTTTTGTTTTTATAATAATACACCTTACTTTCACCCAAAACGAATAATTAAAAAGTTTAAATGGGTAAATACATATTTGTTATAATTAATTTTCTTTTCTGGCATAATTGTTAAAACACTAGACATTGGCATTGTTGTTAAAACTCTTGACATGCTTATTCTGTGCATTTTGAGCACGTTTTGTGTTAAATCACATTTATTTTGTCCATCAAAAGCATTAAAAGTGTTCTTTCACTTTAATTGCGCTGCTCCTGCTCCCGGTGTGAATGCACTCATTGATTAACATGGACGTCGAAAAAAAATACGCGCCGCTGACGCTTGCGGTGTGAAAGCGGGGTCATACTGCTGCTGTCCCCTGACTTCTGCTAATTCATGAATGGTCAGGGGACTCATCTGATTATAACATATTGCAAATTATCCGTATATTCGTAGATTACTTAGCATATAAATTGTTAAATCATCCTCTGTATCTCAGAGGATTGCCAGGTGTGGTTTTGTTTGGGGGGATATTTTAGCTCACAGTCCTAAACTGTGTGAGCGTTCCCTAATGCTGCTGCTGCTGTCCTCTGACTCTCTGCTATTTCATGGTGCTCATGAAAGGTCAGAGGACTCCCTGAACAGAGCCATGCCGCCAAATTTCAATTCAGGAACATCAACTTGTTTGCAATCTATTCAATACAAATTCTTAAATTATTTTTATTGTCTGTGTTCTTGACTTAATGGACCTGACAGAACTAACAGAATAGAAGTAGCATTCAGTACGTGATGAAGCGCGGTGTACGTGCAGAGAAAAGTACTCCTTGTTTGACCTGTGTTTTTCATGTATTTTCTACAGGTAAGCTGACAATAATCTTTATACTAGTAATGCCTAACAGTATTGTATTTTTATAGAGCCGTAGTTCGTGCCTGAGACGTTAAGAAAAGTTTAATTTTGACTGTGATTAAGAGTGTCGTACGTAAAATGGCGGACGAGAGTGTTAACAACTCAAGAGAAAAACTAGTAACTTTTAACATGAGCAAAACGGAGGGATAATTAACCAAATAGATGTGTACGAACATTAAGTTGTGTGTAGTGAAGAGTCTGGGCAGTCTGAGTTAAGAAGGCACACGTGTCTGTGATTAGTCTACACATAGATATGTTAACCTCATTTAGCATTACTTTGTCAGCCATTACATGTAAAAGCGCATTCAGTATGTACTGTTAATAAGAAGTCCAGTCAGATTCAGTGGTAAAATGCTTTTATTAATCATTTTGTGAGTTTATGATGAGAACATAGTAACTGGTGATCTGTTGAAATCTAGTTAATGATAAAGTCAGTTAATTAGCATATTTCATACAAGATTAAAAACTGATTAAAAACAATTAAAACAGTGATTAGAGTATTAAAATATATGTGCAGTTATCAATGCTAGAGTAATGTGAATTTATTCTAAATAGCTAGAGTTTGTGATACTTTAATGACGTTATTCGTCAGACCTTTCCTTTATGACTTAGGTAAAGTTGGTTTTATATTCGCACATTCGCGGACTTCCGCGCTCAATAACTCGTGAACTAAACGTTGTTGCTACACAAAACACCTATCACATATTACTACAGATAAAACACCAGAAGCTACAACATAATTTTCCTCAAAATGATCTTTCCTTCGCACTGGACAAAATACATTGATCTCTATGCGCAGGCTGCTAAGAAGGGACCATCTGCAAAGTGCAAACCCGAAGGAAAGCTCGTTTTGAGGAAGGAAAGCTCGTTTTGAGGAAGATTTAAATATTAAAACAATGTAATTTGTGTAGTAACAATATTCAGCTCACGAGATATTGAACGTGGAACTCCGCGAATATGCAAATATAAAACCAACTTTACCCAAGTTGCAGACTTGATCATGTAGGACCTCAGTCACACATACGTGGACAGCACCATGAATATAGTCAAGTAAAAAAAAAAAAAAAAAAAATTTTTTTGCTGCGTATTCACCTAGACTGCTTTAGTGTACTTTTGTGTAGGCTACTGTACATACAGTACGCAAATGTTTTATGTAAAAGTTACAGTAATTCACCAAAGGGATTTTTTTCATGTTCCAAAGGTAGTGCTTTCCTATTGACCAGACTGACTTACTACAGGTGAAATTTTGACAATACCTCTTTTACTGTACGTACAATAAACAAATAAGTTTAAGAAAAAAATTACAGTAATTCACCTTAAGTATTTTTTTCCTGTTCCAAAGGCTGTAGTGCTTTCCTAGTGACCAGACTGACTTACAGGTGAAATTTTGACAATACCTCCCTTACTGTAAGTATAGTACAAACATATTATTATTAAAAAAATACTGTAATTTCTCCTTTTTTCATGTTCCAATGGTTATAGTATGTTCCTAGTGATCACTCAATTAACTTTGATAAATGTATTAGGTAAAAGTATGTATTAGAACTGCTGTTCCTTGTACAACACAATTCTTTCATTAATTAAAAAAATGCAGATATTTTAGGTTAATCATTTTCAACGTTATAAATAAGCAACTCCCTTATTGTAATGATTCAAGTTAAGTTTTTGTTATGAAGTCCTGAAGAAGTGGATTCTGGAACACACTGCTGCTTCAATGTATATCTAATGAGTGATTATAATCAAGGCATTAATCAATAGTTTTCCTTCTATATATCAAATGAGTTGAATGACTTCTCTAGGCTTATGAGATTTTACTTTGTTATAGAAATTACCAGTGTGATTATCGAAAATGTTATTTCATGTATCCTTTAAATGTGTGTATTTGATATCTGAGGTGTAACATAAGGGTCTGACCCATGCCAGGAATGCAGTAACAGTGCTTGCTCATTTAGCCTGGCTTCCAGAGATGAAATATGGACTTCTTTAACAGGTGTCACTACATCCATCTGCTTTTCTAGGCTACCCTGATAGCAATGGTCTCAGGAGTCATTGAAACCTATAGTGGAGAGACCATTTCTTAGTTAAAGTCTTTACTTTACAGTTAGATTTAAAGTATCCTCTCCTTGAGAGAAAGAACATGTTATCTTAATGTTTTGAGAAGACTCTCCTCCTCACCAAATCCAATCTTGAAAAACTGTGTCTGTGTGTGTTAGTATTCTTGGTTACATGTTAAGGAACAAGTGGAAATATAGCTGCAAGCAGCGATACGGGGCCAAGCCCCTGAAGCAGCAGCAAGAGCAGGAAGAGTAAAAACAGCAGAAATTGAAGAAAAAAGAGCTGGTTTAGAAGTATAGGTGAAAATGAACTCAAAATGAACAGAAGTTCAGATGAGAATGAACAAGACATACATTAATCCAAGAGGAAGAAAGATTAGTACAACGTTGAATAATAAAGGAATCGACATGACACAACATTACACACAATTTTTTTAAATCATGCCACATGGGGCTCGAACCCATTATCTCTGGGTGAGATACCTGTCACTCATATCATTGCGCCACTGAGAAGTTGTGTGTTTGGCAAGATGAAGAAGGTCCAATAGTTCAAGTGAGAAGCAATTCAAAATGAATAATTTTTGTATGAATTTGCTGCATGTTGTATTTATCGAGTTCATTCACATATAGGCACCATGTCTGGAACAGAAGCAACTTTTCCACCACTTAAGGCCACAATACCTCTTGCGATCTGGGAATGTGCCACACAGCATTCAGACCCACAACCGGAATGGTTCATGGTTCATGCTAACCAATTAGCATGCTAAGCTAACTACCATAAGGCTGATCAGTCACTTCTGTATGGCTCAGTCCAAAGATCATCTGAGCCAATTTTCGTAAAAATTGAACAAAATTTGAATGAGGAGTAGCACAAACAATTGAACACTGTACTTTTCAAAATGGCCACTACTGTAATGGGCAGAGTCTTATTGTAAGATATTGATTGTGATCACCATAATGAGTGGAATCAGGTGTACTAAGTTTCATTTTACATCTATTTACATTCACATCTACATCAAAGGGTTCAAAAGCTATAACCCTTTTAATGTGGAATTTTTGAACTGGTGGTGGCGCTATAGAGTTGGTCCTACAGACTCAAAAATTAGTCCAATAACTATTCATTACAATCACTACAAGTGTGGAAGGTCACGACGTGCCTAAATTCAGGGTCCGAATGTCAGCCGCACAATTGATGGAGATATGCTTCAGTCTATCTATGTGTAGAAAATGTGTGATTATTTATTAGCCAATCAGAATCATTCAACCTGAGCAATGACAAAGCTTAGACCTTGGTGAAGGGTATAATTGCTGTGATTTTTGTAAATGTAAGGGGAAGCAGCCTACTTTTGATCACTGGAGTAATCACTCCTTGTGATTCTTGAAGCTGACTTCTGCCTGATGAAACTATCTTCAGTAAAATTTCCTTTAATTTATTATAATTCTGACTCTTGTCTAAAATTGACTGCACTTCCAATGCCTGGTCTTAATAAATCCTATCTGGTCCTTGGGTCTTTAACTGTAAGTCCCGAAATACAGATATACAGTGGTAATCCATATTGAAACAAGGACAATAAAGCAGAAGTTTCAGCAGATATTCTTTAATGATGTTCCACTGTTTAAGGTACACAGTGAGCACAACCATTGGGCATCTTTTCCAGGTAGCTTGTCTGGTGATAGTCCAATGCAGCATACACTGGGTACCATCTTTGGCACTGTTCACATTGGTAAACGTGACAAGGATTAATTATGTAACAAACCACTAACAGTTATGTGTGTTAACCAATTACATAATGCAATGAATAAATATTAAATAACATGTTCAATTGCTTAAATATTTTTGTTTACCCAAAGTAGTCCTGACTGAAAACATTTGAAAAAATTGTATTCAAACACACACATTTGTTTTACTTAAACTTTTACGTCACTTCACTAAACGAAAATATAGTAAAGTAAAAAGTACTTGACAAAACAATCAGTTAAAGGGTTTATGATAATATAAGAACAACTTAAACCAAGAGAGGATCAACAACAGCAAAATTTTGAAGAGGTGAAATTGAAATATTACTCTAACCACGAGGAATTAATTACAACTTGTATGTATAATCCCAGTGGTATTCCATGAACAATTAGAAAGATAATAGAAATAAAACAGTGCACTGTACAGTATCTTGAATGCCTCCATGATCTTGCTGTTCATTATCTGTCAGATTTGCTGCACCAATGCGTACAGGTTCAGTTACTACTGTTAATAATAATGTAGCCCCTATTAATGTACTACAACCTTAAAAAAAAAAAAAAATTACAGTATTATATTATTATGTAAAATAGTATTATTAGGTATTGTCAAAATTTCACCTGTAGTAAGTCAGTTTGGTCACTAGGAAAGCACTACAGCCTTTGGAACATGAAAAAATACTTTAGGGGAATAACAGTAATTTTTTCATAAACTTATTTGATAATTGTACGTACAGTAAGGGAGGTATTGTCAAAATTTCACCTGTAGTAAGTCAGTGTGGTCACTAGGAACATGCTACAACCTTCGGATAGTAAAAAATCCCTTTGGTGAATTAATGTAATTTTATTCTAAAAAGATTTATGTACATTATGTACAGTGACAGTGAGGCAGGTTTCCTAAATCATTATAATGCACTTTTTATTGTTGCTAAAGTACAATCAATAGCATTAGAACACATAATGTGAGAGATATTTGCTGGTACATCTGTACTTTGCAAAAATGTAGTTGTCTGTTTGCACACAATGGAAAAAAATATCTTCCCTATCTTCTTTACCACACACATTGAATGTTCAGTCACAACTTTGTATGCCATTAAAACATTATTTGCCCATTTTGATCGATTGTGGAGAGTGTTGTAGTTCACCATCTTTGTCCTAAAGATCACGTAGCTGCTTTTATTTTGCAAAAATGTGCTTTATTGCGCTTGTTATTGAGACAGTTTTTAAGCAAAAAAGTGCGAATGTGCGAATATAAAACCAACTTTACCTAAGTAATGATTTGTGTTTTAAATCCCGTGTAAAGAAGAGCATAAACATATAGCAGCTCATTTTAATATCACTACATGGTTGCATGAAGAATGAGTTCTGAACTTACCGCAAAATATGCGAGTTTAAACACCCAGAGAAACAGGTTTAAAGCCTCGGAATGGCGTCTCTTCTTTTCCGTCTCTTTTCCTTTCGTTTCTATCTAAAGGTGTGTCTTGTTTTCTTGTAACTCCACTAATATGAAAAACAAACTCACTCCCTCTAGTGGAGCAAAGAGTCTATAATCTGATATGAGAGAGAGAGAGAGAGAGAGACTGACTGACTGAATGGCGTCTATATTTAATCCTTTACTTTCTTACTTACGTTTGTCATCTGGTTTTAACTCCACTGTATGAAAAATAAACTCCCTCTAGTGGCGGAGAGCATCATCACAGTCTCAGAGTGAAGACCATCAGGAAAGTTTTATATGGTTCATAAAGGAGGTAAATAAATGATAGCTTTTTGTAGTCAGTTACCTCTCCATTACAGTGTGGTGTTTTGAAAATCTGACCTACGTCCTCAGGATGATCTCTTAAACTTTTTAGACTTTACACTTCACCAGTAAAACAGAAACTGTGGACCAACAAATGTCCAGACGTGTCACGTGACGCCCACAAAAGGTGTGCCTGGCTCTACCATACTCACTCATTCGATTTTTGAATTCTGAACACAAAAAAAAAGTTGTATAGTGTACTACACATACTATAGCGAACTATTATGTTCATATGTTACATATTATCGTGTCATTTTATTTGTGAATAAAACTTACTCTTCAGAAACAAAACTGGTCACATTACCAGAGCCTCTGATTCAGAACGTTGTGCAACTAGATCTCAGAGTGAGAACATGCAGCTGACACAAACAGTTATGGGTTATGAGTTATGAGTAATGATGCTCCATGAACAATTGTGCAAAACATCATTGGACGCACTATTGGAAAAGGATGAAACTTTGAGAGGCTGTTCACTGCAGAGCCATGGGTGGTGTGTGAAGTCCAGCTCCGCCTCTCTGAATGTAATTTGGGCCTAATGGGTGGAGCTAAATATCTAACCACACCCTAACTCAACCCATAACCCTATTAGACGTCCAGAGAGGAGGGGCTGGATGTAATTCGACTCTGCAGTGAGCACTACTTGGAGAACTTCGAAAGGTTTGAACAAGATTGGGAGGAACAAAGAGAAATTAAGTATTCCTGGAAAACAGTAAGGCGAGACCCTTAAATGATAAGAACAAGGAAGTGCAGACTCTACACGAAAACTCTCTCCAACCAGAAATGGTACAGGTTATAATTCTAAATCATTTCAGTATCAGATATACAGGTTTAGGTTTTTTTTTTTTTTTTCTTTTTTCATTTGTTAACTTTTAAGTTGTTTTGTAAGTGTTACGTTTTTTTTTTTTAGAGATAAAGTTTGTTCTTTTGACCAACTTAGAAAAAACGTACTGTGACAAAAGTAGTATATTGCAAGTCTGCAACAATTTGGATTTACATTTAAAAGTAAAATTTTTGCCCATTGTTCTGTAATGGTATTTTAAACATTCGTACTAGATAATAATAAAAGGTCTGAATGTGGCAATATTTTAATAAAATAATATGTTAATGGCCTGTTTTGCATTTGTACATGTATATATATATATATATATATTAATGTTAGACCTTTATTAGACCAATATATTGAAATGACTGATTGCAAGGAAAAGTCTCAGAGGAAACGTTTAGCTCTGCTAATCACCAACATACGATTCAAGCACTTAAAACACGGGGCTGGAGCAGCGAGAGACGAGGAGAACATGGAGTGGCTGCTGAAGGCTCTGGATTATAGTGTTGAGAAATACACAAATCTCTCTGGAACTGTGCGTACAGCCTCGTGAAATTATTATTATTTATATAAATCAGTGAAAGTCTTTGGGATGTACTGAAGGAGACTTAACAGAGTACTCGACTTTTGCATTGTCAATACAAGATCTTGATGCACCTCTTAATGGAAATAAGGTGTGTGATGTTATGTCCTATACACAAGAACATCCCAAAGACTTTCACTGAGGTTCAGCTTTGGACTCTGAGGAGCCGATTCATGTGTGGAAATGATTCTTCCAACCATTCTTTCACAATCTGAGCCTGATGAATCTTGACATTGTAATCCTGGAATATGGCCATGATGTGTTTTCCTACATGTTTGTTTAAGAAATAAAAACCACACACTCCATTGATTGGGTTAGAAGAACTGTCGCCAAACATATAACATGCTAGAAACATAATAATAACTGCAATAATGATCCAATCATATACTTTTAAGCATTTGCCTATTTAAAACAGTGACTTTTTTCTTCTTTTTTTTTCACAGGAAATAGATACAGCAATCAAGGACTTCGCTGCACGTTCTGAACATGAAGACTCGGACAGCACCTTTGTGGTTATTATGTCTCACGGGAAAAAGACCCCATATAGTGAAGAAACCATTTTAGGTGTCAACTATCATGAGGAGGAAAACCCTGATGATTACTTCCGTGTTGATGACATCTACTCCAATCTGAACTCAGAGAAATGTCCTGATTAATAAACCAAAGGTTATTCTGATTCAAGCCTGCAGAGGAGGTACGGCATTACTGATAAAACTCATATTGCTATTTCCCATTTTCTCTTTACCTTTTTCTTTATTTAGTACTGTATTGTGTGTCCATTTCTCTGTCCAGATCACCCAGGAGGTGTTTACAGGTGCTCTGGTCGTTGGGTGCACGTGAGCAAAGATTTCGTCTGTTTTATGTCCAGCCCCCCTGGTCAGTTTACTGTATGTGACATGATTGCTGAAATGAGATTAATTTGTAGCTCGCACATGTGTTTGTCTATTCACGAATGTCTGGTAAAAATTATTAAATGAATGATTTGATGTGTTACACCACGCAGATGTGTGACAAATAAAACAGTGCAGTTGTTTGTTTGTTATACATATAAATGCTTAACTTACCATTGATTTATCTCCACAGGTATCACTTCGTACAGGAATAGTATCAAAGGATCTTTTTTTGTCAACTACATCGTGGAGGTGTTCAGGAAGGTCAATAAAGTAAATTTAAATTGTTTTACTTTTCCAATGGTTTGATTTTCATTTTTGATTTTTTAAAGTACAGTTTTTTCACTTTCAAATTATTTGTTTTTTTTTTTATAGGTCAGCTCACGCATGGATAACGACCCACGTTTCACACGGCAGTGCAAAATATTGCCAAGTATAGAAAGAGTCACGCTTACAAAAAAATTCTACCTGTTCCCTGGACTTTGAGTATGTGGAGGTTCAATCAAAATCACACTTTTATGGCAATCTCTAACTCGACATCTAAACAAAAAAAAAGTCTAAATATGAAAAAAAGAGTGTGTGCTCTAAAGAAATGTGCTCTAAATTTGTTTCTGAAATTAAACATTTAAATTTGGTAAAAGGAATACTGAGCTCAAGACATACATCTGTGCTGACATTTATTAATTTATATATAACCTAATTCGTCATTTTTATATATCATTCTTAAATTTTTTTTTAACTTGATCCCATTTAATGAAATTTCATCATACACTTTTCTATTACCATATTACTGTATTAACGACATAACCGATTAATAAGTTGTTGTCTCCACCCATGTCCATGAAATGGAGACAATGTGCAGTAAATTTTTCACCCCCTTGTTTGTTATGAGAACATTTACAAATCTTTGATAAAAATGCAAATGAATCAATAAATCTTTTCTAATTTGTTGCCATCACTGTCTCTTGCCTGCTTATCCTTCTGCATTTGGTTGAAGCCTGAGTTAACTCATACTGAAGTTCTGTTCATATGTTAGCATATTTGAAGTGAAATCTTGGCATGCCATCATAGGGTTGAGTTTGGCTTCATGGCACAGATGTAGCCGCTTCCCCGCTCAAATAAAGTGAAGGTAGATGTTATAGACACGTTATGGCTGCTCTGTGCCTGCTCAAAGTTATATGTAAAGGGTCTAGATCGCCCCTGAAGGCTGGTAAAGGTCTGGCTAAAATAAAAGTAGTTAAGGCTATTTCAGCAGCTGTGAATAAATAATGCAGACTTGAATTGAGTTCATTTGTTTTGACAATAAAATAATGTTTATCTCTGTGGTTTTAAACTCATAATGGTTCTAAAATATCCTGTAAAGAAGAGCAGAAGCCTGTTTATGTTATACACTGTAACAAAGAACACATGAATTTATCACAAAATAGACAACATTTAAATACCCAATGTTTTAGCTTGAATGTCCGTAATTTTCTTTCTTCAATGACTTTTGACCCGCGTCCAGCAGCAGAGACTCCAACAACACATCCATTCAGGACATGAGAGAGGAACCAATGAAGAATGAAAACAGACTGAGAATCAGAAAGACACATGAAATAGAGGAGAGCAGACAGTGTGTGAGTGTGTGACGTCTGCTTTAAACACACACTAATCACTGCATTATCTCAATGTTTAGTGTCTGATTCTCTCAGTCCTCAATCTGAACTTTACAGATGTAACATCACACACAGTCCATTCATTATGTGCAAAGATTTATTGAACAAAACCAGTAACAGTGCTACACTGTATAGATGTTACATTACAGAGACATTTTCTCCTGATCTGATGCTTAGAAGTTACTTAGTTACTTAGATTCATTCAAATTAATTTATATTTTTGCAATGTATTTGGACTCGAATAAAACCATTTTAAGCTGAAACTGTGACAAAATCTACAGTAGCTTTACGAGATCAAATGAAGAGCCAGTGTTTCTACAGACCATCATCTCTGACTCCCTGAAGTCTCCACTGACTCACACAATAGCAGACTGGATATCAGATATCAGTGGCATGTGATCAGACCCTTCAGAACCTTCAGTGAAGGAGTGACAAATCAGGACAATCAAAAAAGATTCAAAAGTTATGAAATATTAAATAATATCTATCTATCTATCTATCTATCTATCTATCTATCTATCTATCTATCTATCTATCTATCTATCTATCTAAATTATTTAACAATAAATGTTATGTATTTAAATATAACATAAAAAACAGCTTGACTACTGTTGTGTGTTTATGAAATGAAAATGTACCCTTCTGTGTTTCTTTGTGTAAACGCAGTAGAGTTTGTAGTAGTGCTATAAAAAACAGCAAGCACCTGGTTTATCTTACTCCCGCCTCTCATGTATTTCTTAGAAACTATAAAGGAAATATATAACGATTACCTCAAATGGATTAACCTAATCTTTCCTGTTTGACAGAGGGTTCTAAGTCTGTGTTAGCCAATCAGAAAATCGATATGATATGATCGATATAGTTTACAGAGCTATTTGCATATTCACAAAATATTCTGATATGTCCAGTAATTTATTCATATAAGCAAATCTGACCAATCGCATCTTTTATTAGCACTGTGGAGGTTGGCCTTCATAGCCCATTGAAGAGGAGCCTTCCTGTACACTTTATGTAGTATTTGTTTGATTCCGTCATTTGTCACAATTGTGACTTTATATCTCCTTATTCTGACTTTATTTCAGATAATTGTAAATTTATATGTCATGATGTGACTTATGTGTTTCCATATGTGTCTTTTTGGTTCATCACAGGAGGCTGTTAAATCTGACAAAAAGACACTGAAGAATCAGTATAAGCTCTAAATCCAGCATAGAGGGATTCAGTGAATGTGGTGTTGAATGTATATAAGTGTGTGAGTGTGTGTGTGTCAGAGACGCTGTAAAAGGACAGAGTGCCAGTGGACACGTCCACATACACTCCTACTCTATTAGAACAAGATGAAGGGACAGGAATGTTCTTACTCTTACTATTGTGCCAGACAGAGTAATGATCATCACGACAGTAAATATTCCAGGACTTTTCATTGATTCCAAACCGACATTCACTCCCTCCTTTCCTGCTGATTCCTTTATATGCCACTGCGACATGACCCCATCCAGTCCATTCAGCCTCCCAGTAACAGCGTCCAGTCAGACTCTCTCGACACAGAACCTGCTCCTGGAGCTCAAATCTCTCTGGATGATCAGGATACAGCTGATACTCTTTTTCATATGTTGTTTTTTTGTTCCCATCAGACAGAGAGAGACGAGTGTGTGCTGTGTTTGGATCCAGAGTGAAATCACAAGCATCTGAACACAGAAAGACAGATCAGAACAGCTATGGCATCAATAATGCAGAGGTTTGCATGTGTGTGAGTACTTACATTTCCGCAGTCCTGGTGTGATCCTGAAATTTCCTCCATGATCCAAACTGAGAAGAGAGAAAAACAAATAATGTGTAAAGGTGCAGTGTGTAATATTGGCTGCTAGCTGTTGTAATGGGTACCGCAGTCCATATTCAAAATATTGGAGAGAGTTGATTCTCCCACCCCGTCCTCTGAATCGACGCTCACACGATTTGCTAGATTGAGAAACGCAACAGGAATGAGGGCACATGACAATGGAAAGCGATACATTTCATGTTCCTTGATGTTCCTTCATGTTCATGTTCAGCTAATGTAATGATTTGCAATGTTTTTACTGCAGAGGATTTTTAGGTTGGGTAAAATCTGCCATCTTTTACCCAGTTGTTTGCTGGCTGCAATAAGCTGTGTTTTCCAACAACTGGCAACCCGTGTTTCGAAATACTATTGGGCAAATTTGCAGTGTAGCGGGATCACACAGACCAAAACAAAAACAAAAAGCTCCGGAAAGCACATTTAAAGGTAGAATAACTGACTGAAGCATTGTTTTTTCGTAGAAACTAGTAGTTGAACTTAGCATGTTTCTTATATTTCTACAAGCATATTATGGTAGTTTTATGCTTTAGTAAAGTAAGGCCCCAATATATTCTTCGCTTAGGAGTAAAAATACTTTTGAAATAGGTGACCATTTAGATGATCCTTTAAGAGGATATGTAAATATGTGGTAAAAAAAAACTAAAATGTCAGCTGTGAAAGGACAGACTAAACAGAAGAAATGAACCGGAGAAGATTTCCATGTAAAAAAAAAAGATCCTCAGAGCCACACCTACCTATTACATAAATGCCACGGACCAATGGTAGTTCGAAGGTGTTTACCAGAATTTTTTTACTTTTGTTTTTAGATTTTCAAGAAAGTATATGTATTTGCTTTCAATATTTACTAATGTCCTGCAGAGTTCAGCTCCAACCACAATCAAACACACCTGATCCAGCTAATCAAGTTTACATGAAAACTACAGGCAGGTTTGTGAAGTCAAGGGGTTAGAACAGAAGTCTGCAGGAAGGTAGACCTCCAGGACCAAGGGTTGACACTGATTCATTGTGCACTTTATGAACATTCTGCAGATTTTATCTGAAGTCAGTAACTACACTCATTGCCTATATAGTGAAAAAAAAAACAAAGTAGTAATAAAAAAAAAGCTACATTAAATTAAACCTATAGTTCTACACCTCTAATGTTGGATATAACAGATTAAAATGTTGCTCTTACATGAGGTTTATGGATTTTTCTGTATTAAATCAGAGAAAAGTCAGCAAAAAAAATAATGGGAGCACAACATTTCATAAAACAATATCTTAACAAAATATCCCTCTTAACCCTCTGGGGTCTGGGGTGTTTTTGGGGTCCTTGAGATGTTCTGACATGCCCTGACATTTGTGCTTTTTTCAGTTGCTTATAAACATATTAATGGCAAAGGTATAAATTCACTCTATATAGCACAAACAGGACTACAATAATATGTGAGCCACATGTATGTACATGTTTTCATTTTTGAGAGAATAATGTTTATGCACGTAAACGCTCCAACAGCATCATGCATATTTAGTAGTTCACACCTGATGTCCCTGCATACCTAATGAGCCATTCATTCAGGTGTGTCACCTATAGCTAACTTAAATATACAAGCTTCATAAAAATTATCATTCTAGAGGAAAATTTCAGATGGCATTTAGAGGCTTTTGCATCTGAACTCTTCATATATATACACACACACACACACACACACACACATATATATATATATATATATATACATATACATATATACATATATATAATATATACATATACACATACACACACACATATATATATGCATACACATACATACTTTATAATCTATTCAAAACTAGTCAACGTCTTTCAAAACTATACATTTCAAAGTATACATTTTATCATACGTATTTCAAAGTAAAGGATTCATTAGTTAGTTGATGACTTTATTTTTGACAAAACACATACAGTATATATTCCTCATCTCAGTATAGCAATAGAGTTTGCTAAAAGCTGTTCATTCAATACAGCAGTATTTGAAAATCGATAATATTTTGTAAAGTTACATTTATATTTGCATTTATGTCAAAACCTAGACACTTTTAAACATCAAAAGGACATTTATTAATATGTATTCGTGTCAAAATGACATATAAACAGATTTTCCTATTCAATTTTCCAAGACGCTTGCGTGTCGTGTGAAAAATAGGCGTCGGTTCTATTTCTAGCCTGCGCGCGTTTTCCACGCGGCTCGTGCCGCGCCTGAGTCGCGCGTCTCACACAGGCAGTGTGCAAACTCTAAACTGTTAACATGGGAGCCGAAATAAAAATGGACAAGCCATGCAGCTGAGACGCTTACGCCACGCATCCAGTGTTTCACCGGCCTTATCCAGCGGATGTGGGCGTTCACAGGTTTGTATTGTATGCATCGCCTCACATTTGCGTTTGTATAGCGCGGTCTCCGTGGGCGGAGTCACATTACAACTTAATTAGCTGAGATGAGAACGACTGACATCTCTCTCTTTACATACATATTATATAAACTGTGAATATTTGTTTTTTATAAAAAATACTTAATTTAAAAGAAGAGAATTCAAGCTTCATGCCTGTGTGTCTGTATGTCTGTTTGACTGAGTATTCTCTGAGTTACAGTTCATTTTCGGACGCATTTCAGAATTGACTTCACTGACGGAGAGTAGGCAGAACTCGCATCATGTTTATTTTTCTTTATTTGGCGAAAAGCACAACACTTTGTTTTTATTATGAGCATACACAAAAAAAATACACACTAAACAGGATCGATTGATGTATAACACAAGCATATAAGATAAAAATGTTTTTTTTTTTTTTTTTTTTTTACTCATAAAGGAAAAAATAGCCGACCCCAGGGGGTTAAGAAATATTATGAGTCATAACTATCCCACATACTTGAGTATCTGCAGTTTGTAGTTTGGATCATTCAGTCTGTCGATGAGCAGCTGGACTCCTGATTCTCCTGGGTGATTGTAGCTCAGATCCAGCTCTCTCAGGTGTGAGGGGTTTGAACTCAGAGCTGAAGACACATAACCACAGCCTTCCTCTGTCACCATACAGCCAGACAACCTACAGACACACACACAGTCAGATCATCAACAAACACACATCAACATTATGACCGGCTGAGTGTATATATATCCCTTATATGCTCTAACACACCTCAGTATCTCCAGCTGACAGTTTGGACTCTTTAGTCCATCAGAGAGCAGTTTCACTCCTGAATCCTGCAGGTCATTGTTACTCAGGTCCAGCTCTCTCAGGAACGAGTTTGAAGATTGAAGGGCGGATGCCACAGTTTTACAGGACTGGCAACTGAGATTACAGCCAGCAAGACTAAAAGAGAGAAGAACACAATTTTCTGTCTGTACATTATCTTACAGTTAAAATGTATCTGACTGAAGTTATATACAAATATTAAGTAACTTAAAAGAGTATACAAGAGAGAAAAAAAAACACTTACAGAGCTTTTTTGCAGTTGATCACAGCTGGTATCAGTCTTCTTCTCCCCTCATCTGATGTGTTGTATTTCTTGAGGTCCAGCTCATCCAGCACCTCCTCTGACATCTGAAGCATGTAGGCGATTGTTGAGCAGTGAGCAGGAGAGAGTTTCTTCTCTGAGAGTTTGTCTGATTTCACAAACTCCTGAATCTCTCTGGACAGAGTCTGATCTTTGACTTCCAGCAGACAGAGGAACAGATTGATGGATCTTTCAATGGAGAGTCCATGTCCATCTTTGATCTTCTCTTTAATGTACTGTGTGGTTCTCCTGATGCTCTCTGAGCTGTTCTCTGTGTGTGTGAGTAGATCATGTAAGAGTCTCTGATTGGTCTCTAGTGAGATGCCCAGCAGGAACCGCAGGAACAAATCCAGCTGTCCATTCTCACTCTCAAGGGCTTTGTCTACTGCTCTTTTCTGTAAATTATGCAGTGAATCTAAACACACTTCTGTATTGCTGCTTATGTGGTAGTAATAAACATAAAAAGCAGCGAGAAACTCCTGGACGCTCAGATGAATGAAGCTGTAGACTTTCCTCTGATAAATCACAGATTCCTCCTTAAAGATCTCAGTGCAAATCCCAGAATACACTGAGGCGTCATTGACGTCTATGCCGCTCTCAATCAGGTCCTCCTCATAGAACATCACATTACCCTTCATCAGCTGTTTGAAAGCCACTTCAGCAAGTTTCACAATAACTTCTCTGTTGGACTGCAGGATTTTCTCTGCATCTTTCTCTTCATACTTCTGATTCCTCATGTTGATCTGAATCAGCAGGAAGTGGATGTACATTTCAGTCAGAGTTTGAGGGATTTCTGCACTCAGATCTTCTTCCAGGAGCTTCTGAAGCACAGTGGACGAGATCCAGCAGAAGACGGGTATGTGGCACATGATGTGGAGGCTTCTTGCTCTTCTGATGTGTGAGATGATTCTGCTGGCTTGAGGGTCGTCACTGATTCTCTTCCTGAAATATTCCTCCTTCTGAGGCTCATTGAACCCCTGAATCTCAGTCAGACGGTTGATGTATTTGGAGGGGATCTGATTGGCTGCTGCTGGTCTGGAGGTGATCCAGATGAGAGATGAGGGAAGCAGATCTCCTTTCATGAGGTTTGACATCAACTCACCCACTGATGAAGTCTCAGTCGCATCAGAAACTTTCTGAGTGTCTGAAAACATCAGTGTGATTCTGCTTTCATCCAGACCATCAAAGATCAACACAACTTTACACACCTCATAAATCTTTGGGTCCAGATCTTGAAGTTCAGGATGAAAGTCCAGCAGAAGTTTGTGAAGACTGTACTGATGTTCTCGGATCAAGTTCAACTCTCGAAACTGAAGTACAAACATGAAATCTACATCCTGATTGGCTTTTCCCTCAGCCCAGTCCAGAATGAACTTCTGCACAGAGACGGTTTTCCCGATTCCAGCGATGCCTTTAGTAAGAACAGTCTTGATTTGCTCTTTTTCCTCACATCCTGGTTCAGGTGAGGCTTTAAAGATGTCATTGCAATCGATCGGAGAGTCTTGTGAGTTTCGTGTTTTGGCCGTTTTCTCCATCTGTAAAACCTCATGTTCTTCATTCACTCCTTCACGCTCTCCCTCTATGATGTAGAGCTGTGTGTAGATCCTGTTCAGGAGGGTTTCATTCTCTTGGAGTTTGTTTCCCTCAAATAATCTCTCATACTTGTTCTTCATGCTGGTTTTGTGCTGGTCTTTGACTCTCTGCAGGCCTCCAGTCTCCTGTGTGTGTGTCTGCAGGACTGCTTCAGTTTTTTTCTGACTGATGAGAGTCTGATAGTGGGATGTAGAGGATGGCACAGATCTGATCGGCTCACGTATCTTACTCCTGCTGAAAAAATAAAAGAGCAGCCATTCCAGTGATTACAATGAGCATCAGAAATATCATCAGTATATCAGTTCCTGGATATGACTTTGGTGTCCCTTTTCAAGTTGCACCCTTGTGTAGTGCATATGTCCCTTGTGTTATTTCATTGAGTTTCTTAAATTCTTTTAACCCTCTGGGGACCGCGCGTTTTGCTCGTTTTTTTTTTTTAGCAATGAAAATAAACACTAAATGCTCTGTTAATTTTGATCTTTCATTTTCGTGTAATACATCAACCGATCCTGTTCAGTTTCTATTTTTTTTCTGTATACTCACAATACAAATAAAGTGTTTTGCTTTTTGACAAATAAAGTAAAATTTTGACAAATTTCTGCCTTCTCTCTGTCAGTAAACTCACATTTGAAACGTGTTCGAAAATGATCTATAACTCCGCGAAAATTCAGTCAAACAGGCAAACAGACCCACGAGCATAAAGCTTGAGATCGCATCTTTTAAATGAAGTAATTTATATAAAAAAACAAATATTATCAGCTTCTGTAATCTGTATAAAAAGAGAGCGAGCTCATTACGAGCTAATTCACAAGTAATGTGACCACTCCCCGGGGAGCGCGTGCAAATTCTGAGAACTATTTCAGATCTGTGAACGCCCACATCAGCTGTAAACAAAGTGCGTCGCGATCGAGTGAGGCATAATATAGCCTACCTTATGGAGAAAAGATTCCTCAGAACAGTGCTGATATGAGGAGCAATATCTCCTGATATGAGGAGCAGATCCCGCTGAGGAGTGAGGTAGGCTTCTTTTCTCAAGTGTGGAATAACGTTATGGAATAACGTTAGTGTAGGCCTATGCAAACCGCAAAAAGATGAATCGCATTTCTATAATATGACTCGCCTTTCTGTGAGATGAATGAAGGGTACATATTTGAAGAGTTCAGATGCAAAAGCCTCTAAGTGCCATCTGAAATTTTCTTCTAGAATGATCATTTTTATCAAGCTTGTATGTTTAAGTTCAGTAATTTCACTTTAATGACAATTAATTGGTCATTTTCATTGCCATTAAAGTGAAATAACTGAACATAAACATACAAGCTTGATAAAAATGATCATTCTAGAAGAAAATTTCAGATGGCACTTAGAGGCTTTTGCATCTGAACTCTTCATTTGTAAAGACTGTTTAGTCTAAATATGAATCGCGCGTCTGTGTGTGAAAGAATAAACTGCTTTGCTATAGCCTACTGAGATGAGTAAAAATTGACTGGAATATGTTGAAATAAAATGTATTTGTATAAGCAACGTATTAAACTGCAAATTAGCATTTATATGCCCTAATATTTCATAAAAACAACGTTACAGTCAGTCACTTGTTGACTAGATTTGGGTACAGTTTTTAGGCTACTGTAGAATAAACTGTCACATCAAATAAGCTTTTGTTTAGCAATTTCTGCTCATATCTAACGTTATATATATATATATAATACTATTTTTGTCAAAAATAAAGTCATAGACTAAGATGTTAGATGTTCCAATGTTGGCTATATTCAAACTAATGAATACATATGATAAAATGTAGGCCTATAATCTTTTTTCTGTTTCTTTTTTACAAAGAAAGAGTACACTTGAAATATTGTTGAAATTGTAATTATTGTTGTAATTGTAACCTTTTTAATAAAATAGCAAAACATATTTACAAGAGAGATGTAAGCGAAATCTTAAATGGTCAATATAAGTCTTCTTCTAAATACATCTTTTGTCCTTGCATTGTGGCTCAGTCAGTGTCACACCTGAATGAATGGCTCATTACACATAATGGGTGGGACATTGTATTCTCAGGTGTAAACCACTCCTCCTTCACGCCCCCCTCGCATATTGGCTTTCCAAGCAAAACCTGTTTTACACCATTTAAATCAATGTATTTTTTTTTTTTTTTGTGAACGATAAAGCAAGACTATTTTCACAAAATTTTGAAGCCAGAACTCGAAGCGACAACATCCATTAGTCAAAAGTCTTGTGGACACATATTTAATATGTGTTTTGTGGTCTTATTTCAGCAACTTTCATTTTTATTTTTTCCAATAACCACTCATAAACATTATTCTCTTAAAAATACAAACATCTACATACACGTTGCTCGCATATTATGGTAGCCCTGTTTGTGCTATATAGAGTGAATTTACACCTTTGCCATTAACATGTTTATAAATAACTGAAAAAAGCACAAATGTCAAGGCATGTCAGAACATCTCAAGGGCCCCAAAAACACCTTGGTCCCCAGAGGGTTAAATGATCTTATTTATCTGAGATGCACAACAGTAAATTAGCCAGTTAATGTTTATACTAACAGAGGGTCAGAGATCACTGGTCCATCGCTGAAAGTGAGGGGTAGCATCATGGAGTCATTACTCTTCAGAGACACACCGCTGGGTTCTGGAGACTCTGATCTCAGTCTCTTCCTCCTGCTGATACTGACAAATAAAAACAGAATGTTAGAGCACTAGCTATTAGGGTTACCCAATATTCCGGTACTACAGTAGTATTACTAAAGCTTAAAATTACGGGCGATACCATTGTATTTTAAACAGTAGTATTGTCAATACGGTAGTACCATAAGGAATGTTGTGTGTGGGGCAGGTAAACTATTTAAAAAGTTAATATGAACATGCATGCCTGCAAATACATTTGTGCGATGCCTTTCTGCTGTGCCCTGTGTAGTAAATTATGTGTAGAATTAGCGCCTTATGGAATGTTTCATTTAATTTTGCAATGAAATAAAGTTGGACTTTCACGTAGTTGCTCGCGCTACAGTTTATTAGAAGAAGGGGTCTGAAATTATTTAAAAATCAAGCATCACTTAATCAACATTCGATAAGGCACTAATCACATTATATGTTAAAATATATATTAAAATCATATTATAATGATTGGAATTTTGATATACATGTTTTGCTCTCCAGTCAGGGTTGGAAATATGTAGAAAGAAGATAGAAGATATGTGGACAAAAATGATCCTGATAGTTCAACAATGTGACACGAGCAAGAGTGCTGTTTTTATTTCATATCTGAATGAATCTGTGTTTTTGAACAAATGGGGGCGGATCACTAATTCACTAAGCCATTCATAAAAACAGTCATTTGCTTTGTTCCTGAATGATTCAGCTGTTGAACGAATCAGTTGAAGGATTAAGTGACTCAATCATTAAAACTTGCTGCCACCTACAGGCGGCTTTAGTTTCCCATCTAAAAGTAGGACAATTCATACATTTTTAACATTTCATATTTCTAAATTTTATTTAAAACATTAAATTATGCAATTGTAAATGCAATGTAAATGCATAAATACCACATCTAAATGTCACTTCATGCAGCCTCTGTGCTACTGTGCACTACTAAGATTAATTATGTTTACACTAATTTCATTCGATTGGTAACAATAGCCAATTATTCATTCAGAGGAAATCTGGTCTATTTTGTCTTAGTATGTATTTATGAAAGTTTGGTTCATTTTGTAGATTTTAATTATAATCTAGATGAGTAAAGTTTGTAAACAAACTTAAAAGTTGGCTTGAGAAAGTTAGACCAGAAAGTTTGAACTAGTTTTAACAGCTAACACCCCAAGCTTTAGGTTTACAGGTAGCTATTTTAAAAGATAGAATGTTCGATAGATAGATAGATAGATAGATAGATAGATAGATAGATAGATAGATAGATAGATAGATAGATAGATAGATAGATAGATAGATAGACTGTAAAAAACTGTAAAAAAAACACAACACGGGAGTGGGAGGGAAAGGAGACATTTTTCTGGGATAGGGACAGGACAGGATTTAATTTTTTGTGGGAGTGGGATGGGAGAGGTTTGAAAATCCACTCCTGTGTCACCCTCTGTGAACCCAGACACATCAGCGTTTAGCTTTTCAGCATATTTGGGACTTCCACAACAGGTACAAAGCAGCATTAGTAGTTATCTCCAACATGGTTGATGACGGAAAAAAATACAGAAAGAAATGTTGTTGTTGATGATGTGCGTCAAGACACTCCTCATTGCGCAATGTTTTAATTCGCGAAAAACAAGAAACATCCTGCGAGTGAGTAACGCAATGGGAACATTCACTTTTTATTCAAGAATATTTAAGCTCAAGGAGGAGTGTGACACGTCAATCAAATCTTCTTGACAAACTTTTTATTAATATAGTTTATCAGATGCTTTTCATTAGGGCTGCATGATATTGGAAAAAAACTAACATTGCAATATTTTGTTTTTCTGCAATATATACTGCGATATGACAACAATTTCACCTGATGATTTGAATAGCTCTATTTGTAAAAAATTATTAATTCTAGGCTGATTTGGGTAATTTCCTAGGGTAGTGCATCTGCATAGAAAATAATAAACACATTACAAGCATAGATGAATACAATAGAACAAAGACAGATGGAATAAGCAGTGCTTTATGTTTTTCAGGTAAATTAACTGTATTCAGGTACAGACATTGAATAGTCAAATGTAAAACACAGCATAGTATTCACTGCATTTATACATATATAATTTATAAATTGATACGATTCATATAATTAAAGGATTAATTCACCTCAAAATGAAAATTTCCTGATAATTTACTCACCCCAATGCCATCCAAGATGTCCATGTCTCCATGTCAAGTTTTTTGAGGAAAACATTTATAAAAGTTTTTTGAGGAAAACATTTCAGGATTTTTCTCTACACAACGGACTTCAAGAGCAGAACAGAATGTTGAAGTTCAAATCAATGCCGTTTCAAAGGGCTCTGCACGATCCCAGCTGAGGAATAGAGTCTTATCTGGCAAAACGATCGGTCATTTTCTAAAAATTTTTTTACATTTATATACTTATTAACCACAATTGTTCGTCTTGTGCTGGTCTGCGATGCGCCACGCATTACGTAATCACATTGGAAAGGTCACGCGTCACGTCATCTATCTAAGTTATTTGTCTGTGTACTCCGGTTCAAAAAGGAGGGAAGGGCGAAAAATTCCATCTCATTTTCTCTTCCAACTTCAAAATCATCCTACATCTTTGTTTTAATTTATTATTATTATTTTCTTCTTTTTTTTCGTGACCTTTCTAATGTGATTAAGTAATGCGTGGCGCGTCGCAGACCAGCACAAGACGAACAATTGTGGTTAAAAAGTTTGACCATTTTTTTTTTTTTTTTTGAAAATGACCTATCGTTTTGACAGATAATACCTCAGCTCAGATAAGAACTCAGCTGGGATCGGGAAACGACATTGATTTGAACTTCAACATTCTGGTTGCTCTTGAAGTCCGTTGTGTAGAGAAAAATCCTGAAATGTTTTCCTCAAAAAACCTAATTTCTTTCCCACTGAAGAAAGAAAGACGAACATCTTGGATGGCATTGGGGTGAGAAGTCATGGACTTCTCGTGTTGTCTGCGTGGCTCTGTCTGCGCACACAAAACAGTGCGCGAGTTACAGTCTTCTTGCACTTGATGTTTAAACTGACAGGACTTTAAAACACATGCAAATGATAAACTGTCACTCTATGATGGTTAAACTTAGCAATTAATCTGGCAATTAAACGATACATCGCACAGCCCTACTTTTCATACAAAGCCATTTAAAGGTGAACTAAGTAACTTTTTTACCTTAAAGGGGACATATCATGCTAAATGCACTTTTTTAGCCCTTAAATGCATTTTGTTGTATATTTGGAGTGTTTAGAAGTACAGAAAAGATGAAATTATTCTCTTCAGGTGCTTCGTTGATATCTTTATATTCTGTTTTGGTCATATTTTTCAACCGGTTCAGATTTTTCTGTTATCTATGACGTTTTGCGAACTAATACGTCACAGTATTTGCAGTGGAACTGCCAAATAAGGACATTGACTTCCGGCCCAACACTTTGAGCAATCCGCCATTATTATTTATCGCTGCAATTTTGTAGTCCAAGCTGGATGCAGAAGTTACGAGAGGGTAAGTTAAAATGTTCGGTTGTTGGATGTAGTAACCCACACGCTTCATTACACCGTCTAATGTAGATGAACTGCCGCGCTTGTGGCGCATGTTTGACTGAAAGAACGAGCAAAGAGAGAGAGAGAGAGAGACCCGGTCGCGCGGGCGCTCTCTCTATCTCTCGGAGCCCTACAGTCTATGGTGTAAACATGACTTCACCGTCTCCAAAAGACGCTGTCTTGCTCGCTCTCCCTCGCACATATTAATCAAAATAAATCGACACGGTGGTAAAAGGTCGGAAGACCAAAGTTTCATGTGTAAATACAGTAACATACCATTGCGATACATCCATATGAAGACGTTGTTCTGCAGGTTCGTCGTCTACATTTTTATCTCGCTCCGGCTCCGACTCTGGCTCGAACATGTAAGGCTGGCTGGACAAGTCTTCCGTTGTTGACATTTTGTTAATAACGTGTGAATAAAAAGTTTCTGTGCCGCTAGATAATCCTATCTCTGCTATCAGACTACAAAAATGGCCGAACGGGGTGGAGTTGAACCTCTGCAACCTGGAGAGGGGGCGGGGTATGAAGTGTCTCAATGTTTTTTAAAGAGACCGCACCAAAACGGGTTGCTCTGAGACGCACATGAGAAAAGGGGTAAAAAGGGGGCTTGTGGAGCTATAATAATGAAGAATTCAGACCCAAGCATTGCAGTTCCGCTTTATATAGACTACAAATGTATGATTTATATGTAAAAAGGAACAATTTAAAAGCATGATATGTCTCCTTTAACTGAACAGCAAGTATTGCGTGATATCAGGTCTCGCAATGTAAACAACTGCTTTACGGCCAAAAGAAATGTGCTAAAATGCTGTCATTATTCCGCTCCCTCACGCTGTTCGAACCCGAATGAAGAAGACGTTTTAAAGAATGTCCCATCTGCTTTGATGTCGATGATCTACTAGCCTCTGGTGTCTAAGAATCACCAACGAGTTTTTACAACAGTGTTATCAAATATCTATTCCGAAGCTGTGGGGGGAGCTCTAGAGAGAAACCTGCGAGCAAAAAGCGAGAATACAGCGTAGAAATCCCGAAGCTACTGAGTGCTGCTTTAAAGCAAACTACACATACATTACTAGAAAGAGAGAGTTAGTGGTTTAACAGGATTTAGTCAAGAGAAGTCTTTAGACACATCTTGAAAACTGCAAGCAAGGAAAGTGATTGTGTGCTTCTCTGTGAAGGTTCAGTATCAGCACTCACCCACTGCAGGCTTCTGCACCCACCCTCTTCACAGACACACAGCTGGATCCAGGAGATGGAGGACTCATTTCAGAGGCAGTGTCCTCATCTTGTCTTTGAGTATGGAGACTCATTTTAGTTTTCTCCTACTCTCATTTGCCAAAAGAGTGTGGAGAGACTGATTTCAGACCTTTATTGTGGAAACTCAGAGTTAAATTATGTAGCACAATTATACAATACAATCAAAGTATTCACAACAATCCCGGACAAAGAATGAGTGAAGATGAGGAACTTAAATACACATGGTGATGAACTAAGTGACAAAACAGCTCTGATGAACAAATGGATATACATGGAAACGGAAAATGGAAAATAAAGGAACACAAGAACACAGCTGACTAAACAGACTAATAGAAAACTAAACCAAAACTGAGTATAACTGTGACTAATAGCTTCGTTCGGCCATAATAAAGATAACTGATATTACTTAAACAAACAGACATTTCTCATGGATGTCACGTGAGAAAACGATCATCTGCAGAGAGAAACTGCCATTCTGAAGACATCAGAGGACTGGAACTTCATTACATTATTTTATGTTGTTGTTTATTTATTCATTTTAAATATTCAGTTATCATGTATCATTTATGTATCCAGCTTGCAGTCCTTTTTAAATGTCTTTATTTTTTTTTACCAGATCAATATTTTCGTAAATAAAGTGGTAATTATTAACTAACCCTTTCTTTGTGCGTCAAGTTCAAGTGTTACTCTTTTGGCGTAAATCGATGTGTACGGCCGTCTGCCGGAAAGCTAGTTATTTTAGTCGATAAATTAAACACAATAAAGCACAACTGCAGTTCGGCTATTTCATTTCAAACATTGTGAATTGTTGTTCAGATATTTTTGTAAAACTCAAGTACTTTCATTTACCATTTTCTTACTGCTTATTCTTTTTTTAATGTTTGCTAGAGCAGTGTGTGAATGCAGGAAGAGAAAACTCGACACTGTTTGAAATAAATGTAATAGTGCCCTACATTTTGAAACTTAATTTACATTAGTCTTTATTATTTTGTGAAGTTTAATACTGGTATGATAATCTGAATGCAGTATTCAGCACTGCTGTTTCCAATAATAACCAACTGCAGAACCGCAGAACCATACGTCCTGACAGTCTGATGCCGGAAGTGGACGGAGTTCATGTTTAACACGGTATTAACAAGGAAAAGAAGAAGACAAGAAGCTAAAAATAAGTTATATCTTCGTTGGATACAACATACTTAACGTTACGCTTATACAAAACGGCTCAAATAATTAACTGAAAGAATAACTTTTGATTATGACACTATTTTGTTCTAGATCTGCCGAGACAAACTTTATTGCAGTATTTTCCTATGATCCGTGTAAAGCTGCAATCTGTATTGTAAAAAGTGCTATAAAAATAAAGGTGACTTGACTTAATAAATGTGACTAAGTGAGAATTGTGACGATGGCACTTGATCATGTATTGTTATTTTACAGTTGGATTGTATTACTTTGTTAGGTTACATATTTATGGTTTGTGATTTAATTTGTTGTTAAGCGTTGTATTTTATAGCATTTGTTACATTTTCTGACCATGAGAATTGCATTAATTGTATTTTATTTCACCTACAGAACCACATAATTCAGAGAGGTTCAGCGCTAACACCTTTGGAGCAATGCACAACATGCGGCAGAAATGTTCACTGCCCTTTTTGTGAGAGCAGTATTTTTAAACAGACAAAACGGGACAAATTGAATAATCACATTAAAATCCACTTTAAAAGGCTGTTGTTCATGGAGGTATGAACATCTGGAGTTATTTTTTAATATACAGTGGCAATAGATATTATTTTACATTTATCCATTTGGCAGACGCTTTTATCCAAAGCGACTTGCATTGCATTTCAAGGTACACATATTTAATAGTAGTCCCTTTGGAATTAGATGGTTTTCTGCATGATTTAAACAAAATATTAAATTATCTTCATTAACGTCTAAAGGTTACACAAACAATCTACACTGAAACTTAAGCTAACAAAACACAAACAATTATATATTTCTGTATTTATATTTTGTTATAATGATATTTCATATCTATGAATGCATCCCATTAAACATGCAAACACAAAGGATAAGTTTGAGTAGGGTTGGAGTTAAAGGAGATGAAAGCCAAGGCGCCTCAGGATTCACTCCATTTGTATGGAGTTTTGATTTATTTGATTTATTTTTCACTTGCGAATTATTGTTAAATGTGCGCCTGCATAACTTTTATAAGATTTATTTTCTTTGGTTTGATTTTATTTTGTATAACTTATTTATTATTTAGTTTGATTTTGTATTTTTATTTAATTACTATTATTTATTTGGAGCAATTAAATCAAATGTTCAAACGAAAACCGAAAATGATATGAAACCTTTGTTTCATATCATTATTTTTTTGTTTTAAGCTTTGTTCAATTTATATTGTTAATCATTTGACTCAACAAAACGGATAAAGTATCATTTTAACTTTTAAAAAACTATTAACATTTGTTAATAATAGTATATTGTATTTTGTTAATAGGACAAAATATAATTTTATTTGAATATATATTTGAGATATTACATTTTCAGTTAAATCGTTTAAATGCCTTGCTGCGCCCACGTCCTCACACTGATGTATAGTTCTGCGGTTCTGCAGTCAGACCTATCTTGTTGTTGTGCTGTGTCGAACTTGAACACTTAAACAACAGTAGGCTATAATATAAAACAAACTAGTATATTAAATTATAACTATAACCATTATTATATAAAACTAAAACTAAATGTTAAAACAAAGATCACGGGATATCAAAAGTAAATAGGCTACTTTAATCATTAATGTTTCCGCCATTTTGGTTTGTTTGTCCTGTCTAAATATAATGATTTGTGTTTTAAATCTGGTGTAAAGAAGAGCATAAACATATAGCAGCTCATTTTAATATCACTACATGGTAAAATGAAGAAAGAGCTTTGAACTTACCACAAAATATGCGACAGTTTAAACATCCAGAGTAACCGTTTTAAAGCCTCGGAATGGTGTCTCTTCTTTTCCAACTCTTTTCCTTTCATTTCTACCTGGTAAAGGTGTGTCTTGATTTCTTGTAACTCCACTAATATGAAAAACAAACTCACTCCCTCTAGTGACGCAAAGAGTCTGTAATCAGAGAGAGAGAGAGAGAGAGAGAGAGAGAGAGAGAGAGAGCATGACTGACTGTGTGTTTGTGGTTTATATTCCTCGGAATGCCGTCTATATTTAATCCTTTACTTTCTTACGTTAGTCAGCTGGTTTTAACTCCACTGTATGAATAATAAACTCTCTTTAGTGGTGGAGAGCATCATCACAGTCTCAGCGGAGGACAACATATCTCAGTCTCAGAGTGAAGACCATCAGGAATTATATGGTTCAGTGAGGTAAATAAATGACAGTTTACAGTGTGGTGTTTTGAAAATCTGACCTTTGTCCTCAGGATGATCTCTTAAACTTTTTAGACTTTACACTTCACCAGTAAAACATAAACTGTGGACCAACAAAAGTCCAGACGTGTCACGTGACGCCCACAAAAGGTGTGCCCGGCTCTACCATACTCACTCATTAGATTTTGTATATTCTGAAAACACAAATAAAGTTGTAAAGTGCACTACGCATACTATAGCGAACTATATGTTCATATGTTACATATTCTCGTGTCATTTTATTTGTGAATAAAACTTTTACTCTTCAGAAACAAAACTAGTCACATTACCAGAGCCTCTGATTCAGAACAATCTCCAGCTTCCCCTTCGTGCAACTACAACCCAGAGTGAGAACATGCAGCTGACACAAACAGTTATGAGTTGAGTTATGATGCTCCGTATGAACACACACAGGATCAGTTACTAAATGCAACACAGTTACACTGCAGTCATTTACTGCATGTACTTGTCAGTCAGTTTCGGTAGCAATCTCCAATCGCACAAACACTGTACAGTTTATGAATTTTTATGCTTGATATAAATGGCAGACATACTGAAATATATTTATGACTTTTCATTTTATGCATGTTCACATTTCGCTGTAATATTATTACAATTATTAATAATAGGCTATTATCATTAAGCTATTATTAATATTTTTATTTTATTTTATATTCAGTCCTTAAAATAAAGTAAAGAATAAATGTAAAGAAAAAAAAAACTAATTGATTATTGTTTAGTTTATTTAGCAGGTGGGATTTCCATAAAACATTTTTTTTTTTTGTCTTTTAAATAAGTGGAAAACATCTTCGATGCTGGAGGATGAGGACCGAACGATGATTCGTTTTAGTTTGATGGAGGTTACTATCATAAATCGTGCAAAGCATCATTGGACACACTATTGGAAAAGGGTGAAACTTTGAGAGGCTGCTCACTGCAGAGCCATGGGTGGAGTGTGAAGTCCAGCTCCGCCTCTCTGAATGTAATTTGGGCCAATTGGGTGGAGCTAGAATATCTAACCACACCCTAACTCAACCCATAACCCTATTAAACATCCAGAGAGGAGGGGCTGGATGTAATTCGACTCTGCAGTGAGCACTACTTGGAGAACTTTGAAAGGTTTGCACAAGATTGGGAGGAACAGAGAGAAATTAAGTATTCCTGGGAAACAGTAAGTAAGGCGAGACCTTTCAATAACAAGAACAAGGAAGTGTAGACTCTACACGAAAACTCTCTCCAACCAGAAACGTAAGTACAGTTCATAATTCTAAATCATTCCAGTATCAGATATACAGGTTTAGTTTTTTTTTTTTTTTTTTTTAAGTTAACTTTTAAGTTGTTGTTGTTTTTTAAGTTGTTTTGTAAGTGTTACGTTTTTTTTTACGAGATAACGTTCGTTCTTGTGAACAACTTAGAAAAAACGTACTGTGACAAAAGTAGTATATTAAATCTGTAACAGTTTGGATTTACATTTAAAAGTACAATTTTTGCCCATTGTTCTGTAATGGTATTTTAAACATTCGTACTAGATAATAATAAAAGGTCTGAATGTGGCAATATTTTAATAAAATAATATGTTAATGGCCTGTTTTTCATTTGTACATGCGATATATATATATATATATATATATATATATATATATATATATTAATGTTAGACCTTTATTAGACCAAGATATTGAAATGACTGATTGCAACGTGTGCCAGATTAATGTATAGGCCTATACCATGCAAAACAGATTTTTTTCCTCATGATTACACAGTTTGATTTGTTTAATAATGTTGCAAGTCAAAATGATTTATACGGTTTGCTTTGATGATATCTCTTGATCAAAATATTTTACATGACGAATAAAAAAGGGCGGCGGTGGGCCTGATTAATTAGTAATTAATTCAATTAATTGCATAGTAATATTTGCTTGTAAAAACAAATTAACCTTTTAAAAGACATTTCATTACGTTCATGTAAATTAGCTAATATAGATCAACCTAAAAGTTTTGTTTTTATGTGTGTGATAAATTGATGTCCACTAGACTGTTGGAAGATGGTCCCAGATCAGTCCCAGATCTAAGACTGTTTTGTCCTTTTTCTCCCAGTGACTCAAAATGTCCGCCACTAAAAGAGTGATGACTGAGGCACTTGAGGAGCTTGTTGAAACAGATCTCCAAGAGTTGAAACAGCACCTGTGGAGTGGAGTGATGCCAGACATCAACCCTATTCCTCGAGAAAAGCTGGGGAAATCTGACTGTATGGATGTGGTGGATTGTATGGTACAACAGTACAGTGATGATGCGGGCAGGATCGCAGTCCAAGTGTTGTGTAAAATCAAACAAAATGATCTTGCACATCGCCTTGAGTTGAGGAAGGTAAAGAAAAACCTGTTTATACTGGTTTAAAGACTATGAGTGTAATGCTCTGAATTATATAGAAAAACAAGCAAAGAGAAATGTACATGAATGGGACATTTTTCTGTACATGAACATAGTATTCCCAATTGACCTATGGCTAAGCCACGCCCCCAAACGCGATGAGCCAATCACAGTGCGCATAGCTAACCCAATACACTCGGACATTCTCTGCTTCCACGACCATTGAAATGCATTGCAGTTAGTCAGTTTTCATTCGTTTATATATGTTTTTTTCTTGTCATTTTAAGTTTAAAATGGTCAAACGGTGTGCATGGTACATGCAACTCCGACACTAGGTATCCTGAGAGGCTGGGCTACGGTGTGTATTTTTTACCCTTTCCCAAGCCACATCTCAACTGAGATAAGTGTCTGCTCTGGATTAAGTTGTGCGGTAACTTAGACCACAACACCAACTAAACGTGGATAAATTAAACAAGGATGTCTATGTAGCCGGTTCAGGCTCGCGTTTCCCTGTTACTCGGCTACCCCTCTGCGTTGTGTTGTGTTGTGTTGTGCAATGAATAAAAACTGGAGTCCAATTGCTGGTTCAGAGGTTCTTTATCTGCCTGCATGCATGAGTTGGAAAATGCAGTGATTAATATGTTGCATTCAAAGAAGTGCATTTAGTCAGCCTTCTCCTCGCTCTGCTCAGACCTCCCGCGGACTGAAGCGAGTTCACAATGCACATATGCAATCTCATTTACAGTAATAAAGAATATAAAGAAAATAGTAATAATTAATATCACATCAGGTGCATCAACAGTCAGAGAAATAAAACAATATATATTTATATCTATCTCTAAATATACATTGTCACTAACTAATCTCATATGATATACATCTTTAAATCACCCACATTCCAGCATTTTATATAACCAATTCGGTTGAACACATAACAAAGAGATCACAAAAACAATTCATAACCATACCTGCATGCATGAGTTGGAAAATGCAGTGATTAATATGTTGCATTCAAAGAAGTGCATTTAGTCAGCCTTCTCCTGTCAAACATTTGAACATAGAAAAAATATCAGCAGACACGCTTCACAGGCCAACTTTCACACTAATGTTAACATACAACACCACGTGAGACTGCATTCACTCGGTTAAACTTTCACTTATGCAGGAAAAACATATTCAAGAGGGAAGATCACATACATGTGCATACTCATTTACATTTTAACAAAACCGATCACTTAATTGGTGATTATTTTCACTTATAACACTCTTGTGAACGGGAGTGCACACAATACTATACCTCGCTCTGCTCAGACCTCCCGCGGACTGAAGCGAGAGCGCGCGCAACGCGCAAATTACGTCACAACTGCGACGAACGCAAAACTCATAAAGACATAAAAAATAATAATTTTCTTTTCTCTTCTTACATGCATATGTAACAGAAAAATTAGGATTTTGTGTGAATTTAAATTAAAACACAAGTTATAATTAATACCTGTTACATCTACATCTGTTCTAAGGTAAGTCAACAACGTATTTGAACGTTATCTTTAACGTAACGTTAGCCTAGCTTCTAGCTGAACAAAATGATGGAGTAACGTTAAGTTATGTTTTTATGTTTCCACTGTTCGATCGCGCCCGCGCCTCTCTCGCTCTGACACACACACACACACACACACACACACACACACACATTTCAGCATTGCAATCTTGACATCGCAGCCTGTTCACATAGACAGTAAAAGAAATGGACACAGCGACCCCATTGGATTCAACGGAGACAAAGTGAAGCCCATTAGAAACTTTTACTTCCTGGGGGTCCAGCGTACTGCGCAGACTCAAACTGAGCTCGACGACGTAGATGTGACGTAAGCAAACCGTCTGTCTTCTAGTGGCTGTGCCAAGATCAATCTGAATCATTACCTTCCGAAACTCGCAGAGACGGAGAGCGTAAGTAGGAGCTGTCCATGATCTTGGAGCAGGAGAAACTTTTTGTAGGTGTTCTGATTAATTACTTTGTCATTTTGCCTCGACGTCCTCCCGATTGCCCGCGAGCTTCTCTTCCTGTCCATACGGTAATTTCCTACTGTGCGACAGAGAGTCGCGTGGCTGTGACGCAATCGTTAGCCTACTTTTACAAAAACTGCTTCTACAGGGCCATAACGTAAGCTACAAGGTAATGGAGCCTTTTATACATTTTCGTGTTTCTTTAGAAATAAATAATGGACAAATGGAGTCTTTAAACGCCTCAGATGTGAAGTTATTCGCTGTCAAAGTGACGCCAAAATGAATGGGAGTCAATGGGATGCTAACTGCAGGTGGGGTTCTGTTAGCCAATGGCGGCGTCCGGGGGTGCTTCAAAATAATACAAATCGCTGCACCCTTGCCTGTTCATTATGCTGCGTTCACACCAAACGCGAATAGAGCGTCAAATTCGCGCGTATCGCGTCTAGTTCGACGCGTGAACATTTTGAATCCATTAGCGCGTCCAAAGCGAATAGGACGCGCGTATAAAGCGAGTGTTGAAATGTCTCCTACTGTGACAGCTGCCATAGCGCCTGTTACCGAATGTTGACTGTTTGTCCGAGTGAGTGGAGGGGGCGTGGCTTAGCCATAGGTCAATTGTATGTGATATATTGTATTAGAAAGGCAGAAAAAATATTTAGTGCAGACTTTCTATTGTTCTTTGTTCAGTGGGCGGTTGGTACATCTTTAAATATATTGAATGATGTAAAACATGATGTGTTTTTCTGTCTTCAGCTCATCCATCTGTTCAGGAGGAGAGCAGAAATGCTCCAGTGTCTGTGGAGGAGTCCAGTCCAGTCCAGTGCGAGTCCAATCCAGTCTAGTCCTGTCCAGTCCAGTGCGAGTCCAGTCCAGTCCAGTCCACACACAATGACTCCATGCAGCCGACAGTTGAAGACTGAAATTCTTACAAGAGAGAAAAAAGAAGCAAGTATCTCCGTTTCAAATCACTTTTGACTGAGTTTTGACATGGATCAGTGTTAACACTAATGCTCCTCCTAAGATACCCAACTCTAATTTTGCTCCAGCCATTGGTTCTGTTGCTTCTGCTTTAATTCTGTTCGTTTTGGATTGTGTTTCATAGGTTTATGAAGACTTTCACTGAGGTTCAGCTCTGGACTCAGAGGAGCGATTTTAAAACAGTGACTTTTTTGTTTTTGTTTATATGTTTTTTTATTATATATATATATATATATATATATATACAGTATATATATATTGTTGTTGTTCACAGGAAATAGATACAGCAATCAAGGACTTCGCTGCACGTTCTGAACATACAGACTCAGACAGCACCTTTGTGGTTATTATGTCTCACGGGAAAAAGACCTCATATAGTGAAGAAACCATTTTAGGTGTCAACTATCATGAGAGGGAAAACCCCAAGGATTACTTCCGTGTTGACGACATCTACTCCAATCTGAACTCAGAGAAATTGAGATTACTGATAAAACTCAGTCTTCATATTGCTATTTCCCGTTTTCTCTTTACCTTTTTCTTTATTTAGTACTGTTTTGTGTGTCCATTTCTCTGTCCAGATCACCCATGAGGTTACTGGTGCTCTGGTCGTTGGGTGCACGTGAGCAAAGATTTCGTCTGTTTTATGTCCAGCCCCCCTGGTCAGTTTACTGTGTATGACATGATTGCTGAAATGAGATTAATTTGTGTTTGTCTGTTCATGAATGTCTGGTAAAAATTATTAAATGAATGATTTGATGTGTGACACCACTCAGATGTGTGACAAATAAAACAGTGCAGTTGTTTGTTTGTTATACATATAAATGCTTAACTTACCATTGATTTATCTCCACAGGTATCACTTCGTACAGGAATAGTATCAAAGGATCTTTTTTTGTCAACTACATCGTGGAGGTGTTCTGTGAAAGGGCTCATGATGATGACATCATGGAACTGGTCAGGAAGGTAAGTAATTTTTTTTTTTTTTTTGGTTTACTTTTCCAATGTTTTGATTAAGATTTTTGATTGTACAGTACTTTAAAGTAAAGTACAGTTTTTTCACTTTAAATTTTTTTTTTTTTTTATAAAGGTCAGCTCACGCATGGATAACGACCCACATTTCACACAGCAGTGCAAAATATTGCCAAGTATAGAAAGAGTCACGCTTACAAAAAAATTCTACCTGTTCCCTGGACTTTGAGTATGTGCAGGTTCAATCAAAATCACACTTTTATGGCAATCTCTAATTCGACATCTAAACCATAAAAAAGTCTAAATATGAAAAAAAAGAGTGTGTGCTCTAAGTCTAAATAAATGTGCTCTAAATTTGTTTCTGAAATGAAACATTTAAATTTGGTAAAAGGAATTCTGAGCTCAAGACATAAATCTGTGCTGTAATTACAATTATGACATTTATTAATTTATACTGTATTAAAAACATAACCGATTAATAAGTTGTTGTCTCCACCCATGTCCATGAAATGGTGACAATGTGCAGTCAATTTTCCACCCACTTGTTTATGAGAACATTTACAAATCTTTGATAAAAATGCAAATGAATCGATAAACTTTTCTAATTTGTTGCCATCACTGTCTCTTGCCTGCGTATCCTTCTGCATTTGGTTGAAGCCTGAGTTAACTCGTACTGAAGTTCTGTTCATATGTTAGCATATCTGAAGTGAAATCTTGGCATGCCATCATAGGGTTGAGTTTGGCTTCATGGCAAACATGTAGCCGCTTCCCCGCTCAAGTAAAGTGAAGGTAGATGTTATAGACACGTTATGGCTGCTCTGTGCCTGCTCAAAGTTATATGTAAAGGGTCTAGAATCGCTCCTGAAGGCTGGTAAAGGTCTGGCTATGTGGGAAAATAAAACTAGTTAAGGCTATTTCAGCAGCTGTGAATAAATAATGCAGACTTGAATTGAGTTCATTTGTTTTGACAATAAAATAATGTTTATCTCTGTGGTTTTAAACTCATAATGGTTCTAAAATATCCTGTAAAGAAGAGCAGAAGCCTGTTTATGTTATACATTATAACAAAGAACGTATGAATTTATCACAAAATAGACAGCATTTAAATACCCAATGTTTTAGTTGAGTGTCCGTAATTTTCTTTCTTCAATGACATTTGACCCCCGTCCAGCAGCAGAGACTCCAACTACATCCATTCAGGACATGAGAGAGGAACCAATGAAGAATGAAAACAGACTGAGAATCAGAAAGACACATGAAATAGAGGAGAGCAGACAGTGTGTGAGTGTGTGACGTCTGCTTTAAACACACACTAATCACTGCATCATCTCAATGTTGAGTGTCTGATTCTCTCAGTCCTCAATCTGAACTTTACAGATGTAACATCACACACAGTCCATTCATTATGTGCAAAGATTTATTGAACAAAACCAGTAACAGTGTTACACTGTACAGATGTTACATTACAGAGACATTTTCACCTGATCTAGGGCCTCATTTATAAAACTTTGCATAGGATTTGCGTCAGAAGTGGCGTACGGATGAAACATAGGACGTGCGTACGCACAGAAATATTCGGATTTATAAAACCGTGCGCACGCACATCCTACGCAGTTTTCCCTTAATAAATCACAATCAATTCTAAATGTAGCGCAGCTTTTGCGGCTTCATGTCACGCCCATAGTTGCCCATAAATAGTTAATATTAATATTCATCGTTTGCGAAATCATGGCAAACACAGAGAGGAAAACGCATTGTGACGGCATCATGGCATTTTATTACCACCCATTTGATTGCATCTGACAAGCTACAGATGTGCTGAGGATGAATTGCATAACATGTCAATATTATTGCAGAACATATTTCACTTTTCTTTTTGCAAATATGTGTTAATTTGCATTTCTGTTGTAATCTCCATTTGATTTTGTTTGTTTTACACTGCAGATCGATCAAACGGGTGTTCGTGTAGGCTGTTGTAAGACTTGCTTTGTGAAGTCTTCATGTTATTTATGAGAGGCAATATTGCCATTTCTTTTACACAACGGTCTACAGTTTCACACACTTTCACGTGTTTCTTCCATCTGCCGACGGTGTCGCCATTTCTCATTTCACCCGTTTTTGTGCGTACGCCTGGGTCAGAGGTTGCGTGAAGGACCGCACATTTTCCCGTCAAGTTTGCCTTTTATAAATACCAGTTATTGCATAGAGAGTGGCGTACGCCTTCTTTTGTGCGTACGTAACGTTTATAAATGAGGCCCCTGATGCTTAGAAGTTACTTACTTAGATTCATTCAAATTAATTTATATTTTTTGCAATGTATTTGGACTAAAACCATTTTAAGTTTTCATAAACACAGAAAAAAAAATAATCTAGAGATATAAAAGAGGTAACTATAAAATGTAACAAGTCAAAGTTGAACCAAAGACAACTTTTGTACTTTTAGCTTCAGTGAAGGAGTGACAAATCAGGACAGATTAAAAAAAAGATTAAAAAAAGATATGAAGTGTTAAATATTATATATATATGTGATTTTTTAACTATTTATTTGTATGATACAGCTGCAAATAAGTATTTGAACACCTGTCTATCAGCTAGAATTCTGACCCTCAAAGACCTGTTAGTCTGCCTTTAAAATGTCCACCTCCACTCCATTTATTATCCTAAATTAGATGCACCTGTTTGAGGTCGTTAACTGCATAAAAGACACCTGTCCACCCCATACAATCAGTAAGAATCCAACTACTAACATGGCCAAGACCAAAGAGCTGTCCAAAGACACTAGAGACAAAATTGTACACCTCCACAAGGCTGGAAAGGGCTACGGGGAAATTGCCAAGCAGCTTGGTGAAAAAAGGTCCACTGTTGGAGCAATCATTAGAAAATGGAAGAAGCTAAACATGACTGACAATCTCCCTCGGACTGGGGCTCCATGCAAGATCTCACCTCGTGAGAAATAGCAGGGTGTTCAAATACTTATTTTCCTCACTGTATATATATATATATATATATATATATATATATATATATATATATATATATCCAGATAGTGTTCCGACGGGTCGTCCTCGGGACATAGGGTGATTTGAAGGGTTAACTTTATGAAAGACAAAAAAAAAAAAAAAAAATTTTTTACAAGTCGCATATCTATGGAAAGCTGAGATTCTTGTGATTCTAACGATATAAGCCATTTTAGGATACAATAAACACAGCGGGTACAATCTGTGTCTTTGTCAGACCACCAACAGCCAAATAAACAAACAGGAAGTGGAAGACACTTGCCTAAAAAGCCTTCTGTTCGTCCACTGATCCATTACATTGCAACAACAATGGTTTAGTTACACTGTAAAGGCTCCATACAATCAATTTAGCGAAGTATTTAGTCCATAACACATTTATATATCAATAAACATCCACTTACTGTGAATAGTAGCATTCCAAGTTAGCCGACAGAGCTCTCAAAACTATCGAACATACTATGGTAAATCTTCAAATTACATGTCAATATTACAGCTATTTTGACTTCAAAATGGCCGCTGACCCCTGAACTTTTGAGTGACAGCGGATTTCAGCGAATCACGGAGTTTAAGGGGGGTTTTTCTTCCAGCTTGAGCCAGTCAGAGCGCATTAGGGACACGGTCCACCTTTCGCTTTGACGGACATTTGGCTACTCCAATTGGAGCAATGTTAGAAATGATTGACGTTTTGAATAGCCAATGATCTCCTGAAGACATTGATATGCAATTTTTATGGGAAGGATTCAAACAGCGTCAGCAATGACGTTGCGCAATGTTTGTTGTCGATCGTGCGCTCGTGCGCAAAGCTGCGCTCGCTATAGCAAATGACTTTGGAAGGCTATTTTGATGGGAAATCGTCTCTTTTGACAAGTAAGTCTGTTATTATACATATACATGCAAATATAACATATTTTACGTGTTTTTCTGAGTATCTTATGTTTGTGTTTCACTGTTTTGAGATGGCCAATGCTAACTGGTGATGGCTAAGCTTCAGCTTGTCCTCAAGCGTAACGTTATGTGTGCATTGAGCGCTCATGTTACTGTTGTGTTGGACATTTATCAGTTTGTTTATGTCCCTGTGTGTCTTTATTCACGGATTTGTGTTTGTCCGTGTTTGTTTGTGTGTGTTTGGTGCTTTTAGCGCTCTTGTTATTGTTATGATGGGTGCGTGAATCGCTGTTTATGTCCCTGTTTGTCTTTATGCACGGGTGTGTGTGTGTGTGTGTACTTGTTTTCATGACAACTGAGGACATTTTTATGATAACACACCTGCAAATGAGGACACTCGGGAAAATAGGTGATTTATGAGGACAGTTTGGGTGTCCTCATTTTTCAAATGGCTTTAAAAACATACTAAGCAGTGTTTTTTATTAAATGTAAAAATGCAGAATGTTTCCTGTGATGGGTAGGTTTAGGGATAGGGGCAGTGTAAGGGGATAGAATATACAGTTTGTACAGTATAAAAACCATTATGCCTATGGAATGTCCTCACAAATCACATAAACATGGCTGTGTGTGTGTGTGTGTGTGTGTGTGTGTGTGTGTGTGTGTGTGTGTGTGTGTGTGTGTATATATAAAATAGTACACAATACATAAAAGATATAAATTATTTGTTTGTTTTTTTTTGCTTTTTTTATATCACAGAAAAACATCTGACATTGAACTGGATGAAGAATGGGAGTCAGCAGAAAGCCATATGATGGACATCAAAGAGGAACCCTATCCTTCACCTTCCTAGAGAGGTTCAATAACCAAAGAAAAACCTAATCATAAATTTGTTAATAGTTTGATATATATGTAGTGTATAAAATACTAATATTAAATAATATTTTAATACCATAACACTTGTTTTGTATTGTTATTTGCACAAATTTCAGTTTCAAGAATGGCAAAAAAACAATATAATGTGTTTATGCTTCAGTTACTATGTGTCAACAATTATTTACAGTGAATCTGAATAAGGAATAGAATAGCTCTAAGTGTAACCTTTCATTAGAGCCCAAAATTTTGCCTGTACAGTAAAGCATTCAAGAATAGCAGCATGTTATGTGTCTGTGGTTACAAAGTGTCATTTGGAGTCTCCAAGTGGCTTTTTTTGGGGAGCGCCTAGACATAAACTTAGATAAACCTGTGTAAAACACTCATTAGCTTAGGTTTTGTTATCAACATTTAAATTGGGCTTGGTAAGGCTTCATGCTGTGATCCCACTGTGTTTTCCAGCTAATACCTCCCAGCTATAGTTATCTGCAGGCATCTTTTTACAAAAAAAAAGTTAGGCGGAAATTTTTTCCCTCTTTTTTAGTGTGTTCAAAGTTCTATTACTCAATACCAGTGAGACTTACAGTGATTCTGACTGTTTGGGAACAAACCTCAAAGTGTCCCCTTTCAAAAGAGACCAATACCATGCATATACTCCAAATGGTTCAAGAACAGCATGCAATTTAATTTGGGTAGGCCTTTTTTAGGTGTTTTTGGCAGAATTTGCAGGAACGCTAACAGGATATATATATATATTGTTTTATGGTGTGTCCTTTAATCTTTACACCTTCTACCTATTCATTTATTATTCTCAGGTAGGTAAGGAAAGTCAAACCTGGACAATACTATAAGTATTCAAAAGGTACTTGCAAACTGTTCAGCAGACTTCCCTGTGGTCAGTTCTTGCTCAAGCCTTTTCAATTACTACACTGGTCGACGACAACTTGCCAATAATAGTACAAGTTTTATTAAGGTTAACAAAAGTTATACAAAAGTACAGTAGTAAAGTTACAATAATAAGTTTCAATCAGGGTATAATCAGCTGGTATCAGGCGTCGAGGGACACTGCGTTATTCAGTATCCGTCAATTCAGTCTCTCTCTCAGTCTTTTATACGTAGACAGTCCAACGCAGGTGCCAAACTCTCTTCTGACGTCATCACATGGAGTTCTGCCAACTCCCGCGACAAAGCCCTCAGTTGCTTGCGGTGTATCCTCTCACAGCGTCTCCGTCTTCTCTTTCTCTTCTTTCTCCTCTTAATCGTCTGTAACATATACCTTGACTAATACATTTTCTATTTATCATAATAACAATTTCTAATACATAAATGTGTGTTACATCATTTTAAAGCAAATCAAGAAATAATCAAGGCAGTATAATTGCAAAATCATCCTCTCCATTAACAATATATATATATATATATATATATATATATATATATATATATATATATATATATATATATATATTTTGTTAATGGAGAGGATGATTTTGCAATTATACTGCCTTGATTATTTCTTGATTTGCTTTGATTTGATTTCTTGATTATGTATTTAAATAAAACATAAAAAACAGCTTGACTACTGTTGTGTGTTTATGAAATGAAAATGTACCCTTCTGTTTCTTTGTGTAAACGCCATATAGTTTGCAGTAGTGTATAAAAAACAGCAAGCATCTGGTTTATCTTACTCCCGCCTCTCATGTATTTCTTAGAAACTATAAAGGAAATATATAATGATTACCTCAAATGGATTAACCTAATCTTTCCTGTTTGACAGAGGGTGTAAGTCTGTGTTAGCCAATCAGAAAATCGATATGATATGATCGATATAGTTTACAGAGCTATTTGCATATTCACAAAATATTCTGATATGTCCAGTAATTTATTCATATAAGCAAATCTGACCAATCACATCTCTTATTAGCACTGTGGAGGTTGGCCTTCATAGCCCATTGAAGAGGAGCCTTCCTGTACACTTTATGTAGAATTTGTTTGATTCCGTCATTTATCAATTGTGACTTTATATCTCCTTATTCTGACTTTATTTCAGATAATTGTGAATTTATATGCCATGATGTGACTTATAATGTGTTTCCATATGTGTCTTTTTGGTTCATCACAGGAGGCTGTTCAATCTGACACAGAGACACTGAAGAATCATTATAAACCCTAAACCCAGCATAGAGGGGTTCAGTGAATGTGGTGTTGAATGTGTATAAGTGTGTGAGTGTGTGTGTGTCAGCGACCCTGTAGAAGGACAGAGTGCCGACCGACACGTCCACATACACTCCTACTCTGTTAGAACCAGATGAAGGGACAGGAATGTTCTTTCTCTTACTATTGTGCCAGACAGAGTAAATATCATCACAACAGTAAAGATTCCAGGACTTTTCATTCAGTCCAAACCGACATTCACTCCCTCCTTTCCTGTTGATTCCTTTATACGTCACTGCTATATGACCCCATCCAGTCCATTCAGCCTCCCAGTAACAGCGTCCAGTCAGACTCTCTTTACACAGCACCTGTTCATAGTTCTCAAATCTGTCTGGGTGATCAGGATACGGCTGATATTCTTTCTCAAATGTTGTTTTTTTGTTCCCATCAGACAGAGAGAGACGAGTGTGTGCTGTGTTTGGATCCAGAGTGAGATCACAAGCATCTGTGCACAAAAAGATAGATCAGAAGAGCGGTGGCATTAAGAATGCAGAGGTTTGCATGTGTGTGTGGACTTACATATCCGCAGTCCTGGTGTGATCCTGAAATTTCCTCCATGATCCAAACTGAGCAGAGAGAAAAACAAATAATGTGTAAAGGTGCAGTATGTAATATTGGCTGCTAGCTGTTGAAATAGGTACTGCAGTCCATATACAAAATATTGGAGAGAGTTGTTTCTCCCACCCCGTCCTCAGAATCGACGCACACACGATTTGCCAGATTGAGAAACGCAACAGGAATGAGGGCGCATGGCAATGGAAAGCGATACATTTCATGTTCCTTTCCAAGGCTCGAAATTGCGACCATTTTGGTCGCATATGCTCCTGAAATTTAATCTGTGCGACCTAAAAATATATTTGGGAGCATTTGTGCGTGTGCAAATAATGGTTGTGGTGCGACCTGTTTTCATTTCTCTAAAAAACGTTTGCAAATTACTTCACAGTGTGTACCTTATGTGCGCTGATACGCGATGGCCGGACCGTCATTCTATCCAACGTTATATAACCAATCCCGGGGTTTTTCCTGCATTGATTTTTTTTGGCGGCCGCCAAAGCCTTTGATCGGTGCGTGAGTGACTGCTGCGCTTGACGAGAGAAAGCCCCGGCCGCACGCGCGCACTCTCACGTCTTCAAACAACACGAGCGCTGTCTTGCTCTCTCTCCCTCGCGCATATTAATCAAAATCATTTGACACGATAGAAAAAGGGCGGAAGACCGAAGTTTCACGTGGAGCATTCGGAGATTTTTTTTTTCTCCTAAATTACCGTGGAGTGTGAATTGTGCTAAAAAATAAACTACCGGGATAATCACACAACGCTTGCCGTATGCTACACTTCCACTAATGACACTCCGATTCGCGAACTAATGACTCATTTGAACCGATTCACTTTAATGAATGGTTAAAACAACTGATCTGTCCAACACACTCACGAGACGTCTGAATCGGTGTAACAAATCGGTACCACTTTACAATAATGTTCCACTTATTAAATTCTAGTTAACACAGTTGTACTATTAAAAAAACTGCACTTTGTTAATTTGTTAACCATTGTTAATGTTAATTTCAACATTTGGGCTACTAATAGCCTATACATTATTGATTTTTTTTTTTTTTTTAACAGTTTACACTGTGAAGTAACATTAATGAACAATGAACAGCTGTATTTTTATTAACTAAGATTAACAAAGATTAATACAGCATATTAATAGCAATAGAGTGCCAAGTGCCAAGCAAAAAATGCAGGGACAGGTGTGTGGCAAACAAATCAGGTTCAATTATTAAGTCTTTTAATCGGCAGGATACGTCAAATATAACCATACTGTCTATGAATATAACACCGCATACACCATCGCCAAAGAAGAGCTTGCCTTCACTAAATTTATGTCAAATGACAAATCATGTGCCAATATCATCGGGGTGAGATGATATAGAGCCAGAAGACCAAATTTCAAATCTTGGCCACAGGATGAAATAAAATTTGTTAATATATAATTTGTAGTTGTGGTGCTCCTTAATTTTTGGTGGGTGCTCCTAAATTTTTGCTGGTGCTCCTAACTTTTTGAAGTTGGGAGCACCAGTGCTACCAAGTAAAAAAGTTCATTTCGAGCCCTGTTCCTTTCATGAGCCTTACATTGCAAGCTGATCAGCCAATGTAATAATTTGCAATGTTTTTACTGCAGAGGCTTTTTAAGTTGGGTAAAATCTGCAATCTTTGACCCAGTTGTTTGCTGGCTGCAATACGCTGTGTTTTTCACCAACTGGCAACCTGTGTTTCAAAATACTATTGGGCAAATTTGCAGTGTAATGGGATCACACAGACCAAAACAAAAACAGACATTCAGCCCCGAAAAGCACATTTAAAAGTAGAATAACTGGCTGAAGCATTGTTTTTCATAGAAACTAATAATTGAACTTAGCATGTTTCTTAAATTTCTGCAAGCATATTATGGTAGTTTTACGCTGTAGTAAAAAAAAAAAAAAATTAACATTTAACCTCCTGGGACCCAGAAAAAAAAAGGTTTTTGAATTTAGCTTTTTTCCATGTCATCACACTGTTTAGAGCACAATAAACAAATGGTAAAAAAACATTTTTGAAAAATAATATTTTATTCATACGTTATGCTATGTCCTCTGTAGTGGACGCCAGGACTAAGTTGTTGAAAAAATAAAATGACATGAAATTATATGTATAGGCAAAACCAATGGGATTTTTTTTCAATCACCAATAAATTTGGGGGTTTCAGGATTTTTTCAACCAAAATTTGTATAAAGATGATTCTCAACTATGTTATGAAAGAAATAACGGAATGAATCGATACACCATTTTACTTTATGCAATATGTGGGTAAAATGTCCATAAATTAATATTCCCATTCAATGCAATGTATATATAAACTGTATCTAATTTGCACCTTAATGTGTTCTTGGAGCAACATTTAATGAAAAAAGAAGTGTAATAATTGGAGTAATAATTGGCAACATTTTAATAATAATATCTATTATTTCATAGGAATATTGATGTATAACTTATTTCCATATTCACTTGTTGTGTCTCACAAAATGCCTGATAAACATGATTTAAGTCCTGGTGTCCTCTACAGTGGACACGTATGAAATCAACGCCCTGTTCTGTAACAGAAAGTAATTTTTTTATTTGAAACCCCTTAACATTTTCCTGAGATGTTGTTTTATGAAATACAATTTGAAAAGTAGTCCAATTTAAATTATAATTACAATATATTATCATATTTCCATAAGAAGGCTACATTTGATCACTAAATTAATGTCAGACATTTTTAAAGACCAAGGAGAAGTTGTTTTCATGGTGAAACCTCCAAACATTTGGTATCTCTGAAAAGTCCTGAATGTGCTCTTTACAGGACTCCCAGGTTGTGTCATGTGACATGTATGATGTCAGAGAAATTCACTAAAATATAATGTCCACTACAGTGGACAAAAGTCTATTCTTGGGTCCCAGGAGGCTATAGGCCCTAATATAATCTTCGCTTAAAGTCTGCATGAACCGGAAGTTGCAAATAACTGTTTTGACGTATTTCCAAGTGAAACAGAATATTGAACAGAGGGCAGGGTTTTAGTGTCAGCGCTCCTCCTCTCCATCTCTCGCTCATAGCAGACTAACGGTTTGAGTGGAGTGGTTAAGCATTTTTCAACCCAAACCGAGCCTCTCAAGCCTACGTCATCAGAAAAGGAACGCCATTTCAGACCGGAAGTAACTTTTCAGACTTTGATTAAAGATTACCACGGCAAACTGTGTATTAACTTGCACAGATTAATTGTTCACCACAAGACTAGTAATATGCGCTAACAAAGTAAATAGGGTCATTGTTGATTTCATGTCGACTTTAAAGGGGTCAGCGGATCCCATTTTCCACAAGTTGTTATGATTCTTTAGGGTCTTCATCAGAGGTGTCCAGGTTCAGAAAGTAAAAGTCCTCCTCAGTAATTTGCTCCAATCACCTGGATTTGCTAATTCAGCCAGGAGATACAACTAATTAGTGAAATCAGCTGGCTGAGTTCATGAGTGGAATAAACATATGGCAGGACTTTTACTTTTTGACCCCTGGACTATACACCTCTGGTCTTCATGTAACGTGTGGAACATACTTTGGTTAAAATTCCTTAATGATTGTGTAAAGCAACACCCTTTTTACCTCCTCAATAACAGCTCTGTTCACAGCGACCCATTTCGGTGCATGTCTCTTTAAATGATAATGAGCAACTGCTCACCACACCCCTTTCTTCTGTGGGGGGCGTGTCAACAGAAGACATGCAAAGGATGGACTGAATAGTAGAAATGAACCAGAGAAAATTTCAATGCCAAAAAAATGCAGAGCCTCAGAGCCACACCTACCTATTACGTAATAGCCACGGACCAATGGTACCACTTTTTTTTAAAGCTTTTTAAGAAAGTATATAAATAAGCTTTCAATATTTACAGCAGGCCTAGTTAACCCTGCTCCTGGAGAGTTACTGTCCAGCAGAGTTCAGCTCCAACCACAATCAAACACACCTGATCCAGCTAATCAAGTTTACTTGAAACTTACAGGCAGGTTTGTGAAGTCAAGGGGTTAGAACAGAAGTCTGCAGGAAGGTAGACCTCCAGGAGCAGGGCTGACACTGATTCATTGTGCACTTTATGAACATTCTGCAGATTTTATCTGCAATCGGTAACTACACTCGTTTCTTATATACTGAAAAAATAAAACTGTAGTGTAGTAATTTTAGTAAACCTCTAGTTTTACACCTCTAAAGTTGGAAATAACAGATTAAAAATGTTGTTCTTACATGAGGTTTATAGATTTTTCTGTATTAAATCAGAGAAAAGTCAGCAAAAAAATAATGGAAGCACAACATTTCATAAAACATTATCTTAACAAAATATCCCTTTTAGGAAATATATGAGTCATAATTAGCCCACATACTTGAGTATCTCCAGTTTGTAGTTTGAATCCTTCAGTTTGTCATTGAGCAGCTTGGCTCCTGATTCTCCTGGGTGATTGTAGCTCAGATCCAGCTCTCTCAGGTGTGAGGGGTTTAAACTCAGAGCTGAAGACACATAACCACAGCCTTCCTCTGTCACCATACAGCCAGACAACCTACAGACACACACACAGTCAGATCATTAACAAACACACATCAACATTATGACCGACTGACTGTGCATTATCCCTTATATGCTCTAACAAACCTCAGTATCTCCAGCTGACAGTTTGGACTCTTTAGTCCATCAGAGAGCAGCTTCAAACCTGAATCCCGCAAGTCATTGTTACTCAGATCCAGCTCTCTCAGGAACGAGTTTGAAGATTGAAGGGCGGATGCCACAATTTTATAGGACTGGCAACTGAGATTACAGCCAGCAAGACTAAAAGAGAGCAGAACATAATTTTCTGTCTGTAAATTCTCTAACAGTTAAAATGTATCTGACTGAAGTTATATACACATATTAAGTAACTTAAATGAGTATACAAGAGAGAAAAACACACTCACAGAGCTTTCCTGCAGTTGATCACAGCTGGTATCAGTCTTCTTCTCCCCTCATCTGATGTGTTGTATGTCTTGAGGTCCAGCTCATCCAGCACCTCCTCTGACATCTGAAGCATGTAGGCGATTGTTGAGCAGTGAGCAGGAGAGAGTTTCTTCTCTGAGTGTTTGTCTGATTTCACAAACTCCTGAATCTCTCTGGACAGAGTCTGGTCTTTGACTTCCAGCAGACAGAGGAACAGATTGATGGATCTCTCAGTGGAGAGTCCATGTCCATCTTTGATCTTCTCTTTAATGTACTGTGTGGTTCTCCTGATGCTCTCTGAGGTTTTCTCTGTGTGTGTCAGTAGATCCTGTAAGAGTCTCTGATTGGACTCCAGTGAGATGCCCAGCAGGAACCGCAGGAACAGATCCAGCTGTCCATTCGCACCTTTAAGGGCTTTATCTATTGTTTCCCTATGCAGACAATGAACTACATCCAAAAACTTGGATGTGTCGAAATCTTTCATTACATAAAGGTAAAACAAATAAAAAGCAGCGAGAAACTCCTGAATGCTCAGATGAACAAAGCTGTAGACTTTCCTCTGATGAATCACTGATTCCTCCTTAAAGATCTCAGTGCAAATCCCAGAATACACTGAGGCGTCATTGACGTCTATGCCGCTCTCTCTCAGGTCCTCCTCATAGAACATCACATTGCCCTTCATCAGCTGTTTGAAAGCCACTTCAGCAAGTTTCAGAATCACTACTCTGTTGGACAGCAGGACTTTCTCTGGATCTCTCTCTTCATATTTCTGATTCCTCATGTTGATCTGAATCAGCAGGAAGTGGATGTACATTTCAGTCAGAGTTTGAGGGATTTCTGCACTCAGATCTTCTTTCAGGAGCTTTTGAAGCACAGTGGATGAGATCCAGCAGAAGACGGGTATGTGGCACATGATGTGGAGGCTTCTTGCTCTTCTGATGTGTGAGATGATTCTGCTGGCTTGATGCTCGTCACTGATTCGTTTCCTGAAATATTCCTCCTTCTGAGGCTCATTGAATCCCTGAATCTCTGTCAGTTGGTTGATGTATTTGGAGGGGACCTGATTGGCTGCTGCTGGTCTGGAGGTGATCCAGATGAGAGCAGAGGGAAGCAGCTCTCCTTTCATGAGGTTTGACATCAACTCACCCACTGATGAATTCTCAGTCACACCAGAAACTTTCTGAGCGTCTGAAAACATCAGTGTGATTCTGCTTTCATCCAGACCATCAAAGATGAACACAACTTTACACTCCTCATAAATCTTTGGATCCAGATCTTGAAGTTCAGGATGAAAGTCCAGCAGAAGTTTGTGAAGACTGTACTGATGATCTCGGATCAAGTTCAGCTCTCGAAATGGAAGCACAAACATGAAATCTACATCCTGATTGGCTTTTCCCTCGGCCCAGTCCAGAATGAACTTCTGCACAGAGACGGTTTTCCCGATTCCAGCGATGCCTTTAGTAAGAACAGACTTGATTTGGTCTTTCTTCTCACATCCTGGTTCAGGAGAGGCTTTAAAGATGTCATTGCAGTCAATTGGAGTGTCTTGTGAGTGTTGTGTTCTGGCTGTTTTCTCCATCTGTAAAACCTCATGTTCTTCATTCACTCCTTCACTCTCTCCCTCTATGATGTAGAGCTGTGTGTAGATCCTGTTGAGGAGGGTTTCATTCTCTTGGAGTTTGTTTCCCTCAAATAATCTCTCATACTTGTTCTTCATGCTGGTTTTGTGCTGGTCTTTGACTCTCTGCAGGTCTCCAGTCTCCAGTGTGTGTGTCTGCAGGACTGCTTCAGTTTTTTTCTGACTGATGATAGTCTGATAGTGGGATGTAGAGGATGACCCAGATCTGATTGGCTCACCCCTGCTGAAAAAATAAGAGAGCAGCAATTCCAGTGATTACAATGAGCATCAGAAATATCATCAATATATCAGTTAATGGATATGACTTTGGTGTCCCTTTTCAAGTTGCACCCTTGTGTAGTGCATATATCCCTTGTGTTATTTAATTGAGTTTCTTAAATTATTTTAAATTATTTTATATTATCTGAGATGCATAACAGTAAATTAGCCAGTTAATGTTTATACTAACAGAGGGTCAGAGGTCACTGGTCCATCACTGAAAGTAACGGGTTGCATCATGGATCTGTTACTCTTCAGAGATACACCGCTGGGTTCTGGAGACTCTGATCTCAGTATCTTCATCCTGCTGATACTGACAAATAAAAACAGAATGTTAGAGCACTAGCTATTAGGGTTACCAAATATTCTGGTACTACAGTAGTATTGCTATACTAAAGATTACTTAAAATACTTAAAAAGATTACTCAAAAATACGGGCGATACCAATGAATTTAAACGGTAGCATCGTCAATACGGTAGTACCGTAAGGAATGTTGTGTGTGGGGCAGGTACACTATTTAAAAAGTTAATATGAACATGCATGCCTGCAAATATATTTGTGCAATGCTTTTCTGCCCTGTGTAGTAAATTCTGTGTAGAATTAGTGCCTTATGGAATGTTTCATTTAATTTTGCAATGAAATAAAGTTGCACTTTCACGTAGTTGCTCGCGCTGCAGTTTATCAGAAGAAGGGGTCTGAAATTATTTAAAAATCAAGCATCACTTAATCAACATTCGAAAAGGCACTAATCACATTATATGTTCAAATATATATTAAATCATATTATAATGATTGGAATTTTTTGATATACATGTTCTGCTCTCCAGTCAGGGTTGGAAATATGTGGAAAGAAGATAGAAAATATGTGGCCAAAAATGCTCCTAAAAGTTCAACAATGTGACACGAGCAAGAGTGCTGTTTTTATTTCATATCTGAATGAATCTGTGTTTTTGAACAAATGGGGGCGGATCACTAATTCACTAAGCCATTCATAAAAACAGTAGTTTGCTTTGTTCCTGAATGATTCAGCTGTTATGAACGAATCAGTTGAAGGATTCAGTGACTCAATCATTAAAACTTGCTGCCACCTATGGGCGGCTTTAGTTTCCCCATCTAAAAGTAGGCCAATTCATACATTTTTTTACATTTCATATTTCTAAATTCAGAATTTTATATTTAAAACATTAAATTATGCAATTGTAATTGCAATGTAAATTCATAAATACCACATCTAAATGTCACTTCATGCAGCCTCTTTGCTACTGTGCAGTATTAAGATTACAGTAATTATGTTTACACTAATTTCATTCGATTGGTAACAATAGCCAATTATTCATTCAGAGGAAATCTGGTCTGTTTTGTCTTAGTATGTATTTATGAAAGTTTGGTTCATTTTGTAGATTTGAATTATAAACTAGATTACAGTTTTTCTCAGTCGCTTTGGTGCATTTCTCACATCACTATTTACATTTGCACAACAGTTAGTTCAACCTCCACAACATTTATTCATTTGTGCACATTATAGTCGCAGTTTCTCATTCCTTCCAACAAATTGCAAATGCTTTTGGACATGCATCAATTGCTTTCATACAACTCTCTGCTGTTTTATAACATTATCATTTGCTTATGTCATGCCAGTCAAAATTAACTATACTTGTGAATGCTGAATAGTCATTCCATATAAAACTAATAGTCCTCATTTCATTGCTTTAGTCATTACATACAAAAATGTTGAACTAGTTGTCAAAATCTGTCAAGCAAATTTTACAAATTTTTTTCCTGATTGCAAGAGATGATATTCGCTGTGATGTAGATGAAATTATGTGGCCAGACAGAGAGGAACGTCTGGATGTGCATGAATGATTACAGTACTATATATGTTGTATGTTCAGTTCCAATATGTACTGCAATATTGTTTACAGTTGTGCACAGCTCTACCCAAAGGGAGTTTATGTTTGTTGTAAATAAGTGTGTATTTTTTCTTTTGCACAATGCTGTGAACAAATTAGAATTGCATAGAAGAGCATATGCAGTAAAAATGTGAAACGTACATATTCAGTGTCTTGTACTCAGTTACCTCACTAAATACAGTAATGTGTAACTTTACTGTATTTTTTAAATGGCTGTGCAAATAGTATATAGTGCTGTCTTGAGCATTTTCAGGTAGTGTCACCAAGATCTGACTTTTTTGCATTGGAAAACATTTACAGAGTAAACTGTCATAATGAAAACATGACTAAACCATTTGACTATCTTGTTCATAAACAATGGTGTCAGGACTTTTCATCTTGATGACACTGACACTTTCATTGACATGAATACTTGCTTTTGAGGAATGAGCTATCCATTTTGAGCAAGTGACACGCTTTTGCAGGTTATCAACTTTTTGCAGTTTGTACTAATTGTTTTGAGAACTGCATTAACTGTTGTGCAAATGTAAATAGTGATGTGAGAAATTCATCAAAGCGACTGAGAAAAACTGTAGTAAAGTTTGTAAACAAACTTAAAAGTTGGCTTGAGAAAGCTAGACCAGACAGTTTGAACTAGTTTTAACAGCTAACACCCCAAGCTTTAAGGTTTACAGGTGGCAATTTAAAAAAATAGAATGTTCGATAGGCATACAGGCAGACAGATAGACAGATAGATAGATAGATAGAGACAGACAGACAGACAGACAGATAGATAGATAGAGACAGACAGACAGATAGATAGATAGAGACAGACAGACAGACAGATAGATAGATAGAGACAGACAGACAGACAGATAGATAGATAGAGACAGGCAGACAGACAGATAGATAGATAGAGACAGGCAGACAGATAGACAGATAGATAGAGACAGACAGACAGACAGACAGATAGATAGATAGAGACAGACAGACAGACAGATAGATAGATAGATAGATAGATAGATAGATAGATAGATAGATAGATAGATAGATAGATAGATAGATAGATAGATAGAGACAGACAGACAGACAGACAGACAAACAGACAAACAGACAGTTAGATAGATAGATAGATAGATAGATAGATAGATAGATAGATAGATAGATAGATAGATAGATAGATAGATAGATAGATAGATAGATAGATAGACAGAGGAGAAGCGCAGTCTCAGTCTGGAATGTGTGGACACTTTTGTTCTTGTATAGCAACAGTGGGACTCCATCTTAATGGAAACTAGTGAAAATTTGGTTATATAATGTGTGCATGCCTTTGTGTGTGTGTGTGTGTGTGTGTGTGTGTGTGTGTGTGTGTGTGTGTGTGTGTGTGTGTGTGTGTGTGTGTGTGTGTGCATGGATGATTTACATGAAATGTAATGTGTGTGCAATGTTTAAGCTGGCTCTCAGTTCAATAAAATAAACTTCATTTTAGATTTTTTTCAACTAAGGTGGGCATGCTGTGATTTGTAGTGTACTTTTAACTGTAAGAAAAAAAACACAACATGGGAGTGGGATGGAAAGGAGTCATTTTTCTGGGATAGGGACAGGACAGGGTTTTATTTTTTGTGGGAGTGGGATGGGAGAGGTTTGAAAATCCACTCCTGTGTCACCCTCTGTGAACCCAGACACACCAGCGTTTAGCTTTCCAGCATATTTGGGATTTCCACAACAGGTACAAAGCAGCATTAGTAGTTATCTCCAACATGGTTGATGACGGAAACAAATGCAGAAAGATATTTTGTTATTGATGATGTGCGTAAAAACACTCCTCATTGTGCAATGTTTTAATTCGCAAAAACCAAGAAACATCCTACGAGTAATCTAGAGTTAGTAACGCAATGGGAACATTCACATTTTATTCAAGAATATTCAAGCTCAAGGAGGAGTGTGACACATGTTAATCAAATCTTCTTGACAAAATTTTATTAATGTAGTTTATCAGATGCTTTTCATTAGGGCTGCATGATATTGGTAAAAACTGACATGGCAATATTTTGTTTTTCTGCAATATATACTGCGATATGAAAACAATTTCACCTGATGATTTGAATAGCTCTATATGCAAAAAATGAATCGTTCTAGGATGATTTGCGTAATTTTCTAGGGTAGTGCATCTGATTAGAAAATAATAAACACATTACAAGCATAGATGAATACAATAGAACAAAGACACAGATGGAATAAGCAGTGCTTTATGTGGTAAATTAAGTGTATTCAGGTACAGATATTGAATAATCAAATGTAAAACACAGCATAGTATTCACTGTATAAATTAATATGATTCTTATAATTAATACAGTTTGTATGTGTTAAAGCTACAAAAGTGATTTTCTCTTTCTCTTTTGTTGTTTGATTAACTTTGGTGACACAAACAGTTGGGGGTATATTGGGCTGCTGTCACTTTAAGACGAATGCATGTATCCAATACCGGTAATGATGAGCATCCGTTTTCTTTCTCTGTTTACAACTCATAACCGACTGCGTTTACGAGGAAACTCGTCAGGACGGGCATTTTGACTTTTCCATGGACATGTCCGTTTACAAAACAGCGCGCGAGTTACAGTCTTCTTGCACTTGATGTTTAAACTGACAGGACTTTAAAACACATACAAATGATAAACTATCACTCTATGATGGTTAAACTTATCAATTAATCTGGCGAACCGGGCGGCATCTGGTGCACATCGCAATATAGATGCTAAAAACGATACACCGCACAGCCCTACTTTTCATACAAAGCCATTTCACGAGTTCACATCTACATATAATTAATACAATAAGTTTATGCGTATTTGGCGTGCTGTCCGGGGGGAGGGCTCCGAGCTCGGAGTTAGGCCCGAACCCAAAGTACTCCCCCAGTTGGTAGATGGAACTGGAAGTGTAGATGGAACTGGAAGTGAGGAGATGGGGTGGAGGAGGGATGCTGACAAACTTTCAATGAACAGAGATAGGTCTGCTGTGAATTTATACTCTGTCATTGAGTTGATTACTGATTAATCTCCAGCTGTGCATAATTTGGTTAATTATCTGAACCTGCTCCTCCCGAACTTTGTTAAATAAAACCTCATTTAAAGCAAACTACACATACATTAAAGAGAGACAGTTAGTGGTTTAACAGGATTTAGTCAGGAGAAGTCTTTAGACACATCTTGAAAACTGCAAGCAAGGAAAGTGATTTTGTGCTTCTCTGTGAAGGTTCAGTATCAGCACTCACACACTGCAGGCTTCTGGAATACACTGTAAATCACTTTGAATAAAAGCATCTGTTAATGCTGAAATGGCCAGTGTCTCACCTGGGGTCAGAGGTCACTGTTGCATCACTGGATCCAGACGAAAGATTCCTCATGGATTGATCACTCTTCACAGGCACACAGCTGGATCCAGGAGATGGAGGACTCATTTCAGAGGCAGTGTCCTCATCTTCTCTCTCATTATGGAGACTCATTTTCTTCTACTCTCATTTGCCAAAAGAGTGTGGAGAGACTGATTTCAGACCTTTATTGTGGAAACACAGAGTGAAATTCAGTAGCACAATTATACAATACAACAAAGTAAAAACTCCAACGTTAGTGCAGTCTTAATCTACATGATATTGTAATCTAACTATTTATCCCCATATTATAATAACATGCAAAAATAGCTCAATGTAACATAAAAAAGAATAGTCAATAGTGATTCAAAAGTGATTTTCTCATAATAATAGTTGGAACTACATCCCTTATGTTAAACACATTTATGCTGAAATGCTTCTTTGTGTTTGGGATCAGGAATCTTTATTCCCACATTTTTGTTTTTAAATCTGTCAAAATATACTTAAAAAAGCTTGTTTCTTAAGCTGAATCATCACACAGACTATCAACAATCTCTACATGTAGGGTATTCTATTAAACAGAGCTAGATACACTTCTCTCCTCTTCTTTACCACTAAATATTTGTTTTTTATGCATAATAATGCAGAGTCACATAAACATTATAAGCTATATCCTATGATTTTAACTTTCCTTATACTGTTGTTAAAGGCACTGTCTGTTCATAATAGTGTCACGTTTAAAGTCCAAAGATGATGAAGATGAAGGCAGGTTAAGCGTTTCAAAATAGTAACAAGGTTTATTAACAGAAGTGAACAACTCGAGAGAGCAGAGTAAACACCAACAATCCCGGACAAAGAATGAGTGAAGATGAGGAACTGAAATACACATGGTGATGAACTAAATGATGAACAGCTCTGATGAACAAATGGATATACATGGAAACTGATTATGGCAAGAAAAGGGAAACAAAGGAACACAAGAAAACAGGTGACTAAACAGACTGATAGAAAACTAAACCAAAACAGTATAACTGTGACTTATAGCTTCGTTCGGCCATAATAAAGATAACTGATATTACTTAAACAAACAGACATTTCTCATGGATGTCACGTGAGAAAACGATAATCTGCAGAGAGAAACTGCCATTCTGAAGACATCAGAGGACTGGAACTTCATTACATTATTTTATGTTCTTTTTTATTTATTCATTTTAAATATTCAGTTATCATGTATCATTTATGTATCCAGCTTGCAGTCCTTTTTAAATGTCTTTTTTTACCAGATCAATATTTTAGTAAATAAAAGTGGTAAATTATTAAAAAAATTTGTGCAAACAAAGCACTCGCGTCGCAATGACAGCATTTCTTTTTTTGGATGAACTAACCCTTTAAACACAATAAAGCAAAACTGCAGTTTGGCTATTTCATTTCAAACATTGTGAATTGTTGTTAAGATATTTTTATAAAACTCAGGTAGGCCTACTTTCATTTTCCATTTTCTTACTGCTTATTCTTTTTTAATGTTTGCTAGAGCAGTGTGTGAATGCAGGAAGTGGAAACTGGACACTGTTTGAAATAAATGTAATAGGCCCTACATTTTGAAACTTAATTTACATTAGTCTTTAGTATTTTGTGAAGTTTAATACTGGTGTGATAATCTGAATGCAGTATTCAGCACTGTTGTTGTGCTGTGTCGAACTTGAACACTTAAACTACAGTATATATAAAACGAACTATTATTATTATTATTATTATTATTATTATTATTATAACCATTATTATATAAACCTAAAACTGAATGTTAAAACAAAGATCACGGGATATCAAAAGTAAATACGTTAATCGTCAATGTGTCCGCTATTTTGGTTTATTTGTCCTGTCTAAATATAATGATTTGTGTTTTAAATCCCATGAAAGAAGAACATAAACATATAGCTGCTCATTTTAATATCACTACATGGTTGCATGAAGAATGAGTTCTGAACTTACCGCAAAATATGTGACAGTTTAAACACCCAGAGAAACAGGTTTAAAGCCTCGGAATGGCGTCTCTTCTCTTCCGTCTCTTTTCCTTTCATTTCTACCTGGTAAAGGTGTGTCTTGTTTTCTTGTAACTCCACTAATGTGAAAAACAAACTCACTCCCTCTAGTGGCGCAAAGAGTCTGTAATCTGATACCAGAGAGAGCGAGAGAGAGAGAGAGAGAGAGAGAGAGAGAGAGAGAGAGAGAGAGAGAGAGAGAGAGACTGACTGTGTGTTTGTGGTTTAATTCCTCGGAATGGCGTCTATATTTAATCCTTTACTTTCTATGTTCGTAAACTGGTTTTAAAGTCCAACTGAAATCAAAATTGACCCTATTTACTTTGCTAGCGCATATTACTAGTCTTGTGGTAAACAATTAATTCGTGCAAATTAAAACACAGAAAAAAATTTGTTTGCCGTCGTAATCTTTAATCAAAGTCTGAAAAAAACTTTAACTCCACTGTATGAATAATAAACTCCCTCTAGAGGCGCAGAGCATCATCACAGTCTCAGTGGAGGACAACATATCTCAGTCTCAGAGTGAAGACCATCAGGAATGTTTTATATCAGGGCCGGCCCGCGGCATCTAGGCGGAATAGGCAAATGCTAGGGGCGCCACTCATCTATAGGGGCGCCAGAATGAGTGAACAAGTGATTTTTTTTTTTTTTTTTTTATTGTTAATTTTTTATATATATATATATATATATATATATATATATATATATATATATATATATATATATATATATAATACTATTTTAAAACCATTAATTCGAAATACTACCAAATAAAGCAAAAAAAGTCCGGCACATCAATCTTCCCCCGCCGAGTGCTTGAAGTGCATCAGAAACAGAGCGCGCGCGCGATCAGTTGGTCATTTGTTGTGTAGCGTAAGCGACGCCACATCCAATGTAGACAGCATTGCTTTTGTTTGAGGTAAGGGCGCTTAACACACTCAGGCTAGTAGAAACACTCGTAGAAACGGGCCTGGCAGCTCGCGCCAGTTCTAGACATGGTGAAAGTTTCCTGATTGTGACGGATGGCCGAATTTACATGACACATTATAAATGAGCATTATAGTCTGCGATAGATACAGTGCCAAAAAGAAGAGAAGAGGATAAAAGTGGATAAAGACAGGTAAAGTGATGTAGTGAATGAACAGTTTATCTAATTGCAGTAAGATACTATAATTTCATGGCAGTTATTATTTACCTTAAACTTAATGTTAGCCCCGAGTCCCCAGACTGTGTGATTTTGTAACAATTATTTTTTATTATCACTTTTTTTATTGATGTTTTACTCTACAGTTGTGCAGTTTTGGGGGGATACAGTACAGGCCAAAAGTTTGGAAACATTACTATTTTTAATGTTTTTGAAAGAAGTTTCTTCTGCTCATCAAGCCTGCATTTATTTGATCAAAAATACAGATTTTTTTTTTAAATATTGTGATATATTATTACAATTTAAAATAATTGGTTTTCAATTTATTATACTTTAAATTATCATTTATTTCTGTGATGCAAAGCTGAATTTTCAGCATCATTACTCCAGTCTTCAGTGTCACATGTGACATCCAGTCTATCACATGATCCTTTAGAAATCATTCTAATATTCTGATTTATTATGAGTGTTGGAAACAGTTCTGCTGCCTAATATATTTGATGAATAAAAGGTTAAAAAGAACTGCATTTATTCAAAATAAAAATAAAAATATTTTCTAATTATATAAATCTTCTTTACGATCACTTTTTATCAATTTAACACATCCTTGCTGAATAAAAGTATTGATTTATTTCAAAAAAAAAAAAAAAAAAAAAATGACTGACCCCAAATTACTGACCAGTAGTGTATATTGTTGTTACAAAAGATTTCTATTTTTAAAACATTTTCTTCTTTTTATTTATTTATTTTACTTTTTATTCATCAAAGTATCCTAAAAAAGTATCACAGGTTATGAAAAAATATTAAGCAGCAGAACTGTTTCCAACTTTGATAATGAATCATCATATTAGAATGATTTCTAAAGGATCATGTGATAGACTGGAGTATCCCGAAAATTCAGCTTTGCATCACAGAAATAAATGATAATTTAAAGTATAAAAAATTAAAAACCAATTATTTTAAGTTGTAATAATATATCACAATATTACATTTTTTTCTGTATTTTTTTATCAAATAAATGCAGGCTTGATGAACAGAAGAAACTTCTTTCAAAAACATTAAAAATAGTAATGTTTCCAAACTTTTGGCCTGTACTGTATATGGCATTTTTAAAATTGATTTGCCAAAATTAGTAATGATATTTATTTACAGGTTTATTAAAAAATAGCAAAGTTCACATTAAATCTGTATTGTAAAACACGCTATAAAAGATAATGGGGACTTGACGTGAATGCTAGATGTAATGCTCTTGGTATTTGTGTTTAGGCTGTAGTGTGTGTGTGTGTGTGTGTGTGTGTGTGTGTGTGTGTGTGTGTGTGTGTGTGTGTGTGTATATATATACATGTATAGGCTAAATAATCATGAACACAATGACGGGGTGAAATGGGCTGTGATGCATGGGGCACCAGGTAAAATTTTGCCTAGGGCAGCAAATTGCACTTCACCAGTAAAACATAAACTGTGGACCAACAAAAGTCCAGATATGTCACGTGACGCCCACAAAAGGTGTGCCTGGCTCTACCCTACTCAATCATTAGATTTTGTATATTCTGAACACAAAAAAAAGTTGTATAGTGCACTACGCATACTATAGCGAACTATATGTTCATATGTTACATATTCTCGTGTAATTTTATTTGTGAATAAAACTTTTACTCTTCAGAAACAAAACTAGTCACATTACCTGAGCCTCTGATTCAGAACAATCTCCAGCTTCCCCTTCGTGCAACTACAACCCAGAGTGAGAACATGCAGCTGACACAAACAGTTATGGGTTATGAGTTATGATGCTCCATGAACAATCGTTCAAAGCATCATTGGATGCACTATTGGAAAATGATGAATTTTGAGAGGCTGCTCACTGCAGAGCCATGGGTGGAGTGTGAAATGCAGACTCTACACAAAAACTCTCTCCAACCAGAAACGGTACAGTTTATAATTCTAAATAATTTCAGTATCAGATATAATACAGGTTTAGTTATTTTATTTTTTTTAAGTTGTTTTTTAAGTTGTTTTGTAAGTGTTAAGTTTTTTTTTTTAGAGATAACGTTTGTTCTTTTGAACAACTTAGAAAAAATGTACTGTGACAAAAGTAGTAAATTGCAAGTCTGCAACAATTTGGATTTACATTTAAAAGTAAAATTTTTGCCCATTGTTCTGTAATGGTATTTTAAACATTCGTACTAGATAATAATAAAAAGGTCTGAATGTGGCAATATTTTAATAAAATAATATGTTAATCTATATATATTAATGTTAGACCTTAGATATTGAAATGTCTGATTGCAACGTGTGCCAGATTAATGTATAGGCATAGACCATGCAAAACAGAAATTTTCCCTCATGATTACACAGTTTGATTTGTTTAATAATGTTGCAAGTCAAAATTATTTATTCGTTTTGCTTTGATGATATCTCTTGATCAAAATATTTTACATGACGAATAAAAAAGGGCGGTGGGGCTCGGGCACAAACCAGAAATGTAGGCCTGATTAATTAGTAATTCATTCAATTAATTGCATAGTAATATTTACTTGGAAAAACAAATTTACCTTTTTAAAAGACATTTCATTACATTCATGTAAATTAGCTAATATAGATCAACCTAAACGTTTTTATGTGTGTGATAAATTGATGTCCACTAGACTGTTGGACGATGGTCCCAGATCAGTCCCAGATCTAAGACTGTTTTGCCCTTTTTCTCCCAGTGACTCAAAATGGCCGCCACTAAAAGAGTGATGACTGAGGCACTTGAGGAGCTTGTTGAAACAGATCTCCAAGAGTTGAAACAGCAGCTATGGAGTGGAGTGACGTCAGACATCAGCCCTATTCCTCGAGAAAAGCTGGAGAAATCTGACTGTATGGATGTGGTGGATTGTATGGTACAACAGTACAGTGAAGATGCGGGCAGGATCGCAGTCCAAGTGTTGTGTAAAATCAGACAAAATGACCTTGCACATCGCCTTGAGCTGAAACTTAAGGAAGGTAAAGAAAAACCTGTGTATACTGGTTTAAAGACTATGAGTGTAATGCTCTGAATTATATAGAAAAACAAGCAAAGAGAAATGTACATGAATGGGACATTTTTCTGTACATGGACATATTCCCAATTTTATGTTATATATTGTATTAGAAAGGCAGAAAAAATATTTAGTGCAGACTTTCTATTGTTCTTTGTTCAATGGGCGGTTGGTACATCTTTAAATATATTGAATGATCTAAAACATGATGTGTGTTTTTCTGTCTACAGCTCATCCATCTGTTCAGGAGGAGAGCAGAAATGCTCCAGTGTCTGTGGAGGAGCAGCCCGTCCAGTCCAGTCCAGTGCGAGTCTAGTCCAGTCCAGTGCGAGTCCAGTCCAGTCCAGTGCGAGTCCAGTCCAGTCCAGTGTGAGTCCACACACAATGACTCCATGCAGCCGACAGTTGAAGACTGAAATTCTTACAAGAGAGAAAAAAGAAGCAAGTATCTCTGTTTCAAATCACTTTTGACTGAGTTTTGACATGGATCAGTGTGAACACTAATGCTCCTCCTAAAATACCAAACTCTAATGTTGCTCCAGACATTGGTTCTGTTGCTTCTGCTTTAATTCTGTTCGTTTTGGATTGTGTTTCATAGGTTTATATCCCAAAGGACAAGTCTCAGAGGAAACGTTTAGCTCTGCTGATCACCAACATACGATTCAAGCACTTAAAACACAGGGCTGGAGCAGAGAGAGACGAGGAGAACATGGAGTGGCTGCTGAAGGCTCTGGATTATAGTGTTGAGAAATACACAAATCTCTCTGGATCTGTGCGTAAAGCCTCATGAAATTATTATTATTTATATAAATCAGTGAAAGTCTTTGGGATGTACTGAAGGAGACTTAACAGAGTACTCGACTTTTGCATTGTCAATACAAGATCTTGATGCACCTCTTTATGGTAATACGTGTTGTGATGTTATGTCCTATACACAAGAACATCCCAAAGACTTTCACTGAGGTTCAGTTCTGGACTCAGAGGAGCCGATTCATGTGTGGAAATGATCCTTCCAACCATTCTTTCACAATCTGAGCCTGATGAATCCTGACATTGTAATCCTGGAATATGGCCATGATGTGTCTTCCTACATGTTTGTTTAAGAAATAAAAACCACACACTCCATTGATTGGGTTAGAAGAACTGTCGCCAAACATATAACATGCTAGAAACATAATAATAACTGCAATAATGATCCAATCATATACTTTTAAGCATTTGCCTATTTAAAACAGTGACTTTTTTCTTCTTTTTTTTTCACAGGAAATAGATACAGCAATCAAGGACTTCGCTGCACGTTCTGAACATGAAGACTCGGACAGCACCTTTGTCTCACGGGAAAAAGACCCCATATAGTGAAGAAACCATTTTAGGTGTCAGCTATCATGAGAGGGAAAACCCCAAGGATTACTTCCGTGTTGACGACATCTACTCCAGTCTGAACTCAGAGAAATGTCCTGGGGCCCGTTCTTCGTACGTCGCCAACTCAGTTAGCTGGATTTGATTGTTGGGGATTTGGCATGATCTTGGATTGTTTGGTTCTTCGACGCTCATCCTGGACTTGCTGTCATAGCAACAGGTGCGCAATCTTAAACCTGCTCGGGAGCAGCTTATTTCATGTTAACAGGATTAGACTGCGGCTCATAATCGGAGATGATACGGAAGTCCAGCGCAGCGCGATAGTGCACTTTCTGAGATATAGATTTTTTCTCGTGACTCGTGAGATTGTCGTTTACATTATTAATTTGTTGGAAACGCACATTTATTTTTGACTTGTCAGAGTCGGGCTTTAACTACAGCACAAACTGTTTGCATTGCCCTAAGATTATTTGCGAGTGGCTCTTTCCTTTACACTATTGGAGATGCGGAGAACTTGATGGAAAGTGCTGTCTGTCGTGTCATTCGGAATTTACCTGGCGCTTTTAGGTTTAAAAAACAGTTTTAGGTTGTTTTTTTGGCATTTCCAAGCCACTTAAGACCCAATGTTGTAAAGCATTTTTTTTTAAAGCCTTTTTTCTTTTTTTTTAGGCTATCATATTTTTTTATGAAGATCATGCAATCATGACCATGCTATGTGAACCATGACCATGTTAGTGAAGCCTGAGTATTTCACTCAGGCTTCACTAACGTGATTGGTACCATAGACTATAGGCTATAGACTGCCATCAAGGCCTCAATGAAGGGGATTATGTGAACAGAAAGAGGGTTCACAATGTAAATGTGCAGCCCAGTTACTATTGTGATTCTTAATATTCCAGATTAGTAATATTATATCAAAAAAAAAAAAAAAAGGCAATTGACTAAAATCTTCCATATCACAAACGTGAAAGCAAAATGGCCAGGATCTGTGCATGACTTAAGCATTTTCAGAGATTCACATTTATGCACATTATTTGAAAGTGTTAGGAAAGTTCCACAATTAAATATCAAGCTCACTGTATTACATACACTTATGCTGATCCTAACAGAACTGCATTTTTTCATAGGTGATTATGACATGTTCCTGCCTGCAGACAGGTGTTTTATGACCCCATTCCCTGACCCAAACCAGTTACAATGCAGCTCCAGGACAAGGGCACACAATGAAATGAACTTTGGCTAACTAAAGGGAAGATTTCAGTGTCTGAGGGGTTGCACACCTGACAGGGCCTGTGACATTGTTGCATGTGCCATATTACACAACATTGCCAAAAAAAACCACTTTTCATTAAATGTTTAATAAAAGACAAATATGCTTAGTTCCTTGACTTTTATTTCAGTTGTTCATTGTAAAGAAAAGCCAGTGGTCAAGTGCCTGCAACAACAGATATTAGACACATGCCTCATGCAACAAATAAAAAGGAGACGTTGGCTATACACTGCCCACCTGTAGGCCTATGTGTCCTCTGTCTGTGCAGACTCTTCTGTAGGCCTTTCTGTAGATGTGGAATCCTGCAACTTATATTGCAGCCATAAAGCATACAAGTATAACTTAAGTAAAGTTATTTATGCACTTGCAGGTAGGCTAGTTCCTCCATATGACAGTTATCTGAGAGGGTTTATTCACTGTCCAGTGCAATGGAAACAAATGGACATTACAAAGTCTTATACTTTCTTTCCTTTGGAAAGTTAGGAAATGTCCACTTACTGCACATATTTCAGCTCCACTTTCTTGGGAACAGATACAAGTGTTGGTGTATTATGTAAAAGTGCACAAAAGAGGAAAACACAATGTCATTACAATGAACTACACTCGGGAAAAATGTGATCAATAACTCATGGCAAAATATTTTTACATTAACATAAGTTTATTAGTTTTCACTTTCACAAGTCAAAGCAATTCATCATTACTCAAGATTTAACAGTTGAAATTACTATACGGCCTTAATTTAATGCAGCAAAAATTATTTTACAGTGTAGGCTATTAAGATCTTTTCTTTTTTTTCAGCCTTTTTCTTGATTGCTTTTATAAACAGACAACCATTTATTTAACAGTGCCTTTTATAAAAGAGACTATAATATAACTAAAAATTTCCATTATGTAGAATAATTTTGTACTTCACTTTTATTAGTTCCCATGTTCTAGTGTGGTGACTGACATTACAATGAACAAAGTAATTATGCAATTATTAAAATACAAAAATATAGGCTAATAAGTGATAAAAACATCTTACATGGCCACTTCTAACGGATTTAAATTGTCTACTATTTTTGCCAGCCCTCTCTCCTGGCTTTTGCAGACTTTGAGGTGTTCCCTGGCGTTTTGATTAAACATTAAAATTCCGAATAAACTTCGACTATTAGTTCTTGCTCTGCTGAGGAGAAAAACTGAGCGCGCTCTTTGGCCACGCTGAGCAGCCAATAGCAGCGTTGCTGATCAATGTTTCTACTATCGATACATATCCCCTTTTAAACCAGCGCATGAACGCGCAGTTATCTCAGATAACTCAATCCAGCGAGACTAATCATATCCGGCAAGTGTGTTCGAAGAACCTAATTAGCCGGATCATGATTAGCACGATGATATCATCTTGGATGTCTCATTTGATCTCGGATGTTTTAAGCAACGTACGAAGAACGGGCCCCAGTGCTACACTGTACAGATGTTACATAAAAGAGACGTTTTCACCTGATCTGATGCTTAAAAGTTACTTAGATTCATTCAAATTAATTTATATTTTTTGTATTTGTATTCATATGTATGTATTTGTATGCAATGTATTTGGACTCGAATAAAACCATTTTAAGTTTTCAAAAACACAGAAAAAAAATAATTAAGAGATATAACAGAAGTAACTATAAAATGTAATCAAAAGACAAACATATGAAATACTCAGAATTGTAGTTTTGGCATAATTTTGCAAAGACAATAGTGTTAAACACAGAGTGAGGTACAACTAACTACAAAACCATAAAATGGATCTTTCCGGACAATCCAGCAGCAGAAACTGAGACTGAGGATCCTCTGAAACTGTGACCATATCTACAGTAGCTTTATGAGATCAAATGAAGAGCCAGTGTTTCTACAGACCATCATCTCTGACTCCCTGAAGTCTCCACTGACTCACACAATAACAGACAAAAGACCGGATATCAGTGGCGTGTGATCAGACCCTTCAATGAAGGAGTGACAAATCAGGACAGCAAAAAAGATAAAAAAAAAATCTATATCTATCTATCTATCTATATATATATATAAATTATTTAACAATAAATGTTATGCATTTAAAAAAAAACAGCTTGACTACTGTTGTGTGTTTATGAAATGAAAATGGACCCTTCTGTGTTTTTTTTTTTTTTTTTACTTTTTTTTTTTTTGCCCTTCTGTGTTTCTTTGTGTAAACGTCTAGAGTTTGTAGTAGTGCTATAAAAAAACAGCAAGCACCTGGTTTATGCTTATTCCGCCTGTCATGTATTTCTTAGAAACTATAAAGGAAATATATAACGATTACCTCAAATGGATTAACCTAATCTTTCCTGTTTGACAGAGGGTGTAAGTCTGTGTTAGCCAATCAGAACTGCTAAGTATGATCAATATAGTTTACAGAGCTATTTACATATTCACAAAATATTCTGATAGGTCCAGTAATTTATTCATATAAGCAAATCTGACCAATCACATCTCTTATTAGCACTGTGGAGGTTGGCCTTCATAGCCCATTGAAGAGGAGCCTTCCTGTACACTTTATGTAGAATTTGTTTGATTCCGTCATTTGTCACAATTGTGACTTTATATCTCTTTATTCTGACTTTATTTTAGATAATTGTGAATTTATATGTCATGATGTGACTTATAATGTGTTTCCATGTGTGTCATTTTGGTTCATCACAGGAGGCTGTTAAATCTGACACAGAGACACTGAAGAATCATTATAAACTCTAAATCCAGCATACAGGGGTTCAGTGAATGTGGTGTTGAATGTGTGTAAGTGTGTGAGTGTGTGTGTGTCAGAGACCCTGTAAAAGGACAGAGTGCCGGCCGACACGTCCACATACACTCCTACTCTGTTAGAACCAGATGAAGGGACAGGAATGTTCTTTCTCTTACTATTGTGCCAGACAGAGTAAATATCATCACAACAGTAAAGATTCCAGGACTTTTCATTCAGTCCAAACCGACATTCACTCCCTCCTTTCCTGCTGATTCCTTTATATGCCACTGCGACATGACCCCATCCAGTCCATTCAGTCTCCCAGTAACAGCGTCCAGTCAGACTCTCTTTACACAGCACCTGTTCATAGTTCTCAAATCTGTCTGGATGATCAGGATACAGCTGATACTCTTTCTCAAATGTTGTTTTTTTGTTCCCATCAGACAGAGAGAGACGAGTGTGTGCTGTGTTTGGATCCAGAGTGAGATCACAAGCATCTGTGCACAGAAAGATAGATCAGAAGAGCGGTGGCATTAAGAATGCAGAGGTTTGCATGTGTGTGTGGACTTACATATCCGCAGTCCTGGTGTGATCCTGAAATTTCCTCCATGATCCAAACTGAGCAGAGAGAAAAACAAATAATGTGTAAAGGTGCAGTATGTAATATTGGCTGCTAGCTGTTGTAATGGGTACTGCAGTCCATATTAGAGGTCGACCGATTCATCGGTTTTGCCGATTAATCGGCACCGATAGTTGATTGGTGGAACTATCGTTATCGGCAAAAATACATACCGATAGTTTTTCCTGGTTGCGTCCGTTGCTGGAGCGGCTGAGAAGCGCGCGCTGTCATTCATTACACAGTAAGAGAGAGCTGAGAAGGGTCTGCTGGCATCATGCAGTACAAGAGCGGCCTCTAGAGGTGTAATACAAACTATTGCTGATGCCTCGTGTTGTTTCTTTCGACACGTGATGCTGCGTGCTGCACTGAGAGCACACGCTGCGTGGAGAGCGCTGACATCAGATGCGCATTTAAAGCACCGACAGCTAAAAGGTAGCCTATGTATACACTACATTTTTTCATATCATTATGAAGTGATTAATTTGTTGACTAAATGCTGCATTAGTAGAGAAAGAACAGCACAACAGCAGGGGCGGAGCGGGGGGGTGGCTAATTGGGCTTAAGCCCCGAATGTTTTGTCAAAAGCCCCGAATAAATAACTTCAACTCAAGCTCTATTACCGTGCGAGGTGGCGGACGGTAATTCATCGCGCATCACTCAGCTTGTTTGCCAACTGCCAATAAAAACTAACGAAGAAGAATATAAATTTTCTTCTTCGTCGTTGTCATCAGGGGCTGGCGGGCTGTTGTATGTTTCACCGGCGTCGTAGCGAGCTTACTGGCTAACCGGCTGAAGTTAATATGGACGTAACCGAGGGGAGGGGGGCTCGTAAAACCAAAACACACATCTTGTATCAAATGGTAAGTTATCTCAGGGCATGTTTTACAGCTAATCTCGGCAAATTAGTGGGATAATTGATAATATAGTGATAAAGAAGATTAGAAAGACATGAGAAAGTATATTTCCTCCTCCTGATGATTCCAAGTACAGATGCATCAATATCGTGGAAAAGTTATTTTTTTTCCCCCATACTTTAATTTAAAAAGTATTTTTTTAATATATTCTACATTCATTACATACAAAGTAAAATATTTCAAGCCTTTTATTGTTTTAATCTTGATGATAAGGGCTTACAGCTCATGGAAATCAAAACTCCAGTACGCCTATCTCAAAATGTAGTATTAGAATTTTAGAACAAAGATTTTTTTATACGACCTGACAGCTAATCAGCTAATCAACTCAAAACACCTGCAAAGGTTTCCTGAGAATTTAATCTGTCATTCTTGTTCTGGTGGTGCAGCACAATGACCTTTTCCACAATATTCAAAATTTGAGATGCGCCTGTAATAATGTAATACACGTATTAGTATTTACGTAATTAAAGGAATTGTTATGGTGAACAGTAATAATGAATAAATAGTAGCAGCAGAGTATTGCTAATTTAATAAATTTAATAATAAGACACAGGTCTTTGGAACTTTTATTGCACACATGAGACTGAAATTATTATCAGCGAGTTATGGTGGCGTTTTGGCCCCAGTCAAGGGCTGTTATAAGTTTTACACGCCACCAGATACCACTGTGTTTATTTTCCCAGATAGTGTATAGATTTTTAGGCATTCTATTGTCTCAAACAGCCTGAAAAATAGTGCATTTAGCTGACGTAAATGGGAAAAAAATCTTCCCGGGGGAGTATGCTCCCGACCCCCCTAGGTTTGGGCTAAGCCCCGAATTTTTGCATCGTCTGGCTCCGCCCCTGCACAACAGTATGTTTGTTTGCCTTCGAGGCTGAGAGGACGCTAGTACCTCAAGCAGTTAAAACACTGACAGAAATAAACGTCCGACCCGAATGTTTAATGTCACAATTGTTACCATCTATTGGCATTAGTTTATATCCAGCTGGTCACTTTTATGCATTAAATATGCAGAGAAGTTGCATATTTAAAGCTAGAGACGTAAGATAGCAAACTGATATGTTCATACAGCCGCCAGAAACATATAAACAAATCAGAAAAGCATTCGATTTCGGTGATTTTTTTCATCATCACTTTAATACATATTTTGTTATTTTGATTAGATAATCATCAAGTGTTTATAAAATAGAAGCAAAAGCGTGAGACTATACATGTAATATTTATGTCATTTCAATGCTCTGGCGTTGTAGATATTTAAAGTTGGCCATCTTTAAGCATGACTGTTTGGATTTATATGAAATGATAACACTTACAATAAAATTCCATATGTAACATTAACTAAGGTTAATAACTGCTGTTTAAGGATTGTTCATTATTTGTTAATTAACATGTACTAATTTATATTAAGTACAATATATACATTTAAATTAAGGTTTTTATTTGTTAACCATAACTATCAAACTAACATGAATGATCAAGGTGCAATTGTATTGCTCAAATATTATACAGATCAAATTTTGTTACTTTTTTATTCATTAAGTTGGCTTGAAAAAGAACAGTTAAACAGTTACATTTTAATGTTACTGGTTTTATTTGTTATTTAGAGTATAATTTTTTGTTTCAGTTTGAATGAATGTCTTTTATTGACTTCAATATTTATTCATATTTATATATTTATTTCATTTAGCATGTTTTCATGGTTCAATACAGTTTTATTATTTTTATAATAAAGTTCAGCACTGTTTTACTTGGAGTGTTATGTTTGTTTTTATCCAGTATCAATTTTAAAAACTATCGGTTGATTAATCGGTTAGCGGCAAGTATGGCCCAACCTAGCTATCGTTATCGGTAAAATCCACTATCGGTCGACCTCTAGTCCATATTCAAAATATTGGAGAGAGTTGTTTCTCCCACCCCGTCCTCAGAATCGACGCTTACACGATTTGCCAGATTGAGAAACGCAACAGGAATGAGGGCGCATGACACTGGAAAGCGATACATTTCATGTTCCTTTCATGAGCCTTACATTGCAAGCTGATCAGCCAATGTAATAATTTGCAATGTTTTTACTGCAGAGGCTTTTTAGGGTGGGTAACATCTTTAATCTTTGACTCAGTTGTTTGCTGGCTGCAATACGCTGAGTTTTTCACCAACTGGCAACCCGTGTTTCAAAATACTATTGGGCAAATTTGCAGTGTAGCGGGATCACACAGTCTAAAACAAAAACAGACATTCAGCCCCGAAAAGCACATTTAAAAGTAGAATAACTGGCTGAAGCATTGTTTTTCATAGGAACTAGTAGTTGAACTTAGCATGTTTCTTAAATTTCTGCAAGCATATTATGGTAGTTTTACACTGTAGTAAATAAAAATAAAAATAAAAAATAGAACATTTAAAGGCCCTAATATAATCTTCGCTTAAAGTCCGTGTGAACCGGAAGTTGCAAATAACTATTTTGACGTATTTCCAAGTGAAACAGAATATTGAACAGAGGGCAGGGTTTTAGTGTCAGCGCTCCTCCTCTCCATCTCTCGCTCATAGCAGACTAACGGTTTGAGTGGGTTAGAACAGAAGTCTGCAGGAAGATAGACCTCCAGGAGCAGGGCTGACACTGATTCATTGTGCACTTTATGAACATTCTGCAGATTTTATCTGCAATCGGTAACTACACTCGTTTCTTATATAGTGAAAAAATAAAACTGTAGTGTAGTAATTTTAGTAAACCTCTAGTTTTACACCTCTAAAGTTGGATATAACAGATTAAAAATGTTGTTCTTACATGAGGTTTATAGATTTTTCTGTATTAAATCAGAGAAAAGTCAGAAAAAAAAAATGGGAACACAACATTTCATAAAACATTATCTTAACAAAATATCCCTTTTAGGAAATATATGAGTCATAATTAGCCCACATACTTGAGTATCTCCAGTTTGTAGTTTGAATCCTTCAGTTTGTCGTTGAGCAGCTGGACTCCTGATTCTCCTGGGTGATTGTAGCTCAGATCCAGCTCTCTCAGGTGTGAGGGGTTTGAACTCAGAGCTGAAGACACATAACCACAGCCTTCCTCTGTCACCATACAGCCAGACAACCTACAGACACACACACAGTCAGATCATTAACAAACACACATCAACATTATGACCGACTGACTGTACATTATCCCTTATATGCTCTAACACACCTCAGTATCTCCAGCTGACAGTTTGGACTCTTTAGTCCATCAGAGAGCAGCTTCAAACCTGAATCCCGCAGGTCATTGTTACTCAGATCCAGCTCTCTCAGGAACGAGTTTGAAGATTGAAGGGCGGATGCCACAATTTTATAGGACTGGCAACTGAGATTACAGCCAGCAAGACTAAAAGAGAGCAGAACATAATTTTCTGTCTGTAAATTCTCTAACAGTTAAAATGTATCTGACTGAAGTTATATACACATATTAAGTAACTTAAATGAGTATACAAGAGAGAAAAACACACTCACAGAGCTTTCCTGCAGTTGATCACAGCTGGTATCAGTCTTCTTCTACCCTCATCTGATGTGTTGTATGTCTTGAGGTCCAGCTCATCCAGCACCTCCTCTGACATCTGAAGCATGTAGGCGATTGTCGAGCACTGAGCAGGAGAGAGTTTCTTCTCTGAGTGTTTGTCTGATTTCACAAACTCCTGAATCTCTCTGGACAGAGTCTGGTCTTTGACTTCCAGCAGACAGAGGAACAGATTGATGGATCTTTCAGCAGAGAGTCCATGTCCATATTTGATCTTCTCTTTAATGTACTGTGTGGTTCTCCTGATGCTCTCTGAGGTTTTCTCTGTGTGTGTCAGTAGATCCTGTAAGAGTCTCTGATTGGAATCCAGTGAGACGCCCAGCAGGAACCGCAGGAACAGATCCAGCTGTCCATTCTTACTCTCAAGAGCTTTATCTACTGTTTCCCTTTGCAGACAATGAACTACATCCAAAAACTTGGATGTGTCGACATTTTTCATTACATAATGGTAAAACAAATAGAAAGCACCGAGAAACTCCTGGACGCTCAGATGAATGAAACTGTAGACTTTTCGCTGATGAATCACAGATTCCTCCTTAAAGATCTCAGTGCAAATCCCAGAATACACTGAGGCGTCAGTGACGTCTACGCCGCTCTCTCTCAGGTCCTCCTCATAGAACATCACATTGCCCTTCATCAGCTGTTTGAAAGCCAGTTCAGCAAGTTTCACAATCACTTCTCTGTTGGACTGCAGGAGTTTCTCTGGATCTCTCTCTTCATACTTCTGATTCCTCATGCTGATCTGAATCAGCAGGAAATGGATGTACATTTCAGTCAGAGTTTGAGGGATTTCTGCACTCAGATCTTCTTCCAATAGCTTCTGAAGCACAGTGGACGAGATCCAGCAGAAGACAGGTATGTGGCACATGATGTTGAGGCTTCTTGCTCTTCTGATGTGTGAGATGATTCTCCTGGCTTGATGCTCATCACTGATTCTCTTCCTGAAATATTCCTCCTTCTGAGGCTCACTGAATCCCTGAATCTCAGTCAGACGGTTGATGTATTTGGAGGGGATCTGATTGGCTGCTGCTGGTCTGGAGGTGATCCAGATGAGAGCAGAGGGAAGAAGCTCTCTTTTAATGAGGTTTGACATCAACTCACCCACTGATGAAGTCGCAGTCACATCAGAAACTTTCTGAGCGTCTGAAAACCACAGTGTGATTCCGCTTTCATCCAGACCATCAAAGATAAACACAACTTTACTCTCCTCATAAATCTTTGAGTCCAGATCTTGAAGTTCAGGATGAAAGTCCAGCAGAAGTCTGTGAAGACTGTACTGATGATCTCGGATCAAGTTCAGCTCTCGAAATGGAAGCACAAACATGAAATCTACATCCTGATTGGCTTTTCCCTCGGTCCAGTCCAGAATGAACTTCTGCACAGAGACAGTTTTCCCGATTCCAGCGATGCCTTTAGTAAGAACAGTCTTGATTTGCTCTTTCTCCTCACATCCTGGTTCAGGTGAGGCTTTAAAGATGTCATTGCAATCGATTGCAGTGTCTTGTGAGTGTTGTATTCTGGCTGTTTTTTCCATCTGTAAAACCTCATGTTCTTCATTCACTCCTTCTCTCTCTCCCTCTATGATGTAGAGCTGTGTGTAGATCCTGTTCAGGAGGGTCCGAGTCTCTTGGAGTTTGTTTCCCTCAAATAATCTCTCATACTTGTTATTCATGCTGGTTTTGTGCTGGTCTTTGACTCTCTGCAGCTCTCCAGTTTCCAGTGTGTGTGTCTGCAGGACTTCTTCAGTTTTGTCCAGCCTGATGTGGGTGTCATAGTGGGATGTAGATGGCGGTACAGATCTCATCAGCTCATGTACCTTTCCCTTGCTGAAATAGAAAATAGCATAGCAGCAAAAAGGAATATGGCAGTGATACAAGGACAGCTGACGACATCAGAAATATATTGCTTATTAGAAATAAGTTTTACACCCCTCATCAAGTAGCTCCCCTGTACAGTATGTATGTTACATATTTTGGAGTGCATTTAGTGCTCTTTCATTTAGTTTATTAAATCATTATTAATCTGATATGCAGTACAGTAAATTAGTGAGTAAATGTTTATACTAACAGAGGATCAGAACACACTGGTTCATCACTCAATCTAGGGGGTTGCTCCATGGATCTGCTACTCTTCACAGACACACCGCTGGGTTCTGGAGACTCAGAACTCTGACTCTTCCTCCTGCTGATTCTGGCAAAAGACAATCAAAACAGCATTTTAGACAATTTTTAAATGGGTTAGTTCAAAAATAAATATTCTGTCATTCCAAAAATGTATTACTTTTTCATTAATCTTTAAAAAACTAAAAATATATTTTTAACCCTCTGAGGTCGGCAAACGCGCCCGCGCGTTTTGCTGGATTTTCTTCACATTGTAGCACTTTAAACTTAAATTACTCCGTCATTTATGGTCATACAGAAAAAAGAAATATAAAAAAAGAATCTGTGATATTTCTACTTTTGTATGTGTCCACTTACAATCAAATCAAAACATTGTGCTTTTGAAAAATAAAGAAAATAAACAGGGTGTGCGTTCTGCCTCTCCGTCGCGGTGAACTTTTTTTTCTTGAGCACGTCTATAAACTGAAACAAAACTCAGCGAATACTTGTCACACATTTATGAGCCATATACCTTTATAAACATTTAAGTGTGTACTTTTAAATGATCGGATTCAAACTGAAAACAAATATTCTCTGTTTAAGTAATTTGTATAAAACCAACAAGATGTCCAGCTTCTCAAACGCTTCCTAATTAGTTTTAATTTGACCACGCCTACTCGCGCAAAAGATATTCACATGCAAATCTCCACATGGAACGCGAACGCGCTCATTACCTCAAAAACAAAACACCAAAACACTTCATCAGTCTCTGCTTTTCGTCGAGATTGAGAGACGCGTCCTGAGCTTACATTGGCTTTACCCCAGAAGAAGAACGCGATTTGAAGATAAGGTAAGAAATTCTTACATATTAGTTTGTTATTGTTGCATAAATTTCACATTGCAGTTGAACTGTTGCTAGATATATGGTGAATATTATCATATTTAGATCCGTGTTTACTGTTACTGTGTTTGTGGATATCTGCTCAAACGTAGATATGTATATGGTAACCATAATGTTTTATATTTGAGCGCGATCGCGTTTGAATGTATCACATTTTGGATCGCGATCGCGTTTGAATGTATCACATTTTGGATCGCGATCGCGTTTGAATGTATCATATTTTGGAAAAGCAAAACGCTCCAAACGGCTTCATGTTTTTACTATTATCTCATTTCATATCATCATAACGAATGGAAACATTTGAAGTAACATGATAATCAATATATTTTTCTCTAGCTTAGTTACTGAAATCTTTTGGAAGATTTATATAGGCTGCTATATTGTTATTATTTTATGCAGCACTGCGCATAGCCTATACCTACAAGGCACAACAAATGTGGTGTTCATTATATAATATATTGTTGGAAACATTTGTGTGTGTGTGTGTATTCTGTGAATTTTAAAAAGCAATTTTAACCAGAAAAATCTAAAATGTATTCCCAAAATCGTGCAGGCCTTTCTCTTGATATCAGTATGTTCACTTTTTTTTTGTTTTTTTCAGGACCCAGATGCCACTGAGTCCTGCTGACTTCAACATTCACAGTACATGTCTCTGTACATGAACATGGTAAAGTGAAAATCAAACACCTTGGAAATGAAAGGTATGTACAATGTTTTTAGGAATGGCACAAAGGTCTCTTTCTTTGGATCATTGTTATCAATAAGTGCTTTTTTGTTGTGTATCTTTGGATTATGTTGTGTTGTAAATAAATCCAAACAATTTTAAAAGCCATTCTTTTTTAAATCTCCTCATTCTTTGTGCAAGGTTGGTCAGAATGATGGGCCCTGATAAGCTCCTAATAGGGCCATTAGGGAGTGTCTTTGTCTTTCTCAGGTGTAAAAAGCCTTACATATTAATGAGATGGTCCGTCCCTTCGCATATTGCTTTTTCACACAAAACACGTCGTAAAAATTTTAAATCAATATATTGTCTTCTCTGAATGAGCAGTCAGGGTGATTTTCACATAGTTTTGGAGCAAATATTCTAGGCTACGTCATACAATTTTCAAAAGTCTTGTGAAGAAATAATCAGTATGGGTTTCATGACCTTATTTCAGTGAGAATTTTTTTTTGTATTCTCACAAACCACGCATAAATGACATTATCTCAAAACTACAAACTTTTACACACATGCTGCTGATATATTATTGTAGCAGAGTTTGTGCTGAATACAGTGTAATTAGACTTTAGCCATGAAAATGTCACAAGTAACAGAAATAAGCACAAATGTCAGAGCATGTCAGAACACCTCCAGGGCCCAGAAAACACCTCAGACCTCAGAGGGTTAATAAAACTGAGAAATTCCATTCAAAGTCCATACCACCAATTTTTTTTAAAGATCCAATAGGGTCACACTCAAGGCTAAATTAAATTTGTTCATCAATTAAAGTGATCGTATCTCTTCACAAAACACCGATTAAATCACTGGATTCACATGGATTTGTTTTATGATGCCATTATGACCATTTTGGATCTTCAATATTTTGTTGGCATGAACTTTCAGCAGAAGGGACAGAAATCTCCCAGGTTTCATTAAAAGTAGGCTGGGTGATAAATGAAAACAAAATTATTGCAATATAATTTTCCTTGATAAAACGATATCAAGAGTTTGATAAATGTTCGATTATGTTTATGCGCCAAAAGCGGAATGAAACGCATTTGATCAACGCACCACATGGACCATTTATCCGCTCTGCTCAAAGTCCAAACAGCAGCGCAGCGTTTACTAGATCAGATGTGTTTACTTGCAGAATGGTCTCGGTCACATAACCACTAAACAGCGCTGTGAGATCCAGTGAGAAGCGCTTGAATTCAGCGAACAACACAAATGTGTCTGTGATTTAAACGGGTGTAAAGCCAGATGAAACCGCGCTGACAAGCAGGAAACACTGCACAACAATGCAGTCAGAAAGCTTTTCAATCTACAAATCACATCATTTACCATGGATTTACTGTAGTAACACTAACTGCACCATGGAATTGTGGCAGAAATGTGGGATATTCAGATATAATTTTATCATATTACTATGTAGACATGTATTACATATAATTACAGTATTTATTGTGATAAAGCTATAGTGTTTGTGAATTTATACTAAATGTATTTAGGCTACTATTTTTCATATAAAATACCATAGAAACCATATAGTTACATTCTACCATGGTACTGAGGTGCTGTATGCATGGTTTTAACTGTGTTAACTAAATATATGATATTATGGATGACCAATGGTTAATTTTAATAAAACTCAAATAGTCAGAATATTTATATTTTTACCATTTAAAAAGTCAAGTCAAGTTTATTTATATAGCGCTTTTCACAATACAGATTGTATCAAAGCATCTTAAAGAGCGCGATGGATTATAGGGCAATAGAAGATCCGTTAAATAGACTGGAGCTAAGCCGTTTAGGGCTTTATAAGTCAGTAGCAATACCTTGTAATTAATACAGAACTTTATAGGTAACCAATGTAGTGATGATAAAATTGGTGTTATATGATCATATTTTCTTGATCTAGTAAGAACTCTAGCGGCGGCATTTTGGACTAACTGTAGCTTGTTTATTAAGGATGCAGGACAACCAGCTAATAAAGCATTACAGTAATCTAGTCTCGAGGTCATGAATGCATGAACAATGTTTCTAAGGTGGAAAAAGGCTGTTCTTGTAACATGAAATATGATTTTCAAAAGACAGGTTGCAGTCTAGTATAACACCCAGGTCTTTTACTGTAGAGGATAAAGTAACAGGACATCCTACTATGTTAAAGTTGTAGTGTGAGAGGTTTTGTGGGTGGTTTTTTGAACCGATGATTAGTACCTCTGTCTTGTCTGGATTTAATAAAAGAAAATTGCGCGTCATCCAATCTTTTATATCTTTAACACACTCTGTCAATTTGGATAATTTCGCGTTTTCATCTGGCCGTGATGAAATATAGATTAAGAGTGTCAAAATGAGTGGCATAACAATGGAAACTAATTCCATGTTTCCTTATAATATTTCCAAGTGGCAGCATATATATTGAGAATAACAGAGGGCCTAGCACAGATCCCTGCGGCACTCCATAGTTTACTGGAGTTATGATCGATTTTTCTCCATTTAAATAGACAAAATGGTAGCGGTCAGATAAGTATGATCTGAACCAGCTTAATGCTTGTCCTTGAACACCAGTATAATTTTGTAGTCGATCTAAGAGTATTGTGTGATCTATAGTATCGAACGCAGCACTAAGATCAAGTAAAACTAGTATTGAGATACAGCCTTGGTCAGAAGCTAAAAGTAAATCATTTGTGATTTTAACGAGCGCAGTTTTAGTGCTATGATGCGGTCTGAATCCAGACTGAAACTTTTCATAGATGTCATTTTCTTACAAGAAAGAGCCCAGTTGAGCGGACACCACTTTTTCTAGTATTTTAGACATAAAAGGAAGATTTGAAATGGGTCTATAATTTGCTAGATTATGTGGGTCTAATTGTGGTTTCTTAATGAGAGGTTTTATAACTGTCAGTTTAAGTGTTCTTGGAACATGACCTAAAGATAAAGATGAGTTAATAATATTGAGGAGAGGCTCTTCCACTATAGGTAACACTTCTTTCAGTAGTTTAGTGGGTATAGGATCTAATAAACATGTTGTTGTTTTAGATGAAGTGATAAGTTTATTTAACTCTTTTTGTTCTATAGTTGTAAAGCACTGTAATTGTTCTTGCGGGGTGATAATTGAGGCTGAATTATAAGACGCGATTGAGGATTGAACGTTTACAATTGTGGTTCTGATGTTTTCAATTTTCTTAGTGAAGAACTTCATGAAATCATTACTACTAAATAGAGGTCGACCGATAGTGGATTTTACCGATAACGATAGCTAGGTTGGGCCATACTTGCCGATAACCGATTAATCAACTGATAGTTTTTAAAATTGATACTGGATAAAAACAAACATAACACTCCAAGTAAAACAGTGCTGAACTTTATTATAAAAATAATAAAACTGTATTGAACCATGAAAACATGCTAAATGAAATAAATATATAAATATGAATAAATATTGAAGTCAATAAAAGACATTCATTCAAACTGAAACAAAAAATTATACTCTAAATAACAAATAAAACCAGTAACATTAAAATGTAACTGTTTAACTGTTCTTTTTCAAGCCAACTTAATGAATAAAAAAGTAACAAAATTTGATCTGTATAATATTTGAGCAATACAATTGCACCTTGATCATTCATGTTAGTTTGATAGTTATGGTTAACAAATAAAAACCTTAATTTAAATGTATATATTGTACTTAATATAAATTAGTACATGTTAATTAACAAATAATGAACAATCCTTAAACAGCAGTTATTAACCTTAGTTAATGTTACATATGGAATTTTATTGTAAGTGTTATCATTTCATATAAATCCAAACAGTCATGCTTAAAGATGGCCAACTTTAAATATCTACAACGCCAGAGCATTGAAATGACATAAATATTACATGTATAGTCTCACGCTTTTGCTTCTATTTTATAAACACTTGATGATTATCTAATCAAAATAACAAAATATGTATTAAAGTGATGATGAAAAAAAATCACCGAAATCGAATGCTTTTCTGATTTGTTTATATGTTTCTGGCGGCTGTATGAACATATCAGTTTGCTATCTTACGTCTCTAGTAGAGATGCACCGATTACAATTTTCTAGGCCGATTCCGATTTCCGATTTTTCACTGAGTTTGACCTGCCGATACCGATTTTAGCCGATTCCGATAAAAATTTTTTCTAACCACTTTACAGCACACACAAATATTTATTTTCCATCTTTTCTTTAACCCTTTCACGCGTAAGTTTAAAATATTCTAACTGACACCCCCACCCCCCGAGTGAGTTTTTTCGCGAACGTTCCCTTTAATGTTTCCATGGCGACGCGTCACGCGATACACCGCAGCCACAATAAAACTGTATGACAGATGTGTCGCTTTTATTTCACTTTTCCTTTTTTATTCAAAATATTCACAAACTTGCTTACCATGTCATCAACTAGCCTATCTGATATTCCGATTCTCAAATACGTGTAAGTGAGTGGTCGTTTAAAAACCTTTAATCTTGATCTATGAGATGGGCGCCGCAATGTTGTCCTGTCAGTCGGATTTACAGCACGTGAATTCATCAGTTTCTCCGAAATAAATGCAAGAAAGTGGCCGGTGAACTGAGAAGAATAGAGTAAACTTTATAGTTACTTCCCCTATGTTTGTCTGATATGAATAACACACATGTCGGCAAATTATATTTGAATAGATTGTTATTGCTGCTTCCACAGACATCAGTGTGTGTTTTACAAACTCCAAATGTATTGTTTTAATCGTGCTTATGTGTATTTAAATATCTGAAACCTAAAATAAACATTATGAGGTTGAAAACACTGCTTAGTTGTGCCATAACAGCGCTGAACGCGTCCGACTCTGGCTCAGGGCCAGCCAACGCGCGAAAGCACAGTTTGAATCTGGCAGTGATGCGACGTCACTGAACATCTAAATGTGGCACCGCACCGTACTCTCATGGGCACAGACATACAAATCTCATATATGAGACCGTACCGCTCAAAAGGTTAATCATGCGGCGCCCGAGTGCATTTGACCGGCATAAAATCGGCATATGTCAGACTGACCGGCCGGTCGCCGGTCATGGCCGATCACGTGAAAATCGGCCAATTCCGGTCACCAGCCGATCAATCGGTGCATCTCTAGTCTCTAGCTTTAAATATGCAACTTCTCTGCATATTTAATGCATAAAAGTGACCAGCTGGATATAAACTAATGCCAATAGATGGTAACAATTGTGACATTAAACATTCGGGTCGGACGTTTATTTCTGTCAGTGTTTTAACTGCTTGAGGTACTAGCGTCCTCTCAGCCTCGAAGGCAAACAAACATACTGTTGTGCAGGGGCGGAGCCAGACGATGCAAAAATTCGGGGCTTAGCCCAAACCTAGGGGGGTCCGGGGGCATACTCCCCCGGGAAGATTTTTTTCCCATTTACGTCAGCTAAATGCACTATTTTTCAGGCTGTTTGAGACAATAGAATGCCAAAAAATCTATACACTATCTGGGAAAATAAACACAGTGGTATCTGGTGGCGTGTAAAACTTATAACAGCCCTTGACTGGGGCCAAAACGCCACCATAACTCGCTGATAATAATTTCAGTCTCATGTGTGCAATAAAAGTTCCAAAGACCTGTGTCTTATTATTAAATTTATTAAATTAGCAATACTCTGCTGCTACTATTTATTCATTATTACTGTTCACCATAACAATTCCTTTAATTACGTAAATACTAATACGTGTATTACATTATTACAGGCGCATCTCAAATTTTGAATATTGTGGAAAAGGTCATTGTGCTGCACCACCAGAACAAGAATGACAGATTAAATTCTCAGGAAACCTTTGCAGGTGTTTTGAGTTGATTAGCTGATTAGCTGTCAGGTCGTATAAAAAAATCTTTGTTCTAAAATTCTAATACTACATTTTGAGATAGGCGTACTGGAGTTTTGATTTCCATGAGCTGTAAGCCCTTATCATCAAGATTAAAACAATAAAAGGCTTGAAATATTTTACTTTGTATGTAATGAATGTAGAATATATTAAAAAAATACTTTTTAAATTAAAGTATGGGGGAAAAAAAATAACTTTTCCACGATATTGATGCATCTGTACTTGGAATCATCAGGAGGAGGAAATATACTTTCTCATGTCTTTCTAATCTTCTTTATCACTATATTATCAATTATCCCACTAATTTGCCGAGATTAGCTGTAAAACATGCCCTGAGATAACTTACCATTTGATACAAGATGTGTGTTTTGGTTTTACGAGCCCCCCTCCCCTCGGTTACGTCCATATTAACTTCAGCCGGTTAGCCAGTAAGCTCGCTACGACGCCGGTGAAACATACAACAGCCCGCCAGCCCCTGATGACAACGACGAAGAAGAAAATTTATATTCTTCTTCGTTAGTTTTTATTGGCAGTTGGCAAACAAGCTGAGTGATGCGCGATGAATTACCGTCCGCCACCTCGCACGGTAATAGAGCTTGAGTTGAAGTTATTTATTCGGGGCTTTTGACAAAACATTCGGGGCTTAAGCCCAATTAGCCACCCCCCCGCTCCGCCCCTGCTGTTGTGCTGTTCTTTCTCTACTAATGCAGCATTTAGTCAACAAATTAATCACTTCATAATGATATGAAAAAATGTAGTGTATACATAGGCTACCTTTTAGCTGTCGGTGCTTTAAATGCGCATCTGATGTCAGCGCTCTCCACGCAGCGTGTGCTCTCAGTGCAGCACGCAGCATCACGTGTCGAAATAAACAACACGAGGCATCAGCAATAGTTTGTATTACACCTCTAGAGGCCGCTCTTGTACTGCATGATGCCAGCAGACCCTTCTCAGCTCTCTCTTACTGTGTAATGAATGACAGCGCGCGCTTCTCAGCCGCTCCAGCAACGGACGCAACCAGGAAAAACTATCGGTATGTATTTTTGCCGATAACGATAGTTCCACCAATCAACTATCGGTGCCGATTAATCGGCAAAACCGATGAATCGGTCGACCTCTACTACTAAACTGTAACGGAATATTTTGTTCAGGTGACATCTGTTTATTTGTTAGTCTAGCCACGGTGTTAAATAAAAACCTTGGATTATTTTGGTTATTTTCTATTAGTTTGCGGAGGTGCTCAGCCCTGGCTGCTTTTAGGGCCTTTTTATAACGTGACATACTGTCTTTCCATGCGATTCTAAAGACCTCTCAATTAGTTTGTTTCCATTTACGCTCTAAATTACGTGTTTCTCTCTTTAGAACATCCGTAGCACTGTTGTACAACGGTGCATTACTTTTCTCTCTGACCTTTTTTTATCTAATGGGTGCAACAATATCCAATTTTCCAGAGAGAATGGTGCTCATAGTGCTAGTTAATTCCCCTAGTTCATCTGTTTGTTTGGGTTCACTAAACAGCTGAGACAGATCAAATAAGAATTTGAAAACTTATCTATGGTGGATGGAAGGATTGTTCTGCCTGATCGATAACGCGGCGCAGCATGACATATTACAGGAGTAAGTAATATGCAAGTTACCATGTAATGGTCAGTGACATCATCACTTTGTGGAATGATATCTATATCGGTTGGATCGGTTCCATGTGATATAATTAAATCGAGTGTATGATTAAAACGATGAGTTGGTCCGGTAACGTTTTGCTTGACCCCAAAGGAGTTTAATAAATCTGTAAACGCAACCCCTAACGCATCATTTGGATTATCTACGTGTATGTTAAAATCTCCAACAATTAATGCTTTATCGACATTGACCAAAAGGTCTGAGAGAAAATCTGCAAACTCTTTTAGCTAGTAAATTACTTAATTTTATTTTTGGGTGGAACTGTACATTTTAGGCCCATTCACAAAAAGAGCAATAACTTTAATGATAACTACATTATAGGGCTGCACGATTTGGGGAAAATGTCATATTGCGATAATAGAGGACAATAGAGGACAATATTGCGATTGCGATATAATAAACAAATGGTTTCATGAGTCAACTTGCTTGGTTCTCAAGGAAAATAAATGCACACACAGATTAGTGATAATCTGCCTAAAGAAAAAAGTTCTTTAGTCAAGAGCAGTGAGTGTTTTTCTCTGTTCCCTTTGTTCTTTGATTAACTTTAGGGACAGATATAATTAGTGGCTACTGTGTACTGTCCCTTTAAGACCAGCCGCTGCTGTCAGAGACGCGGATCTCACACGCGCCTCATTCTCTCACGAGTCACAACTCTTCACGTTCATCATAAGACTACTCTTATGTTATGAAGATACTCGACAAAAAGACACTTTGGCATAATTGTGTGTGTTATTGTTCGTTCAAGCTCGAAAGAGAACTGTATTCTGGCATGCTGTTTTGTGCACACGCACGATATAAGCGCGAGTCTTTCTGTGTGTCACAGTCAGGACATTCACAGGCAGCGCGTTCATTTTGGCATACATGTGTGTTGTTCTACAGCGAAAGAGAACTTGATAGGCTGGCGCGCTGTCTGTACGATACTGGCACGCGTCTATCTGTGGGTCGTGTGTATGTGTGTGTGTCAGGAGGACATTCACTGACAGCGCGTTCTTTTTTGTCTTATCGCGCATGAATGGTTTAAAAGCATTTGCATGAAGAGCGGTATCATGTAACAATGGCCAAAGGATGCCAAAAATTAACAGATGCTGCGTTAATTACGTTAACAGCGCTAATTTGTTTATTTAATATAAAATCGCAGCACTTTGCGTCATATAATCGTGTAGGCTTGACATCACGATTGCGATACGATTAATCGTGCAGCACTACTACATTAGCATCTCCATCAAAAGACTATAATGTTTTGTTTATTTCCAACGCTTGCTAAAGTTTCATCATCTACTGCTTTAAACGCACAAGCTCTTTAAAACCAATGGATTTTGATTGGCAAAAAGGACTGTGGCAGTGATACAAGAACTAACAACCATAAAAAATATAGATTAGAAATAAGTTTGGCACCCCTCTTCAAGTTCCTCCCCTGTGCAATGCATATGTTAGGCCTACATATTTTGGAGTACATTTAGTGCTATTTCATTTAGTTTATTATATAATTATTAATCTGATATGCATAGTAAATTAGCGAGTAAATGTTTATACTAACAGAGGATCAGAAGACACTGGTTCATCACTCAATCTAGGGGGTTGCTCCATGGATCTGCTACTCTTCACAGACACACCGCTGGGTTCTGGAGACTCTGGTCTCGGTCTCTTCCTCCTGCTGATGAAGATAACAAAACGGTTAAACGGTTAGTTCAAAAATATATTTTCTGTCATTCTAAACATGTAAGAATTTCATTCATCTTTGAAACACAAGTTAAGATATTTTTAATGAAATCTTAAAGATTGATGTCCTTTTGCTTAAAGTCCATGCCACCAAAATTTTAAAGATCCGTTAAGGGTCTTCCTAAAGGCTAAATTAAATATTTTCATCATACAAAGTGATTGTATCTCTTCACAAGACTAAACCACTTGATTCATATAGATTCGTTTTACAATACATTTATGAGCCATTTGGATCTTCACATTTTTGATGCCGTGGAGTTTCAGCAGAAGGGCACAAGTCTCTCAGGTTTCATTAAAAAATTATCTTAATTTGTTATTCGAATATGAACAAAAGTCTTACAGGTTTGGAGCAGCCGGAAGGGAGAGAAAAATTACAATTTTCATAAATGTAAAGTATAAATGTAAGGCCATTTAACAAGAAGAACAATTATGATAACAACATTATCAGACTGTAAATGTTTGTTTATTCATCATCTGCCACTTTAAATGCACAAGCGGCAGTCAATGATTTTATTGTTGATCATCTTTCTGAAAGTTAATAAAAAAAAAAAAAATTCTCGCTACATTTGTGGTGTGGACTTCTATTCTCATCAAATTCGAACAATTATTTATCATTATAGTTATTATTAAAATGCAGGCTTCAGGAATGCACTATCAGTCAATGTGGATTAAAAACATCTGATGTGTGCAAAAATAGCTAATGTGTTACCTGAGGTCAGAGGTCACTGTTGCATCACTGGACGCAGAGGGACGATTCTTCGTAGGTTGTCTGTCGCTTGATCCATCAGATGAAGAACTCATTTTAGAGGCAGTGTTCTCCTACTCACATTACTGTGTTGAGAGACGGATTTTAGACCTTACAGTACAGTACAGTACAGTTGTGTAGTTCAATGATCCAGTTCAATGATAAAAAAATGCTTTAACCCCCTGTAGACTGGAGTACAGATACATTAAAATACACCCTTAACCCATATAGAGTACTATTATTCAATTAGGGTATTACAGCTTAAGTTCAGAGCAATGCAAATTGCGGAATAAAGGCAGAAATGAAATACAATACAGCATAAGTGCACTGAAAAAATGAGTGTAACGTAATTAATAAAACTGTCTAAATAACTGATATTTTTCAAAGTAAACAGAACTGCAGTTACAACTTGCAAGCAGCTTTGCAATGCTTCTGATCAGGGTTTGTTTGATGGTTGGTTTCAATCTTGTGACGTCTCTAATATTTTTCAGTTAATTTTTCAGTTCAAACATCAATTTCATAATATTTGCTGATGTTCAGTTATTTTCGTTTTATTCGGGTTCATGTAGCCTCAAATTTAATTCTGAATACAAGAAAATGTACAACAGTTTTAATTGAGCAGTTTAAGCACTATTATAGCAACTTGTATGCTGTAGGCTATAAGTTTAGTATACATCAGTGTTTTGTTGGCTAACTGTGTTGATGTATTTTTGTCATTACAACAATGAGTGAGTCATTACAACGATGAATCAAATAACAGAATCAACGATCGTCAATACTGTTCACAAATTTTGTTGCTAATTACTGTATGTACATTAATGCCACATTCGTTAAGATAAAAGATCATAACAAGTCTCAATAAATAGCCTATTCATCGATGTCTGCGCCATTTTGTTCAGAGATGTTTGTTCAAACCGTCGAAAGATAAGAAACTCAAAACCAAATAGCAGCTCACTTTGACTAGATGGTTACATGAAGAATAAGTTCTTAACTTACCACAAAATATGCAGCAGTTTACATAAAACGGTGTTTAAAACAAAATCCCAGTGTTAACAGATTTAATGCTTCCGAATCTTCTTCTTCTTCTTCTTCTTCTTCTTCTTCTTTGGGCTTATTGGCGGTTCGCATTCTTAAAAAGAGCATTACCGCCATCTACTGTAGGTAATAGATCAGAGACAATATATCACAACTCCCAGAACAATCAGGGCTCGTGCTTTCAATGTTGCTGCGTGTTCAGCTCCTCCATCTACAGCCAGCCAACGTCCATCATATTCCAGAGAGGGATACTGATACTAAAAATACGGTAACACTTTACAATACGGGTGCACTAATCTGCATTAATTCATGCTTAACTAATGCACAGATAATCATGTGTTAATGTATGACTGACTCATGAAGAACTAAACCATTAATTAATGATTACTGCATCAGCAACTAATAAAGATTCTAAATGATTAATAGATTAAGTAATAAATGAATTGTTATTAATTAAATGTGTCATAATGTATTAATTCCTTAATAACTTATTTTATTAACTAAAAGTGTAAATTAATGTGTTAATTACCACAGTTGGTCAAAGCAATGTACTTCAACTTCCAGCTGTCTGCTTTAATTAATCATTAACTAATGATTTGCAAATGTATCATTATGTTATGACTTTACTTGTTGAGGCACATGACTATTAACTAATTGTTAAGTAATATGCCATTTATGGGTTTACATGGCACCAAAATGGCATATTACTTAACAATTTGTTAATAGTCATGTGCCTCAACAAGTAAAGTCATAACATAATGATACATTTGCAAATCATTAGTAACAATTCATATATTACTTAATCTATTAATCATTTAGAATCTTTATTAGTTACTGATGCAGTAATCATTAATTAATGGTTTAGTTCTTCATGAGTCATACATTAACACATGATTATCTGTGCATTAGTTAAGCATGAATTAATGCAGATTAGTGCACCCGTATTGTAAAGTGTTACCAAAAATACTAATAGCCTATCTATATTCTATAGATCAAATTTGTTCTACTTAAAAACTTTATTATTAACCTTCCCCCTTCTACTGAGTTTAAAATCATCTTTAATGTTAATTGTTGATTATCTTTCATGAAATTCTTCAATTATCTTACTTCTTTCCTCAGAATATGTATTACACTTAATAAGTACATGCTCCACTGTTTCTCTGATTCCACACCATTCACATAATCCTGTAGGATGTTTTCCTATTATTTGCATTGTTGAATTAAGTCCTGTATGTCCCAGTCTTAATCTAGAAATAATACAGTCTTCCTTCCTTCTCCCACTTGAATACCTTCCTCTACCTACCACTGGTTGTATTAAATGTAAATGTCTACCCTTTTTCTCATTATCCCAATACGATTGCCAATTTTTATTTATCTCCCTTTTAATTATTGATTTGATTTCTAATTTGCTATACCTAATTTGCATATCTATAGTTTCCTTTGCCATAGACTGTATTGCTAATTTATCTGCTGCTTCATTTCCAGACACTCCAGTATGTGCCGGAACCCATAAAAACTGAAGTATCTTATTTTTTTGTTGCATCATGAACAATATCTGTAAGATTTCCAAAACAATATCCTGTCTAGTATCTGACTTTTGAGCTTCCAGGCACATCAAGGCTGAACTTGAATCTGAGCATATTAAAGTTTTACTTAACCCCATTTCATTTATTTTATTAATTGCTACCATAATTGCTAGTAACTCTCCTGCAAACACAGATACATGATCTGATACTCTTTCCCCTCTTGCCACTTTCAATCTGGGAATGATGTACGCTACCCCCACCTGTGGATCCTTAGATGCATATATTGTTCCTACTTAATACCTATATTCATTTGTCATCTCTGCTTCCAACATCCTCTGATCTTTATCTTGTCTTGATTCCAATAAGAATAGATCTACATTTGGTTGAGGTAAAATCCATAATGGTGTTGTTGGTAATATTACTGCTGGAATAACTCTATACTCATTTAATTTCATATCCTGAACTAAATCCTTAATAATCCAACCAAAACTGTTAACTTCAAGTATACCTTTTGTTGGATGACTATCCTTCTGCCCTTTTAGGTTTACCCAGTATGCCCGTATCAATTGCTTCCTTCTTAAGTGAATTGGCATCTCCCCCATCTCCACCTGTAAAGCTGAAACAGGAGAGGAAGGATAAGCTCATCTTCTTCTTCTTCTTCTTCTTCAGCGTTTTTTATGGCGGTTGGCAAACCAACTTAACGGTGCATTACCGCCACCGACTGGGCTGGAGTGTGAATCAGGAGATATTGGAACTTGACAAAAAAAAAAAAAAAAAAAACCTTTTGGCTAAGTCTGTTTCTCTCCGAAACTTAATAACAAAGTGATAAATGTCACTGGATGTTTTCCCTAATAAACCTTGCATTGTAAAATTATTCTGATTGACCATTCTGAGAGACTGAAAAAGCTGATTTCTTTCTTGGCTGTACTTTGTGCAATGAAATAAAATATGCTCTACAGTTTCTAAATGACTACAATGGTGGCATTTCCCTGTTGGATGTTTCCCTATTATCTTCAATGAAGAATTGAGCCCTGTGTGTCCTATTCTTAACCATGTAATTATATTTTCCTCTCTTCTACTCCACACTGTCCTTCTTATATCCACTTCTGGTTGTATATTATATAAGTGTCTCCCTTTATCATGATCCACCCAATACTCCTGCCATGTTGATCTTGCATATGCTTTAATTAACATTTTAGCTTCAGATTTGCTATATGGAACTTGTAATATTCTATTGTGTTTCAGTGTTTGTTTTGCAAGTTTATCAACCTCCTCATTCCCTTTCACTCCAACAAATGCTTCCGAATGGCGTAGTTTCCCTCTTTTACTTTCGTTTTTAACTCCAACCACATGTGAAATCGCGCTCCCTCTAGTGGCGCGGAGCATCATCAAATTATCAGGTTCCTTTTCTTCTTCTTGTTTTAATGGCGATTAACTCCTTAGGAGCATTTATCCTCGCTACTGTCTCTCTCTCTCTCTCTCTCTCTCTCTCTCTCTCTCTCTCTCTCTCTCTCTCTCTCTCTCTCTCTCTGTGCGTGTGTGTGTGTGTGTGTGTGTGTGTGTGTGTGTGTGTGTTACCTTGCAGTCATGTTCTTCTGTGTTCTTCGTGTGTGTCAGTGTTGTCTCCCTCACAGCTCACAGCGGTCAGATGATCCAGACAGAACAGGAACAGACTCCGCTCGTGTCCCACAGAGAAATGACTGTCCTGGACACACAGCCTCACAGAGACCCCTGTTCAAATACACATCCATTCAGGACATGAGAGAGGAACCAATGAAGAATGAAAACAGACTGAGAAATCAGAAAGACACATGAAATAGAGGAGAGCACACAGTGTGTGAGTGTGTGACGTCTGCTTTAAATACACACTAATCACTGCATCATCTCAGTGTTGAGTGTCTGAATCTCTCAGTCCTCAATCTGAACTTTACAGATGTAACATGACACACAGTCCATGTGATTCATTATGTGCAAATATTTAATGAAGAAAACCAGTAACCCAGAGTTACACAGTGCAGATGTTACAGTAAAGAGACATTTTCACCTGTTACTATCACTAATACAACCTAATGAAGTCAGCTTGATTCAGTCACATTCATTTATATTTTGACATTTATTCAACTTGAATTTAGCATATTAATATTTAGCTTACCTGGCAAAATATTTTGACAAATCCAAAATACAGGAACAAAAATATAAAAGATATAAACAGAAAACTTTAAAAATGTAAGAATGCGTCAAGGTGGCAAAAAACAAAATCAAACATATGAACTACTCAGAAATGTAGTAATATAAGATTAAAGAAAAAAAGAGAACAGTGTTAAACTGAGCGAGCCAAAAATGACTGAACAACAAAATTCTTGAATGTATAAATCAGTGCTGCCGAACATTTTGTCATTACAGTTATGATAATATAAATAATTATCATCATCATCTAATTGAACAGAGAGAAAACGCATTGACCTAACAGTAAGAGTTGTAACAATACAGCAGGATAAAGCTGAGATTGTGGATCCTCTGAAACAGTGACAACATCTACAGTAGCTTTTATAAGATCTCCCATGAATCCTGAAAAAACTCAATCTCATGAATATACTCAAGCTTTACTCTAACTCATTTAATGTCGACATCCCAGTAGTCAGCAATTTATCTTCATCAAAACAGAGAAATTTGTGTATCTGTCTTTGCAAACACAAAGTCCTTGGATGTACAGTGCGTGCAGAATTATTAGGCACATTGATTTTCTGACCATATTTTATTCCCAGACACATTTTGCCAATTCCAAACCATATTAATCTTAATAACTACTATTCATTTTGTATTTAATCATTTATAAGTGATATATAATTGTTCATGAAGGCTGGAAATGAAAAACGCCTTATATTCAGGTGTGCAGAATTATTAGGCAAGTTTTCTTTTACAGATAAAATAAGCAAAAAAAAGAGATTTAAGTAAGTGAAAATGGTGTGCTTCTATATAATTTGTACCCCTAAAGGTACAATTATGTACTTTATTTTCTGAGAGTGTGTCTATAAAGCCTATAAAAAAACAGTCTTCATGTATTTTATTATACTTCAGCTTGTGATTCTTATTAAGAGGGGGTTCATTTTTAGGATTCTTTGCCTAACCTAAGTCTCTGAGATCCTGACACCTTGCTCTTCTGGAGACTCCAGGTAGGTTGCAGTTCTGGAAAATGGTGGCGCTGGAGACTAAAGGGTTCCTGATGGTTTCACACTTAATTCTTCACCTTATTTCCTAATTGTTTTGCAGTTAACATGTGTCTTTTCTTCTCCACCTGTTTTTGTCTGACCCTGCTGACCCAATGAGCATTTCACTGTCCAATGGTCATGCCTTAACTGCAATCTCTAGTATTGCATTAGTATTGTATCCTTCTCATGGGCATTTCATAATTTTTGACTTTTCAGTCTTAGTTAAATATCTTTTTTTTGCTTATTTTATCTGTAAAAGAAAACTTGCCTAATAATTCTGCACACCTGAATATAAGGCATTTTTCATTTCCAGCCTTCATGAACAATTATATATCACTTATAAATGATTAAATACAAAATTAATAGTAGTTATTAAGATTAATATGGTTTGGAATTGGCAAAATGTGCCTGGGAATAAAATATGATCAGAAAATCAACATGCCTAATAATTCTGCACACACTGTACACACACACACACACACACACACGTGCAAAGAGTCATCACAGATTCAACAGGACTGTAATCTGATACCTGTGTGTGAGTGCGAGTGTGTGTGTGTGTGTGTGTGTGTGTGTGAGAGAGAGAGAGAGAGAGAGAGAGAGAGAGAGAGAGAGAGAGTGTGTGTGTGTGTGTGTGTGTGTGTGTGTGTTTTATGTGCATCTTGCAATGATGCATCAAATTGAAATATAATTGCATTAGACATAGATGCCCGAAAAACTAATTTACAAGTAAATGTGTGTTTCAGGTGTTTCTCACAGCAGGTTGTAAAACCTGACACAGTGACAATGAGGACTCAAACACACCGAATCCAGCATAGAGGGGTTCAGTGAATGTGGTGTTGAATGTGTGTAAGTGTGTGAGTGTGTGTGTGTCAGAGACGCTGTAGAAGGACAGAGTGCCGGCCGACACGTCCACATACACTCCTACTCTGTTAAAAAAGGGTGCTGGTATAGGTACATTATTGTTCACATTATTGTGCCAGGAAGTGAATCCATTAGCTGAACAGTTACAGTACAGACACCAGGATTTGTCACTGCATCCAAACCAAGAGTCATTCCTTCCTTTCCTGCTGATTCCTTTATACGTCACTGCCATATATGCCATAACTCCAGTCCATTCAACCTCCCAGTAACAGCGTCCAGTCAGACTCTCTCCACACAAAACCTGCTCAAAGTCATCAAATCTCTCTGGACGATCAGGATAGGACTGCTTCTCCTTGACATGTGTTGCTTTTCTGTTGTCCTCAGACAGAGAGAGGTTAACATGTGCTGTGTTTGGATCCAGTGTGAGATCACAGGCATCTGAACACAAGAAGAGACATGAGAACAACATGAAGGTGGTTTGAAAATACAATTGAAGTGTATGCAATGTGCCCATTTAGATAGTTAAGTAAATGTTTGTGTGTGTGTGTGTGTGAGAGAGAGAGAGAGAGAGAGAGAGAGAGAGAGAGAGAGAGAGAGAGAGAGAGAGAGAGAGAGAGAGAGAGAGAGAGAGAGAGAGAGAGAGAAGAGAGACCTACATTTTCTCATTCCTGGTGTGATTCTAAAGGGGTCTCCATGGTCCACACTTGAGAGAGACAAATATAAACCACAAATGTTTCATTAAAAGTGTGCAAGAAAATGCAAAAATATCAGTCAGCAGCAACTAAGCTTTATCTAAGCTTTATCTATACAACTATATAGAGTTAAATAAGTTTAACTCTCACAAGAGCACATTTGATTCTACCAAGGGTTAGTTTTATTCTAGGAATATAGCAAGTGTACAAAAGCAAACAAGGATACTTTAAGTGTGCAGAAATATGTCTAGTTTCAAGTGATCTGAAGCCAAGGTTGCCAGGTCCCAGAAAAATGTCCAGCCTAATGTCGACTCAAAAACCGACAAACCTTTAATATAAAATGCCAAACTCAATTAACCTGCCTAACAATTCCCTATGTGGAAGAAACACATGTAACTTCTAAGTTGTGAAGTGAAATGAAACGTGCCTCTCATTCCATTTCTCCTTCACTTTCTCTTTTTAGCGGTCCTGGGGTTTCCTGGTATTCATTCAAAGGATCAACACACATTAGTAAAAGGATGTTTTTTTGTTTGTTGTTGTGTACAGTTAAACTTTTTGGTGACCTTGATGCATTATATAAGTATTGTCTCTGTAAATAACTGTATTTTTTTCCTGTGACTGCATTTTGTAAAATTTCCCAAAACTGTGCAATGCTGTCTGAAGACTTCTTCTCTTGTTCTACATTATTGTCTCTCTGCTGACACCTACTGTATGCCTGAGGCAGATTTTGAAACCCTGAAGTCATTAATCTTGGAATCTTGTGGCAAATTCAAGATGCTGGAAATTTCCTGAAGAACTGTGCACACAAGTGCAACCAATTTTGTTTTTGTTTTCAAAAACAAAGCCGTCACACCAAGATTGAATTCAAATTTTATGTAAATTCTTGATAAATTAATTATTGATTTCTTATGCAAAGTGCATCATCATTGCTGGTAGTTCAACTAATTTTACCCAACTGAAGTCAGTAGTATTAGTAATCTTGTGTGAAACTTCCTTGATGCATACTGGAGTTTCTTCAATGAGCAGTTTGGATCATTCAGTTTGTCGTTGAGATGCTGGACTCCTGAATCTCCTGGGTGATTGTAGCTCAGATCCAGCTCTCTCAGGTGTGAGGGGTTTGAACTCAGAGCTGAAGACACATAACCACAGCCTTCCTCTGTCACCATACAGCCTGACAACCTACAGACACACACAGTCAGATCATCTACAGAAATACATACACAGTCAGATAAAAACATGCATTAACAGTCAGACAACCTACAGAGATATAGACTAAATAAAAGATAAGGGAGATATCCGAGTATAAAAATGGAGAGGATCTGATGAAAGACATAATAGGTGCTGGAATTATCAATTAATTCTATACAAACAGTTTAAATCCCCACACAGATAGTTCAGACCATCCTCGATCAGTGTGATAATTTACCCATGTTTATGCTTAAATCACAATTAACACAAAATATTCCTTATAGTAGGAATAATAGTATATTCACAAAATAGTACTGGGCATCCAAAATATCTACTATCAAATGTTACACACCTGAGTATCTCCAGCTGACAGTTTGGACTCTTCAGTCCATCAGAGAGCAGCTTCACTCCTGTATCTTGGAGGTCATTGCTACTCAGATCCAGCTCTCTCAGGACACAGTTTGAGGATTGTAGAGCCGGTAACACAGTTTCACATTGCTGAGCAGTGAGATTACAGCTAGCAAGACTGAAAAAAAAAACAACAACCTTAACCTATTTCCATAACTGGCATTTCAAAAACACCAACATAAACATTCATTCAGATTAAAATGAAATCTAAAACTGAGTAAATTATAAATTATGTAAATTATATATTATATTTACTTGACACAACAACAGAAACTAAAATACTATTTAGAGATAACTTTTTGTAATTTATGGACTAAGCACGCACAGAGCTTTAGTGCAGTTGATCACAGCTGGTATCAGTCTTCTTCTACCCTCGTCTGATGTGTTGAATTTCTTGAGGTCCAGCTCATCCAGCACCTCCTCTGACATCTGAAGCATGTAGGCGATTGTTGAGCAGTGAGCAGGAGAGAGTTTCTTCTCTGAGTGTTTGTCTGATTTCACAAACTCCTGAATCTCTCTGGACAGAGTCTGATCTTTGACTTCCAGCAGACAGAGGAACAGATTGATGGATCTTTCAGCAGTGAGTCCATGTCCATCTTTGATCTTCTCTTTAATGTACTGTGTGGTTCTCCTGATGCTCTCTGAGCTGTTCTCTGTGTGTGTCAGTAGATCCTGTAAGAGTCTCTGATTGGAATCCAGTGAAACACCCAGAAGGAACCGCAGAAACAGATCCAGCTGTCCGTTCTCATTCTCAAGAGCTTGATCTACTGCTCCTTTAAGCAAATTTTGTACTGAGGCAAAATTCTTCAGTCTCTCCATGGTAATGTTCACATGGTAGTAAAATGCATAAAAAGCAGCAAGAAACTCCTGAACGCTCAGGTGAACAAAGCTGTAGACTTTCCTCTGATGAATCACAGATTCCCCCTTAAAGATCTCTGTGCAAATCCCAGAATACACTGAGGCGTCAGTGACGTCTATGCTGCTCTCTCTCAGGTCCTCCTCATAGAACATCACATTACCCTTCATCAGCTGTATGAAAGCCACTTCAGCAAGTTTCACAATCACTTCTCTGTTTGACTTAAGGAGTTTCTCTGGATCTCTCTCTTCATACTTCTGATTCCTCATGTTGATCTGAATCAGCAGGAAGTGGATGTACATTTCAGTCAGAGTTTGAGGGATTTCTGCACTTAGATCATCTTCCAGGAGCTTCTGAAGCACAGTGGATGAGATCCAGCAGAAGACGGGTATGTGGCACATGATGTTGATGCTTCTTGCTCTTCTGATGTGTGAGATGATTCTGCTGGCTTGATGCTCGTCACTGATTCTCTTCCTGAAATATTCCTCCTTCTGAGGCTCATTGAATCCCTGAATTTCTGTCAGACGGTTGATGTATTTGGAAGGGATCTGATTGGCTGCTGCTGGTCTGGAGGTGATCCAGATGAGAGCAGAGGGAAGAAGCTCTCCTTTAATGAGGTTTGACATAAGCACACCCACTGATGAAGTCTCAGTCACATCAGAAACTTCCTGAGCGTCTGAAAACAACAGTGTGATTCTGCTTTCATCCAGACCATCAAAGATGAACACAACTTTACTCTCCTCATAAATCTTTGAGTCCAGATCTTGAAGTTCAGGATGAAAGTCCAGCAGAAGTTTGTGAAGACTGTACTGATCATCTCCAATCAAGTTCAGCTCTCGAAATGGAAGCATAAACATGAAATCTACATCCTGATTGGCTTTTCCCTCGGTCCAGTCCAGAATGAACTTCTGCACAGAAACGCTTTTTCCGATTCCAGCGATGCCTTTAGTAAGAACAGTCTTGATTTGGTCTTTCTCTTCACATCCTGGTTTAGGTGAGGCTTTAAAGATGGCATTGCAGTAGATTGGAGTGTCTTGTGAGTGTTGTGTTCTTGCAGTTTTCTCCATCTGTAAAACCTCATGTTCTTCATTCACTCCTTCACTCTCTCCCTCTATGATGTAGAGATGTGTGTAGATCCTGTTCAGGAGGGTCCGAGTCTCTTGGAGTTTGATTCCCTCAAATAATCTTTCATACTTGTTCTTCATGCTGGTTTTGTGCTGGTCTTTGACTTTTTGCAAGTCTCCAGTCTCCAATGTGTGTGTCTGCAGGGCTGCTTCAGTTTTTTTCTGACTGATGAGAGTCTGATAGTGGGATGTAGAGGACGGCCCAGATCTGATCAGCTCCCACCTGCTGAAAAAATAAAAGAGCAGCAATTCCAGTGATTACAATGAACATCAGAAATATCATCAATATATCAGTTACTGGATATGACTTTGGTGTCCCTTTTCAAGTTGCACCCTTGTTTAGTGCATATGTCCCTTGTGTTATATCATTGAGTTTCTTAAATTATTTTAAATGATCTTATATTATCTGAGATGCATAACAGTAAATTAGCCAGTTAATGTTTATACTAACAGAGGGTCAGAGGTCACTGGTCCATCACTGAAAGTAGTGGATTGCATCATGGATCTGCTACTCTTCAAAGACACACCACTGGGTTCTGGAGACTCTGATCTCAGTCTCTTCCTCCTGCTGATACTGACAAAAAAAACAGAATGTTAGAACACTAGATATTAGGGTTACCCAATATTCCGCTACTACATTAGTATTGCGATACTAAAGCTTAAAAATACGAGCGATACCATTGTATTTTAAATGGTAGTATCATCACTACGGCAGGTACACTATTTAAAAAGTTAATATGAACATGCATGCCTGCAAATACATTTGTGCGATGCCTTTCTGCTGTGCCCTGTGTAGTAAATTATGTGTAGAATTAGCGCCTTATGGAATGTTTCAGTTAATTTTGCAATGAAATAAAGTTGCACTTTCACGTAGTTGAAAGTCAGGAAGAAGAGTGGCAGACAAAAAGCACCTTGGAGAAACTCAACAGCAGTGCAAAATATGAAAAGACAATGCAGAAAAGCAGAGCGCATGTGGCGGAAGACAAAACTTGTAGTCCATTATAACATCTACAAAGACAGCCTTCATGCTTTCAATATGGAACTAGGCAAAGCTAGACAGACTTTCTTCTCAAATATTATAAACAGCAATTTAAACAACACACGCACTCTTTTTGCTACTGTAGAGAGACTGACAAACCCCCCAAGCCAGATTCCCAGTGAAATGCTCTCAGACAACAAGTGCAGTGAGTTTGCTTCTTTCTTCTCTGAGAAAATCAATAATATCAGAAAGGTGATCAGCACATCCTTGAGTTACGCTGGGGTCAGACAGACCAGACCATCTGAGAAAGTAGTTACTATGTCTGATTTCAAAGAAACTGATGGCAAAATTTTGGAAGAAACCGTACAGCACCTTAAAACATCAACCTGCGCTCTTGACACACTTCCCACATCTTTTTTCAAAAGTGTGTTAAACAGTCTAGAAGCAGATCTTCTAGAAGTGGTAAATGCCTCACTTCTCTCTGGTAGTTTTCCAAACTCCCTGAAAACTGCAGTTGTCAAGCCCCTCCTGAAAAAGAACAATCTGGATAAGACCATATTAAGCAACTATAGACCGATCTCAAATCTTCCTTTCATAGGCAAGATCATTGAAAAAGTTGTCTTCAATCAGCTGAACAAATTCTTGAGCTTGAATGGATCCTTTGACCATTTTCAATCTGGTTTCCGACCGCACCACAGCACAGAGACAGCGCTCATAAAGATAATAAACGATATTCGCTTAAATACTGATTCAGGCAAATTATCAGTGCTGGTGCTACTCGACCTCAGTGCTGCATTTGACACTGTCGATCATAACATACTTCTTGACAGGCTGGAAAACTGGGTGGGGCTTTCTGGGATAGTCCTAAAATGGTTCAGGTACCATTACTTACATACTTAGATGGGAGAGGTTATTATGTGAGTATAGGAGACCATAAGTCTGAGTGGACATCCATGACATGCGGAGTCCCTCAAGGCTCAATTCTTGCACCACTCCTGTTCAACCTGTATATGCTCCCAATGAGCCAAATAATGAGAAAGAACCAAATCTCTTACCACAGCTATGCAGACGACACACAGATTTACTTAGCCCTATCGCCTAACGACTACAGCCCCATTGACTCCCTGTGCCAATGCATTGATGAAGTAAACAGTTGGATGTGTCAAAACTTTCTTCAGTTAAACAAAGACAAAACTGAAGTCATTGCGTTTGGAAACAAAGATGAAGTTCTCAAGGTGAACGCATTCCTTCACTCTAGGGGTCAAACAACTAAAAATCAAGTCAGGAATCTTGGTGTGACACTAGAGTCAGACCTTAGTTTCAGTAGTCATGTCAAAGCAATAACTAAATCAGCATACTATCATCTGAAAAATATTGCAAGAATAAGATGCTTTGTTTCCAGACAAGACTTAGAGAAACTTGTTCATGCTTTCATCACCAGCAGGGTGGATTACTGTAATGGACTCCTCACTGGCCTTCCCAAAAAGACCATAAGACAGTTGCAGCTCATACAGAACGCTGCCGCCAGGATTCTGAGCAGAACCAGAAAATATGAACATATCACACCAGTCCTCAGGTCTTTACACTGGCTCCCAGTTAAATTTAGGATTGATTTTAAAGTATTATTACTGGTATATAAATCATTCAATGGCCTAGGACCTCAATACATTGCAGATATGCTCACTGAATATAAACCCAACAGATCACTCAGATCATTAGGATCATATCAGCTAGAAATACCAAGGGTTAACTCTAAGCATGGCGAATCTGCTTTTAGCTATTATGCCAGCTGCAGCTGGAACCAGCTTCCAGAGGAGATCAGATGTGCTCCTACTGTAGTCACATTCAAATCCAGACTCAAAACACATCTGTTTAGCTATGCATTTACTGAATGAGCACTGTGCCGCTGTTCATCCGACTGTTTGTACTGTACTGTATTTTATTTTATTTTATTTTTCTAAACTGTTTTAATTATTCTTATTTCTTTTATTATTTTAATTTCTTCTATGTAAAGCACTTTGAATTGCCATTGTGTATGAAATGTGCTATATAAATAAACTTGCCTTGCCTTGCCTTGCCTAGTTGCTCGCACTGCAGTTTATCAGAAGAAGGGGTCTGAAATTATTTAAAAATCAAGCATCACTTAATCAACATTCGATAAGGCACTAAGCACAATATATGTTAAAATATATATTAAAATCATATTATAATGATTGGAATTTTTTTGATATACATGTTCTGCTCTCAAGTCAGGGTTGGAAATATGTGGAAAGAAGATAGAAGATATGTGGGCAAAAATGCTCCTGATAGTTCAACAATGTGACACGAGCAAGAGTGCTGTTTTTGTTTCATTTCTGAATAAATAAACAATTTTAAACAAATGGGGGCGAATCACTAATTCACTAAGCCATTCATAAAACCAGTCATTTGTTTTGTTCCTGAATGATTCAGCTGTTTTGAATGAATCGGTTGAAGGATGCAGTGACTCAATCATTAAAACTTGCTGCCACCTACAGGCAGCTTTAGATTCCCATCTAAAAGTAGGCATATTACAGTTTTTCTCGATTGCTTAAACACATTTCTTGAAACTATGCCTCGTATTCTCAAAACAGTAAACACAAATCCATAACGTCTCACCCAGTTCCCCAAACATCCTATTTTCAGGTCAAAATGAAGCTCTACTCTCAAAACCATTCACTCTTGCTGAAAAACGTACTCGGTTACCTAATGTAACCTCGGTTCTCTCTAGAAGAGGGAACGAGTATTGCGTAAGTTGCTTACGCTACGCGTATCTTTTCTCGAGATCTGAAGCCAAAAATTATCCTTAATTTTGTATTTATTGTCAACGCAGTGCGGCAGCCAGCAGACCATAGCAGGCTGTATAAGCGTGCTCATTGGCTGACCTGCGGCATCTGCAGCAGCCTATCGGTGAGCCCTGCATGACGTCACGCCCAATGAGATGCCGCAGGTCAGCCAATGAGCACGCTTGGGCGTAACGTCACGCATGGCTTCACGGGTCACAGCCCGCCAGAATGGGTGTGGCTAGCGTGTATAAAGGAAGGGCTCACAGGCTGGAAATCTGGTTTTCATAGACTGCGAATAACTTTGAACTATTTGAGACGACTGGCTGATTTTTAGCGCAGTCAGAGATGGAACTTATATCTCACAGGACAGTGCTTCTCAGCCATCTGGAAAGCCTGGGTCTCATGGTCAACTGGACCAAGAGCTCATTACTGCCCAGTCAGTCAGCCTCTTTTCTGGGTTAGAACTAGACTCTGTGGCAATGACGGCCCGGCTGTCGACGAATAAGCTTGTGGTGCGACACGGCAGGTTACGCAATACTCGTTCCCTCTTCTAGAGAGAACCGAGGTTACATTAGGTAACCGAGTACGTTCTCTTACGAGAGGTTCTCTCGTATTGCGCAAGTTGCTTACGCTACGGGAACCCCTTGTCAACGCTGTGCGCGCCGAGCATCCATTGCATGAGTCCCAGGGGAGCCCGGGGAACACAACATGCGGGAACAGGCGGCCAGCAACGCAGGCCAGCACATGTAATAAGCACTTTATAGGAATACAGAGCGGCTCTGCCGGTCTATGTATAACGTGTGGGGAAAGGCGGCCAGCAGCGCGGGCCAGCACAGTACATAAGCACATCATAGGGAGAATAAAGAGCGGCTCCGCCGGTCTATGTATAGAGAGTATCAACCCTTAGCGCAGCTGTGTGGAGAATAGGTGGCCAGCAACGTGGGCCAGCACAAGTGCACAGGCGCATAGCGGGGAAAATACAGAGCGGCTCCGCCGGTCTGTGTATAGAGAATCTCACCCCTTAGTGCAGCTCACCAGAAGAGCTAGCAGTACATGAGAGTGGTCTGCACATGAACAAATCGGCAGAACGTACGTATCACTCAGACTGATAACAGTTTAGCCTGCAAGGCGGGAACTTCCAGGTTATAAAATCTCACGAATGTAGAGGGGGAGGCCCAGCCTGCCGCCATACAAATGTTGTGAATAGAAACCCCGCTGGACCAAGCCCACGTTGAGGCCATGCCTCTAGGGGAGCGGGCTCTAATGCCCATAAGGCACTGCAGGTGTTTGGACGCATAAGCTGCTGCGATAGCGTCCACTATATTTATCTGGACAGGCTATGTTTCGAGGCAGCGAGACCTTGAGTGCGCCCACCAAACGAAACAAGGAGCTGCTCAGAACGCCTGAGGGCGGCGGAGCGTGTGATGTAAGCTCTCAGCACCCTGACGGGGCATAGGAGGTTATCACTGTCCTCGCTTTCGGATGCTGGCAGAGCCGATAGGGAGATGATCTGTGCCCTAAAGGGAGTGCCAATCGCCTTGGAGACGTAACCGTGTCTTGGTTTGAGGATAACTTTAGAGTAATTTGGTCCAAACTCGAGACATGTTGGGTTAACGGATAGCGCGTGTAGATCCCCCACACGTTTTACTGATGACAGAGCTATCAGAAAAACGGTTTTGAGCGAGAGGTATTTCAGATCCACGGATTCTAACGGCTCAAAGGGAAGCTTTCAGGGCCTCTAGGACCAAAGAAAGATCCCACATAGGAACCGAAGGTGGCCGCAGAGGATTCATCCTCCTGGCTCCTCTAAGGAAGCGGATGATGAGCTAGTTCCGTCCTATCGCACGGCTGCACGTCGTCTCCACGAACGCTGCAATAGCCGCGACATACACTTTGAGCGTGGAAGGGGACCTGCCCTTGTCCAACAGCTCTTGCAGGAAGGAGAGCACCCACGAAACCCCACACGTGCGTGGATCCAGGCTCTTAGTAGCGCACCATTTGGAGAACACTGAACATTTAGACGCGTAGAGTCTTCTTGTAGAAGGAGCTCTAGACTGCGTGATCGTGTTCACGACCCCTTCTGGCAGATCAGCGGGTATCCGATGATTATCCACGGATGCAGAGACCAGCGCTCTGGATGGGGATGCCAAATTGATCCACCGGCTTGAGAGAGAAGATCTCTCCTCACCGGGATCGGCCATGGGGCTACGTGCGACAGCCTCACCAGTTCTGGGAACCAGGTTTGGTTCTCCCATCGCTGGGCTATGAGGAGCACTGAGCGGCGCGTTTCCCTGATCTTCTTGATTATCTGTGGTAGCAGTGAGATCGGAGGGAAAGCATACAGCGGGCGGCTGGACCAGGTTTGGGCCAGCACGTCTTCGCTCTTCGAGAGGAATCTCAGACAATGAGCGTTGTCTTTTGACGCAAAAAGGTCGACTTCCGCTCTGCCGAAAAGGCGCCACAGTGACTGTCTGAGGGTGCAGAGACCATTCTCCCGGGGGAATGTTGTCTCTGGACAGTCTGTCTGGGCCGACATTCATGTGGCCCAGTACGTGCGCGGCTCTCAGCGAGCGCAACAAGTGATGAGCCCACACGAGAAGGTGTTCTGTCAGTTTGCAGAGATTCCTGGATCTGACACCGCCCTGGTGGTTCACGTAGGACACCACGGACATGTTGTCCAAACGGACTAGAACATGGTGGCCCCGTATGTGTGGGAGGAAACGTTTGAGCGCGTTCTCGATCGCTATCATCTCCAAACAGTTTATATGGAGGCATTTCTCCTGGTCTGACCACAGGCCAAAGACCGGTCAGCCCTCGAAAAGAGCGCCCCAACCTAAGTTGGGGGCGTCCGTCGAGATAACTTTTCAAAACATATCAAAATCCACGTACACACTTTAATCGTAGATGTTTTTGGAAGAGCTATTGAGCTATTTTGGGACTGAAGTTTCATGTAATGAAGATAAAACACAAATAGCAGTTCATTTGGATAACTACGTGGTTATATAAATAATTTCTGAACTTACCAGAAAATAAGTTGCTGTTTAATTATCAAATGTTGACCGGTTAAAAGCCTAAAAATTGCGTCTCTTCTTTTCTTCCTCTTTCAGTTGTGATTCTAGTTACCTGGAAACCAGACCCATAAACTCCACCCATATGAAAGACAAGTGCGCTCTCTCTAGTGGCCCAGACGGTCATCACATTCTCAGTGAGCCTTATTTATTTTATTCACTGCTTTAGGCAACTGAACTCACACAGTATGAATAAAAATTAAACACAATATGGAAACTAGACATATATGTTATGTGGTCACCACTCCATTTGACCAACCTGTATTAGAAATGGTCATGTGAAAAATGATTACATGGGCAGCACATCACATGAAGCAAAGAAAAACCTGTTTTACCAATGTAATGTGTTCAAAATTTAGGTAAACAGGAAATAACTGGTGTGCTTGGCACCATATTCTGTGATTTAAGACAAATACACAAGCCTATAAATTAAACAACAGGTCTTGATCCATTCAGGACATGAGAGAGGAACCAGTGAAGATGAAGAATGAAAACAGACTGAGAATTAGAAAGACACATGAAATAGAGGAGAGCAGAGAGTGTGTGAGTGTGTGACGTCTGCTTTCACACTGAATCTCTGAGTCCTCAATCTGACATTTATTGAAGAAAACCAGTAAGCCATTGTCAAAAAGACAAAATACCAATGTAAATCAACAACTAATGACCAAAAGCATAAAGAGATGAAAGCTTAGACTACACAACAGAAGAGAATCAAATATCATGAACTGCTCTGAACTGTACTTTGCATAACTGGTCAAACAGGATATTTAGACACACAATCCTGAGGATACTGAGCACTGCTGGGAATAATAATGAGTCACAAGCAGTTCTGGTGAGGAGATATGATACATCACAAAGATATGCAGCACCAGATTTCAACATCATGATCGTTGTTGACTGCTGAGGAGCAATAGGAAGAACTGTGGGATATTGTGAGATGGATAAAGGATCAATCCTAATCTCAAAGTTTAGAAGTAATTTGGTTTGAAATCAGTGATCAACTATTGTGGAAAATGTCTATATTAATAATAATAAGAGACGGTTCAACAGAAACTCTACCACAGATGTTTACACTGTCCCCAGCATTTAGACGCATTCACAACAAGAACAATATTTATGAGTATAACTATAATAATTATATTGTTGGCCAAACCAACAGGCAGTGGAACTTGAAACCATAGTTGACTAACACTCTGCATTTAATAGTGGCGGTTACGAGGCTTCATTCATCACACACACCGCCAGCCCTGATCGTCTTTGTGCCTCCTCTCTCTCACACACTCCTGTTGGGAGCCTGGTGAAGTACGGCGATTAAAGGGACATGGTGATGCAAGAATAAAATAAATGTGCATATAAAATTAGACTAAAATCAAGATGCAAGTAGTGAGTGTAAATGTTAGCAATGATGACACCCGTCTTTTTCAGGTTATGCCACATTAATGCAGCATAGACCACATATAGTTAGACAATTAAGACAGTCCATAACCTTTTGTTTGCTAATGTCTGGGGCATTGCAACAGACCATTATGTCAGTAAATGGACAGCTTGTTAAATGCTTTCCTTTTCATGCACTTTGTCATCGATATTCCACGGCAGAATCACCAATATCGCCATAATGACACAAAAACAGGTGATGGTCAAGACTCGATGTCTCTCCTTGAAGGATAGCTTCGGTTCAACCGGTTCAAATGGTTCAAACGGTTCAACAGTCAGAGTAACTTTAGCTGGGATGACACGCAGTGGGACAGAAGGCTCTTTTGGGATCACAAATGGAAAGAGATCCTTCCCAGCAGGCACTCCAGTAATGTAGGCAAAAAGGCAATCATTAGAAGCGTCATAAAAACTCACATTCCTCCACCATCCTCCCTTCATGTCATAGCAATCCTCTAGCCTCACTCGCACTACTTGGGGATTCGTCATCAGCTTGAAGATTAGTGTTGTGTTCAGGAAATGGTACAAGTATCCATCCCGTCTGAGACCCCAGAAGCCGTTTTCAGGGGTCAGAGGTTGTGTAGGAGGTTTTCCTTCCGATCCAAAACACACTCCTAGTGTCCAGTGGCGATTGTTTCCCACCTCGATTTCCCATGTGTGAACACCATCACCATATCCAACACTTCCCAGCACCATCCGGTTCCTGTGCAGACGAAGAGCTTTGTGCTTGTCCTGCCGATGGAGACGTGATGAGGTCACAGAGGTCAGATCATCGGACACAGAGATGTCTGGTGGAGCAGCGTTTGGGTTCAGGATCACGGGATCTGGAGAGATTAGAAGAAGAGATCATCTGTCAGTCAATTTAAGGAAACACACTACAGGCAAATCTATCGGTTTTATTGCACTTGTCAATTTGGGAATGTTTGGGAGATTTTTCAGGAGTTTTGCTTCCATAACATTTCATAGCTGTTTTGTCTTCTTTCAGACTATTGTGGGAAGAAACCTTCAAAAATGCACATATACATAACACTTTATCTATTTACTTCTGTAGATTTCAATTACAATACATATCTTTAAAAGCTGTTTTCTCAAAATGAGCTTCTGCAGCATGCTATCATACAGGTAATTTACTACAGGTTCTGTCTGTGATAATAGACATCATGGCTCATCAACAGGGTATGAATGTGTCAAATCCCTCTGAATCTGAGGCATGACTAATCCGGACCAAGTTACATTCAGATAGTAGGGGTGCTTTCACACTAACACCATTTTTTGCAGTGTCATTCATACAAATAGGCCTACAAAGACCTGCTTCGTCCAATGTTCAGTTTTCTATTCTGGATATTTATGCAAACTAGCATGTATTTAATTAAATGAAACTGCTTCATTTACAAAATTGTTTTGTATTACAAGTTTGAAATGTTATATTTGTCTAATGTACAGTGATTAATCATTTGAGAAAGTATGGTGACATCTATTAGTTATTTTTCTAGAAGTCTAGCACTCACAGTAAGGGCAGACGTCCTTCATCTTCTCCCACACCTGGTACTTCAAGTTGCCCAGATGTTTGGGAACATCAATAAGAGCTTCTGAACTCAGTTCTGCATCTGGAAGCGTGTATTTAGCTCTACACACACACACACACACACACACACACACACACACACACACACACACACACACACACACACACACACACACACACACACACACACACACACACACACACACACACACACAGCTCTCAGAGTAACGACTGGACTCAACTTAAACTCTATTATATTTTTTTTACTTAGAAACCAATAAATACCTGTTCATTAGGCTGTTATAATTCTGTGAAAATGCACAGCTAGATTAGTGACTGTAATAAAATAACAAAACGTGTGAGTATGTGAAGTGTATTCCCTCCCCCACCTGAAGGAAAGTGATGTCGTCATCCTTCATTCCCTCCTCCACCTCTCGGAGTCTGTCTGAGAGTGAATGTATTCTGCCCTTCCTTCTCTTCTCCATCTTTCCTCTCTTTTGTTTCTCTTCTTCATTTAGAGCTGCTATCCTGCTCTCCTCCTCCTTTTTGAGGAACCGGTGGATCTTCTTAAACTCCTCCCTGATTCTTCTCTCTGTCTGCTGAACTTGAGACTGGGGGGTTTAAGTGTTCATTTTTAATGTAATATTTGAATGTTCTC